>NW_024044681.1:15104764-15689764 GCF_014851395.1 Micropterus salmoides
GCCACCACTTTGTCCAGACTGAAATATTTAAAAGAACTATTAGAAAGACTACCGTGACATTTTGTTTAGACGTTCATGGTTCCCAGACATTGAAGCCTACTGAGTTTGGTAATCATCTGACTTTGCCTCTAGCGCCAACAACTTGCGTTCATTTAATCACTTTGGTATTTCCCTGACGTTTTATCTAGTGTCATCGTGTTAAATGATAATTTTATACATGAATACATGATAGCATGCTAACACACAGCCTCACAGAGCCACTTGCATGATTGTAGTGAGGCACTTGCATGATTGCAGACCCTTACGGCTTATCTACACAAGAGTTTCAGGCGCGTGTCAGTCGTCCATGTCGCACACTTCTGACGGAACAGGTGCACATTTACATCAATACAGCTACACAGGCTGCGTAACCGCTTGAGTTTCACTCGTGATGGTGACCTAAACTCAATAATGTGCCTGAACGCTTCCTGTGTGGACACTGACAGAAGACTGAAGCGGCTGCTGCTAATGTGCTTCTTTTGATATAGTGCTTGGTTGACTGTTGGCCAGATAAAACAAACAATTTAAAGATGTTACTTCAAGCTCTGAGAGCTGAGAGCTCTGAAGTTCTATAGTCAACACAATAATAAATAATTAAAGTAATCTTAAGTTGCAGCCCTAAATATGTGAAACTTTATGCTCCTGGAGTGACAGAATTACACTCCAGTTTCAGGATATTTGAGAGTCAAGAATTCAATGTCTTCAAAGAAAGCCAATCACTGCCGGACCCTTGATTGAAAACATTTCTTACCATGAGTTGCTGTGAGAGCTGCTACAAAAAAAATGGAAACCCACAAATAAACCTGAAGTGCATAGACAAAAAAGAGCATATAGCTGTGCTTGACTTCTCAGCCAGCTACTTTAATGTTGTGTCACGACTTCACTCAGTAAGACACACACACACACACACACACACACACTAATGTCTACTGACTGACGGCAAGGCTCAGAGCCACTTAAGAGCAGTCATGAGTCACTCTCTGATGCTGATCTCACCATCACCATTCCCATCAGCCCTCTCCCCTGTGGTCCCACCCCCCTTGCTGAGCACCCCGTGGTGTTCCGCTGGATGGAAGAAAGCCCGCTCCTTATGTCAAATACAGAAGACTGTTGTCTCCGTAAACTGAATTAGTTTTCTGGCATTACTCTCATGGGAGCAACGCTACCCTAAGTGAAGTGTAAAATAACACAGGAACAAAGAATAAATGCTAGCTGTAGCTTGGTTTAAATGAGGAACACTAATGATGCTTAGAACCTAGCTTGGTCTAAGGGAAGCTGAAAGATGTTAAGAAATTATTTCCAAATTAAACATTTTACATTTCAGTGCTTCCCCACAGATATTTTATTTAGGTAGGGTTTTGTTAGATGTAGACGGAGTATTAGTAACTCTGGATTTTTGTTGACAGACATGACGATCTATCACCCCCCAGCTGTTCTAAGATATTTTCAGCTCATTCAAATACATTTGACATTTAATTCAGGAAGCTTACAGTTCCGCCTTTGTTCGGGCACCATAAATCTTTTAAAAATAAGCAAATGAGGTCAGTGTTAGCAAACCATACAGCTTAAACTAACTGTCCCTGTATTCAGTTTGCCTTAATGCTTAATGGAAAACACCTTAAAACTTAATATTATCTTAGTCACCTTCTTACTATGACTGTTGGCTCTTACGTGGAAATGCACATCAGAATGTCATACTATAATGATCATAATCATAATTTGATGGCTGTTGTTGAGTTGTTTTCATATGTTGCCAGGGAGTTGCCACGGTAAATAAAATCTGACCCGGTGCCACACTCCCTATTAAGCAAGTTAGTCACTTGTGTTTGAGGGGGGTTTTTTTAACCCTGAACTCACAAAAGTGCTACAGAGAAATATGTTAAACAAAATGTTCAAATTATTTAAATATAGCAAACATGATCAGTATATAGATTTCATTCCTGTCCAACCATAATGCAGTACATTAAAATGTCCCTTTTCTATAATGGTGCCCATATGCTGCAACACAGCAATTGGCCAGGTTTGCAGCGGTTAGGAAGTAAGCAGGGTTTGAAATTATCTCCATGAATGCTTCTGAGGAAAGTCTGTCCAAAAATGTGCGCCCATTTAAACGATTATCGCATTTCGCCCCTCTCTACAAAAAGAGGCTTTCTGTCCAGCCAAACACTTTAGCCTTCAGATGTTGTCAGAAGACACGTCAAACAAACATCATCTTAAGCATACCATGGCCTTAAGTGGAATCCTTGTGTTACAGTGGGAGGAAGCATTATCTGATAATTATTTTACAGTGGCTGGTTATCAATATTTTGAGTACTTTTGAGTGCTGAGCATAAAGAATAAGGATTGTGTCCTTTAGGGACTTTGTCTAAATACAACTGTGTCAACAACTTCAGGAAAAAATTAAGGAGGATGGAACAAAGTCAGGAAGGACGAGTAATGGGATTGAACTGATGTCAGTATGAGGACATGAAAGGAATTAAGGAAGAAACTCAATGTCCTAAGCCATACACACACATACTGTATATTGGTACACAATATGGATACACACATATGCACACCAACCAAAGAGGCATTGGGCCAAACAAACGAGCCACAGAAATCAAATAGATTTCCTTTATCACCTTGCTGGCTCCAGCCACCAGAACATTAACACAATATTTATTGATGCTGCCACTGCTCCTGCTGCTGCCGCTGCATCATGGAAGCAGGAATGAGAGAGCGGAAAACAGGAGAGCGCAAAAGAGGGAAAGAAGAAATGGATAAAAAGGAAAAAAAAAAGAAGGAGGAAGGAAGAGGCTGAGGTCCAAATAATTTTCTAACTAAGCCTCTCGCTCCGTCTCCTGAAATCTGCTGACAAACAATGAAGGAGGTGAGTTGGAGCCAGCGAGGCTGGGGCCCTGCCAAAAAGCCAGGAGGAGGGAGAGCAAAAGGGGAGGGCAGGGAGGGAGAGAGAAACACAGAGAGAGATAGAGGATTGATCCATCGCTCCTGTCTCCGCTGCCATCAGGAGTTCATTAGCTCCTGGAAGGGAGTGAAGGAGGGATGAAAAGGACAGAGAGATGGCGGAGGATGAGCATTCTGCCCTTCACTCCCGCCGACCCTGTTTATCTACCTGCACCTCCCCACCTCCACCCCTCCTGTCGTCTTTCATCCTGTCCTCTCTACATCTCCTCCTCTCCTCTACCTTCTGTCCCTGCTAGCTAACCCTAAACCCTTCGCCCTCTATCCTCTCTTCAGCTCTCTCTCCCCCTCACCTCCTAACCATCTTTCATCCTATTTTCCTTCCTTTTGCACTTCCTCTTGTATGTATTATCCTTTCTGTCTGCAAACTTTGTCTCTGTTGTCTCAAACCTCCATTTTCGAATACAAGACATGTAAAAATATGTAACCCCATTCCTTCTGAACATCAGCTCTTCCACCTTCTTTTGTTCATATTGATATAGTTCATGGTTTTTAAAATATACATTAAGCGCGAATGAAATCTTCATGGATGGCACGGTGAATCAGAAGCTTATTTCCATCTCACCGGGCGTTCAAAACACCAAAGGAAAGTCTGACATACTGTTTCTGTCTGCTGTTTACTCGCCCCCTCTCCCTACAAACACACACACACACACACACACACACACACACACCAACTCCTGAAACTCTTCCCATCAGGAGCTCAGGCAGCATCTGTCAGCCTGTCCATCACTGTGCTTACAGCCTTAAGACTTCGTTTTTTCCCCCTCAAGAAGAGGAGGTGGGAGCAGGCAGACAGAAAGAGAATAGTCCGACATTTAGGACGATAGAAGGAGAAAGTATCTAATGCATAATAACAAATCTGAATACGTGTTTCTGGTAGGGCTGGGCAATTAATCGAATTTCGTTTTCCAGTTACAACTGGGGCTTCAAACAATTATAAAAACAAGATAATCGAGATAAACCGATTATTGTGCTGTTTTGCCATGTGTTTTTATTCACCTGTCTAATAATGGGTTAAATGCAGAAAACAAACTTCCCAACAGGAATCAACAAAGGATAATTTAACTTAAATCCAGCGCACCGGTATCCTTTACAGAGGTGCGCTTTCACACTTTCCTAAACGCCCAAACTCACTCTCAGCCAGGCTGTGGCATGTTTAGATCAGCTCACTGCGGACAAGCCTGTCGCTGCTTGTATTCTGAAGCGCTTCTTTTTCAGCTATACTTGAAAAAAAATGTCCACCAATGGATGGATTTTTTTGCTCAGGTTGATGTTGGGCGGGGCTATGCTGGGAATTACACGAGATCACCAGACACAATAAAACTGTAAGCTGTCCCACGCATTAAAAAGGTGTGCCAAAGCAGTCAGGGAGACGTCAATCAAACATAAACCAGCATGTTACTAAGAAGGGATCTACAGAGTTTCATTAAGTGAAAACATCTGTGTGGGTGCTTTAAAGAAGGAGGAAAGTGATGAGAGATTTTCAAATCTATGGAAGCTGTTGACTTCTTTAGCAAAAAAACTTAGATACATAAACATACTTCAAATAAAGCCATTTTTTCCACTACTGATTAATCTGTTGGTTTTGTTTTGACAAATCAATTTATTATTTTGTCTATAAATGTGGAAAATAAACTCACCCATAACAATTTCCCAGAACCTAACATCTTCAATTGATATCTTCAGATTGCTTATACTGTCTGACCAAATCTCCAAAACCAAAATATATTCCATTTACAATGATACAAAATATAGAAAAACACAAAGCCCCTCACATTGGAGAAGTTGGAATCAAAAAATGTATAGCATTTGTGCTTATCGAATAACTTAAACGAGTTATACCGCTGTGGTTAATTTCTCATTTACTTAGGTGAAATGAAAACACATGAAATAAGGGTAAAGGAAACGAAACAAGGTGAAATCTTGGTGAGATATTCTCTAATGATTTCACAGTCGACTTTGTGGTAACAACATAGACTTCACAGTGAACTATGACAAAGAAAATGGATCATTAATTTTATCTGAAAAACCATCTGCTGCACCATAACGTCCGCTGCTCTTATTCAGTCACCGAGGGACAGGTTTTCCAGGACGTAGACTTATGAGGCACATTCCAATTACTCCTGCAAAATATTTTCTGTGAAATATGTGCACCATTTTCTTCCTCGCCAGTGATGTGTGCAGGTGTGCAGACTTTGCAATTATCCGTTACTAACAAGGCAGGAAAAACAATGTAGAAATGAAAAAAAACCTCCCCATTAAAGCCTGACGTCATCTCCTGCCCACTAAACAGCAGGTTAGCACGCACACACAGGCGTGCGCACACACACACACACCCAAGAACCTACTAATGAGGTTCTAGGCCACAGCAGGGTCATCTACTGAGAGCTAACACTACAATAAAAAAAACACACAGGTTAATACATGCAACATGCTTGCAGCGTTTAATCCACCACATGGTTGGTTTCATGTTGCAAAACTTGTAAGACACAACAAAACCTGCATATGAGGAAACCAAAACAATCACACAAATCAAAACAAACCTTTACACACTAAGAATAGACCAAAATCATTCAGAGATGTTCATCAGCCAAAATCAACTTTTTATGAGATTTGGTTGGTCTCATCTATGTTTCCTTAAAATACATGTAAATGTAATAAAAGTTTGAGTCTTTAAATATCTAATTGTATTTAAGAATGCATTTTCTGTTACAGTACAAGTTACTGTAATGTACTTAATTAAAGATAATCAAGACTAATAAAACAACATTCATGTTTACTTCTTCCTTATTCTGTCTTCACATTCTTCCAAGAGAAGAAAAGAAAAATAAATTAGAAAAAAAGACTATGGACTAAATGTTTATATATCACAAATTTTGATTCATCAGTATCAATATTGGAAATCCAAAATCAGGCCATTTTCAACTCACAAAATCACAGCACATGGATCTAAACACCAACAAGAACACACACACACACAGTAGTAATACCCTTGTGGCCAACATGCTGGTTAGTTAGTTAGTAAGCAGAGCAGAGCTAGTGACATGACAGCTAGCCAACCCGCCTGCAGGCAGCCACACACACACACACACACACACACACACACACACACACACACGCACACACACACACACACACATAAATCCCTCAGCTCAGTGGGTTTCCATCCTTCTTATCTGACACGTATTTCTGAATCACACACACACACATTTATCCTGCAGCCGTCTTTAGCAATGCGTGTAAAAACATGTATGTGCACATCGGGGGAGGCGGTATGCATGCGCATGTATGTTGTGTGTGTGAGGGGGATTGAGGGTACAGTTTATGTGACGTCAGCGCTCCATTCATGAACACCCCTCCTCCTCCTCCTCCTCGTCACTACGTAGCTGCTAATGCGATACAACGCACCACGTGGGGGTCCTTACCCCCTTTCCCAGCCAATCAGAGCTCAGCGCTTATCGCAGCAGACACAAATACACATGCTACGCTACACCCCCGCCCACATACACACGTGTGCGTATGTACACATGTGAGGCTTAAAAGGTCTGCATGCTCGAGTTTCACATGACATACTGTACAGGGGGAGTTAATGGTCTCACACACACACACACACACACACACACACTCATCCTGGCTGTGGTCCTAAGTCAGATGATGAGACAAAAATGTTGATGGACAGAAGATGAGGGAAAAGATGGATGGATGCTGGATTAATGGATGGATGATAGATGGATGGATGGGTGGATAAAAGGATGAGTAACAGTACAGTGGGTGAATGGATGGACCAGAAAGAAGCAAAGGAGGTTTAAAGAGAAAGAGATGAGATGAAGTTATGGATGAGGAAGGAGGGGACTGAAACATGGATGACTGGCTGGAGGGCTGTCGTCAAAAAAAAAAAAAAAAAACGGATGCAAAATGGAAACAGCTCTCATCCCTGTTCACTCGCCTTGTAAACAACCACTGTCTCTAGGCGAGAGATGCGAGCCTAGAGGGAGGGGAGGGGGTGAGAGAGAGAGAGAGAGAGAGAAAACAAGATAGCACTGCATGAGGAAAGATATGAAAGACAGAGAGGGGGATAGAGGAATAGAGAGAGAGTTGTTATGCCCCCACACACCATGACTCATCTCCAACAGGAGGAGGGTTGTGTGTGTGTATACGCGCAAGAGTTTTTTGCGAGTTTGAAGAGCATGGTACACGCATCTGTACTTGAATGTGTTTACAGTGAGCAAGAGGCACACGCAGTTGTTAGTATGTGTGCCCAATTCAAGCTTGCGTGTGGCTACGATGGTGGGAAGAGAAAGAGGAGGGTTGGGGGTGCTGCTGTCACAACTGGGAACATTTAACAAGTCCCCAGGCGACCCAGGCTTAATTGATTCAAGGCTAGAGCCTGTTCAGCTTCACATGTGCCATCAAAATTCTTTTTTTTCCCCCCTCTTAATCTGGATAAATTGCACAATTTGTTAATGATCAGCACTAACAGGCAGACATAATATTCTTTGCAGGTTCTCCAGGCAATTATGAAGAGTAGGTGGCCACAACGCACCACTGAAAATCACTCCAGAGCAAATGCCCCACTTACACCCCATTAATCCTGCTCATGCCTGACTCCCAGCATCAGCAGCTGCAGCCACATGTCAAGTCCTTGTTTCGTTGTTGTTGTTGTTTTTCCCAGGTAAGGATGCAACAGACCCAATCATCCAACCCAGGGATACAGATGGAGCTCTGACTTTGAGGAGGTAAACAACAGCCACTCCCCCTTCTTCCAAAGCCAGCTAGATCTGCATGGCATGGAGGAGGAGGGGTGAAGGAGGCAGAGAGGAGTTGCTCTAATTCCTTGATGTGTGTATGTGTGTGGTTGCGTGCTCAGCCTTCCTAAAAGCTGTGTGCCCCCCCACCCCCCACCCCGTGGGGTGGGAAGGGAAGGAACCTGCAAATACTCCGGGGACTGTAAATCCTGCACCAAGACCTGCTGCTCTCCTCACAACATAACCATCGTGCAACTTCGTGTCATACCCCCCCCAAATATGTGTCTATACATGTGTGAGACTTTCAGCTTTTACATACGCCTGCATTCCTTGCCACGCTGCTGCAAATGAACCCTATTTGTTGCAATTACGCGCAAAAATAACCACACTTGGACTCTCTCCAACTACCCGCTGGCACACTTGATTCCCACCGGGGTGCGTTCACGTTACGTTTTGCAGCACAACATGTCCAAGTTTGCCAGGTTAATTTAATCTCTCTGCGTGCACATGCTGTGGCTTCAAACGGGTTATTTGTCTTTCCACTTCCACTGCGACACATAAAACACATACCCCCTCCTTGACCCACATGCACCGCTCAGACTAACGACACTGTGAGCGCCCCTGCCGCTGACTGTGACTGACAAGACCGCTGCAAAAGTGCGTACTGAACTGCTGCTAGCCTAGCTCTGATATAGCACTTGCAGCAGCAGCAAAGTGGACTTAAGAGGTCCTGCAACACTCCCACTTACATTTTATCATTTCATCATCCGTAAAATAGTGGTATTTTTTTTTTACCTTGATCGCAGTCAGCTTCTGGTGCAGATACGTCCTCAGTCCTGGACGGTGAGCGATTCCCAGAGATTAGGAGATCATTGGGAGCCAGGCACATGTAGTTTTACAGAGGAGGGTTTAGTTTGCCCACTCGGTGCCCTGGCAGGCTGCTAGCAGTGCTGCTAAAAAGCCCCGACTCTGGATCCACGTTGGGTGACAGGACTGTCCCTTCCCCTCCCTTCCCTTTCCCTCACGGTGCGTGTTGACAGCGCGTCAGCTCTGCAAAGACCGGCGAGCGAGTCTAAATCCGAAATAAAATCCAAAAGTGGCAGCCAGACGGAGTTGCAGCCACTATAACTCAACAACAAATACAGTGGTGCCGCCGCTGTTCACGGTTTAGCAGGCTGCGAGGTGCGCACAACATACAGCTCACAGGAAGGCATGTCGCATTTTGCAAAAGCAGCCCAAACGTGGTGTCAAAATCCGACAGTGTTTTCCTCCCCAGTGCCAGCGGTAGGCTACGGGAGGAGGGGACGGAGAAGAAAGAGGAGGAGGGGTGAAAAAAAAGAAAGAAAGAAAAGGATGCTTTATTTCCAAACGATGAGTCAGAAAAGATTGCAAGCCAGTTTCGCAACGTCCCTCCTTCAAAAATAAAACATTCCGCTCTCCTCGTCTTCACTTGCTGCCTTGCCGAGCTTCCACTCTTCTACCCGGTGTACGTGCGCACCGCTCTGCACAAATGCACAGGCGGGTCTTCTCTTGTAACCTCTACCCCCACCCCAGGGAAAAAAGACAACACCACAGAAAAATCAGCTCTTATCATCAGCTTGAAAACTCTTTTGGCGCCATATTTATGGCGTACTTTCAATTCACTGTTACCGCAAGCTGCACTTCCTACTCGGAGAAATGCTAGATTACTGCGCCTCGAAGAGGAGGGGATGGGGATTGAACCTTCACCTGCCAATTCTCTGTCAGTGATACAGAATTTACTTTGAGGCAAAGGAAAGTGTTGAAACGGCACATAAAAAGCGGTATGCGGTAACTGATCTCTAGCCACCGATTGCCATAAGGGCACAACAGCCACCAGTTTAAAAGATAATTATTTTCTGAAAAAATAATAGGCTTATTTATTACTGGAGGACTCAGTCATGCAATGTACAGTGCATCAGCTTTAAAAGATGTATAATATTTGAATCTTATTTATCAAATATTTATTTTAATTGTACAAATATAAAGGTGGATACATTTGTGAAATATCTGCAAATTGTACAAACTTTTTACCAAGGTAACTGCAGACTGTTTTCTGGATAATGATGTCACCTTAAAATAACATACAATTATTGCTTTATGTTAACAAGTAAAACAACGTTTTTTCCATCCCTTGTTTCCGGTGATTGACATGTGACTGGACTCCTCTATATGAAATTGTTAGAATTCTCACTCATCCACAACTTGCAATTTATAGTACCTATTAATTTCAACATCAACCTGTCCATTTATTTTTAAAGGCAATGCTTAATTCTCACCACCACCAATAACTGCTGTCAAAATAACTGGCAGCTGGAGCTTGACGGAGTGACGGCCTATAGTTGCACTTTACTGTAAGTGATAATATCTCTCCACCATTGATTGATTTACTCACAGTGATCCAAAGGGAGTGGTTGGCAAGTAAATTACCTTCCTTCACATTTTCTCAAAAATCTATATTTAAAGGGGAGGAGGGTGTTTGATCAATGTGCAATCTACTACCATCCACTGTCTCTAAATCATTGTCCTCTCCCTGTTAAGTAGGACTACATTTTCTTGTACTTTTTCAACAGTCTGACGCTTACAGAGTGCATTTGTTTTCACAAACAAACCCTTCTTCATTGCTCATTAAAACTCCCCATCTCATTAAGTATGTGCAGCTTTTTACTTCTGCATCTCTGAAGTGACAGACAGCGGATTCTTCTTCCCTCAGCTTTTTTGTATCCCAAATGTCTGGTCAACACATAGATGCAGAGCCAGTATGCACACTAAAATTAAGGTCATTCGGATGAACAAATGGGACAATTCTACTTGTGAAACACGCAGACCTGCAAGCACATGTACACACACACACACACACACACACAAAACCACTCTCACACATGCAAGGATGTCAGGTGCACAAATGCTCATATCAGCTGTATCAGGTGTCACTCAGAAAGTGAGGAGAGAGAGAGAGGAAAAGAAGGTGCGATGCTGTTTTGCACAAAGTGAAATGAGGTGGTGAAGGACACAGGAGGGATTTCTCTGGCACAGGTTCAAATGCAACAGCAGCATCCCACGGTTTGTCCTCCCCTCCTCCTCCTCCTCTTCTTCCACATAACACAGGTAGGTAGTGCCCCCTGAGGAAACAGCCTGTGACCCTCTCTGTGGTCTGTTATTTAATGTGAGGTAATACTATTTCCTGTCTGATGGGACGCACACAATGTTTATTTAGGAAGCAGATCCATGCAAATCTGGGTCAAATAGTGGCTTTTTTAATCTACTTGGTGCACCAGATGGGTGGGGTTTACAGCTGCAGAGCATTTCCAATTGTTATTAGTGCATGGTTAAATGTGCTATATGTAGCACATCATTGAAGACATTAGTATTAATGAGTCAACTGATAGGGGGAAAAGTTATAATATTTAACCTATCCTTGCATTATGGTGGTGTGTGAAGTTATAAAACAGTGGTGGATGGAGTATTTTCATCTTTTACATGAATGTTACGTCAGTAAAAGTAGCAATAGCCTACCACACTAATTTTAAGCTAAATCTAATTCTTAAGTACTAATAATCAAATACATGTAGGACAAAAGTACTAATAGTATAAGTATTAAACTAGCCCAAAATGTAGTAGGGGTAACTTACCTCAAAACTACTTACAGTATCTTATCACTCTATCACTATATCATGTTGGCATCTAAATCGAGTTTGACTCGCTAACTTGGTGTTCTTTCACAACAAAACAATATATGTATGACAAATATTACAAATATCTATAATATACTAGTATCCCTTAATAGTAGTTAGCTACTAGTTACATTATATTTTACCTGATGTTAACTCTTATTTTTTAGCTATTGTTAAGCTACCATTATTGGGCTACTTTAGCTTAGCTCAAGTTAGGCTTTTAAGCTAAGTTTTTAAGCTAATGTTAGCCTAGCCAACATTTGCTAACAACAGTCCCTCCTTGTATTGCTGGTAGCAGATGAAGCTGTTTATGTTTCAAGTACATACGTAACTCAACTTAAGTTAGCTAACAATGTTTTACAAGTACCACCAACATATAGACAATTCATTAACTAGCTAAATGATAATTAGCTTCACTCACTGTTACAGTTGCAGTAAAATAAGGTCCACAGTGAAGTTTTGAAATGATTGGTTAGATGTGCTCTGGACCTAACAGGCAATTAAGGCACACAAAAACAACAATTTGAACAGATGTTCTCAATTACTTGGCACATGTTATTTTTAGATTCTGGGTCTTGACAGAACACCATTTCAGTGGTGCTTAGTCATTTAGTGTTATAATGCAGAATAAAATTATTCAAATCAGTATTGGACTGGTGATAACAACCATAACCTTGTTCCCCTCTTTGCTTTGTTAGGATATATACCCACTGTGTTTTTAACACTAACAGCTCAGCTATAAATTCTACATTTACAAAGACAATAATGTCCAGTTTTGATTGATAAGGTCAAAGAGCTATTAATTTAACTATCGACCCATGTTTATTATTATGATTATAGTTTGCAGTGCTGTTGAACTGGACCTCATTGTATTGGAAGGTGGGGGGGTGGTAGAATGTGTGGTAGAGCTGTTGTGCTGGATTGCATAATATTTTATAGGTGTAGCTAATAAAGTGACCAGAGAGTGTATCAGCAACTCTTACCTTGAGATACAATTGATTCAAACCAAAGAAAGCCAGGGTGTTACCAATTTAGTAGTATGATTCATGGTCCTCTTTGGCAACAAAAGCTTAAAAGAAAGCCAAAGTAAGGTGCATCCAAGAAATCATGACTGTACATTACATTATTATACAGACATTTTGCATTTTGACTTGTTATTATCAATGGTTCTGTTATATTTAAGTGTCCTAGTTAGCCATGACCATGTGCCAGTGAGCCAGTTGTGGAAAGTAATTCACTAAATTTACTTGAGGTTTTTGAGTTACTTATACTTTACCCAAGTATTAATTATTTTATTTTATTTTTTGTAATTTTCTGCTTTTCCTTAATTAAATTTCAGAAACAAATATTGAACCATTTGCACCAAATTTATGTGATACCTACATTTACTGGTTACTTTTTAGATAAAGTGTTTACTTGTAAAAAAAGAAAAAAAGAAAAGAAAAGAAAAAAAAGGTGTTTATAAAACATGATGCTAGTGTTTGCTGAAAATCTTTTACATAAAGAAATAGTAACTTCACCTCCACCATACACTGCATGATACAGATGCTTATACATTAGTGCGTCAGTAACAATGTTGAAATAACATAATATATGACATAGAGTGGTCATTCTGCTGCATAACAGGTATTTTTATTTTAGATATTAGTACATTTTGGTGGCACTACTCATCCGCTATTACATAAGGAAGATTTTGAATGCAGGACTGTCACGTATAACGAGTATTTTTACATTGTAATAGAGATTTGAATACTTCTTCCACCACTGCAGTGAGCCAGCCTGCTCAATGCCAGGACCCTAAACCATGTACCATTTCCATTTATACAATGACCAATACCACAACATTTTTTTACTGAATATGGATGACAGTGCCTGTGCCATGTCCCATGGTAGAACAGAAAATACCACCACAGTAGCATGACTTTTCCAAGCACGTGTGCTGTTTATATTTGATAAGACCGTGGCCTTAGCATAGCTGTGTCAAAAAGCACAAAATGGAAAAAACACACAATTTGTGATTCTCCTCAAGTTTAATTCCCTTCATCACCTTTGGCCTTTGGAGTCCATTTGGTTTTGAGTATTCCAGTCGAGTTAATTAGTTTCAAATGTTTTCATCTTTTTCTCCTCCTTCTTCTCAGGGGGCATTTTGTCTTTAACAAAATATGTCAGTGTAACTTACTGGTGATATCAATCACTCTCCCACCAACACACTTACCACAACAACGACACACACACACACATAAACACATGCACAGCATCAGCCAACATTACTCTATTTTTCCATGACATCGGTTGCATTTGATTTTCCTAACCACACATTTCAGGAAATATGTGAAAACAGAGATGACAAGATTCATCTATAGAGCTTGGTGGTGTTACAGTAGAGTGGGTACACTAAGGGATACAACTGAGTGAGAAGATGGATGCACTGTATCGTGGCCCCAGTATCCATGTCAACTGCAATTAGGCCAATAGATGGGTTTATATCCTAATTTTTTGAACAATGGGTCAGGACCTGAGATAGCTGGCAGGCCCTGCTGCTCCAGCATCCCTACATGTGAAGAGCACTAGTTTTAATTAGTCTGTGTCCCAGGGTGACAGACTACATTTATCACTTTGGTCCCAAGCCTAAATTTTTTAAGCACCCCTCCTCTATTGGTTAGCTAAAGTCGATGCAATGTCAAGCGTGGCCTGATTGTCAAAGTCCTGCTCCAAACTACACTGCATTTTCCAACAAGTTTCAGAGATGCTTTTCCCGCTTTGGTAAAATATGAAATCAGATCTTTTATTTATATATTTTACAAGTACTATTTATTTTATGAGACTTAGTCCTTGGGTGGCTAATGAGCTAGATTTCCTGCTTTACTTTCTACATGCCAAAGGTTTATGTTCCTACTGAGCAATTTAACAATGCTTAGCCATCTGAAACAGCAGAAATGGTTTAGACAGCTTGTGTGTAAAATTAAGATACACAGATTTGAGTGTTTTCACCTTTATTTAACAAGACGTACAGATTAAAATTCTGCATAGATCAACACAGAACCAACATTCACAGAAGGAGGAAGAGTAAGGAAAAACTTATTAAAAACACACTGTGTCTTTTAACTTCGACAATCATACGTTCTTGTACATATGGTCCTCTTGTGAGTGTATTTGCAGTTTCGAGATAAGGTTGGGGCCCTGCTCAGCTCATTTAAATTCAGCGTGATCAAGAAGAAGCTTGTTTTAAAATATGGAAAATATTTGTATTCATCTACCATGGGTGTGGGTGCAAACAGGAAATAACATAAACAGGAAGAACAGAAAGTACCGAACAGGAAGTATGGCGTATAATGTGTTTATTTATAATTTGTTATAGTAACAACACGGCTATTTTTGGAAAAGTTTAAAGGTGTATTTCTTAACTTTTGTGGGGGCTGCAAATTGACCCCACAGACATCTAAGCCAACAAGTCCTTTACAAATTAAAGAATAAAATACAATGTTTTTACAACACATACAGGCATTTTCTGCATTCCCAAACCATTACAAATTGTGGTTAGGTATTTAAAATGTTTCATGGTTAGGCAGCATCACTATGGATTTATTTGTGCTTCTCTGTGCTGCAGATAAGCAAATGTACACAGGTACCGTTCAGGCACGTTCGTGTGCATCTTTATTTTATACTTTGTGTGCGCCATCAAGGAAACAATGTCACTTTAGCAAACCACAATGTAGGCCCAGAGAAAACGTAGAAATCAGTTTCAACCCAATATAACCAAACCACTACACCTTTGAGACAAACATGAAAGAATTTTAATTTAAGAATGTAAATGGACTGGACAGGCAACGATATTAAGTACCTTCAAGACTAATTCCTTTTCCTATTTATTTTCCTGCTAAAAGATTACTTGTGGCAGTAGCCTACTATGCTGAAATAGCCCCATATAGACAATAGTATAACTCGCATATAGTGTTTTACCTTTTAACCTTTTAAATGTGCGCAGAGGAAAAATCTGCAAATAAGACTGACTTTTAATTTGTACCCACTGCTAGAAAACTGAGTAAATGGGAGTTAATGCATGAAACTGTGTAAACATGTAATTGCCTCCTCATAGTTAACTGTCCAGTCTGAGTCAGCTTTCATAGGCGAAAAAAAACAGATTTATAATGATATCTAAAAACCTCCTTTCATGCCCGTCCCATTCTTCTTGCAGTAACCTTGATATGCACAGACACTTTACAGAGTGAGTTAATCCTTTCTCATTGGCACTCCCCCAGGACTCCAGCTGAAAGGGCTACCTGTTGTCTCTGAGTTTCCCAATTATAGTTTTCTCCTGAGTAAGCATACATTTGGTGACTCATCAAGAACGGCTGTCTGCCAGAGCTGGCTGGGAATGCAGTGTATTATTTCAGCATCAGTGTATATTTCAGGCAGAGTGAGAGAGGGAGAGCAAGGTCATAAACTTAATGGGTTTGTTCACTCAATAAAGCAGCGACTTGTATGACTTGGAAGCATCCCAAAATATAACACACACAGGAGTGCCACTAGTGGTTTTTCTGGGGCAATTTGAATGGAGGTGATTTTTTTATTTTTTTATGTGCGCTTACTTGTGAGCTTTCTTGTCTTTCTAGGGCTGACTCCAGAGGGAGGAGAGAAATGTCTGAGGAGAGAACTTTTTAGGGGGCACACTTACCTTACAGAGACTGGTTTAGAGCTGGCATTTAGTGTTTAGATTAGGGGATCCAAGTTAAGACATTAATGTGTGTTCATTTGTGTACATATATGCATATATTTGCACCTAATGTGTGTTTATGTCTAAGAGAAATATTGTGTTGTTAGGTACGCAGGGTTTGTGCAGAGGGAAGACTCAGGCAGCATCATGTTCCTGTGTTAACTGAGTTTCTTCATGTCTCTCTTCTCTGTGGTGTGTTGATTCAGAGAATCAGGAGAGTACGGCCTGTTGGGATGAAGTTTTGTAACCACTTATAGTAAACTGACACTGAGTGGAAATGGAATTACAATGTTCAGAGCTCCATGGAAAACAGAATGAAGCTGAAACATCTGTAAGACGTTTAAAAGGCAGAGATGGAAAATGTAAAAAAAAACACAGCATTTTACAACTTAGTTATTATAAAATAAGGCCCACAGAGAGAAACATGCATGATTATAGCCAGACTGATTCCTCATAAAATGCCTTTTGTCAAATACAAACATAATTTAAACCTGGAGCTCACTAGTGAAACAACTTCACAAGAGCAGCCTGGAGTTTGGTATCCGGAGGAAGTATCCAGTGTTTAGCTCCTGAAGGTGGGCTGTCCTTTCATCAGCTCTCATCATTTTTCTCAATCATCACTGAGCCTCACAGACATTCTCTCATCTCGTGCATGTTTGATAATTGTTCCAACAAAATTCTCAGATTTTATAAAAAGAAGCATCGTATTCAGGCCTTGCTTTTCTTTCTTTTAAAAAAATGTGTTAACATTATTCATTTTATACGTTTCCTATGCTGTGTTCCCTTTTACGTTGGACGTCGGAAGTCAGAGCTGGGAATGACGTCACACCCAAGTTTACTGTGTTCCAGTAAACCAACAGATTTAAGTCGAAAAAAAAAAAAGATGGACTCCTCTAGCCATTGCTAGCACTATCAGTTAATAACAACACAAACCCTGTATATAAGATAGAAGTTGGACAGTAGCTAATATATGTACGCTGATTTAATGAGACACAAATAAGACAGAATTGTGATTAACAGTATTACTACAGCTTCGGCGACTTAAGGGGGAGGTCTAGTTGATATTTCTGACTGGGAAATTCTGATTCTATACAGCCTTTTAAAAACAGATAACAATGAAAAACCATTTTCACTTTTTGACATTTTTATTTATGATCATCTTCTCAATCAAGTGCGTGTGGAAAATTCTCTTTGTTGTCATTTAAGTTGCCATTCTGCCAGTTGAACATATAAATAATTCTTAAATTGACTGTCTCCTCTTGATTATTTATTTCCCATGCAGATTCAAAAACTAACAGGTAATGGCACTTGGTAGTTTTTATTAATATTTAATTCTTTCTCTATACAAGATTGTCAGTTTTGTTTGAGTTCAGAGCCAATCACAGAGGGCAAGCCCTTTATTCTATTCTTCCTACTCCTGATATAATGATGGACTCAATACATTTACAGAGAAATACATTTACTCTACCGTGGAAACAGTAACTAGCGACAGAGCAGTGAGCTAGTATGTCTGTCTGACTTCATGTTGGCTTGCCTTCCTCTGGAATCCCTCTGCATATCAATGTCTTCATGTCAAAACAAGCCCCAAATCCCACACTCTGCTGTGTGTGTGTGTGTGTGTGTGTGTGTGTGTGTGTGTGTGTGTGAGAGAGTTAAAGGCAAAGGGAAATCTTGCAGGGGTTTGTGCGAGAGAATGAAAGTAAACTGTGAGTGTTTGTAAGTGGATTTGTGCATATCTGCGAGCCTGAATGACTGTCCATAAGCCTCTTTACATAGACTGGAGGTTAAAGGTCCAGTGTCCCTCTATGATCATATTCTCATATTCCTGGCAGGCTGGTCAAGTGCAGAGAGAGATATGTCGCTCCAGTGAGAAGAAGGCAGAAAAATTAAAGTAAGTCTGTGTGTGTGTGCGCCACAGACATTTCCCCACCACACTACCTGCTCTGTGAATTTTATATCTTCTGGCAAAGTTGGAAACACAAAAAGATCAAGCTGGAGGGGGAAACAGGAGTCCCCTGCAGTTTCCAGTTAGCCTGTGTTGCTCAGTGGCAGCATTAAAGGCAGTGAAGGGCTACTACTTTATTTTCAACAGACTACAACATTGAAATAGGCCTTTTTAGGTAGGTGATAGACACAGTAAGGAAAGCACGGGTGTTTTTAATAACATTAATGATGGCTGTATTTCATTTCTGTGAGCCAGTTCTTGGGTCCAGCAATTGTGCACGCTCGCTCACTATCTGTCTTACTGGGACACGAACTGAGGCTTCGATAAAAGTATTAATTCCACCCGTGTTTTTCCTGCTATGACAAGTCAAAATGTCTGCTGTGAAAAATGTCTACTATTCAGCCATGACACTACCATGTCAACATTACCTTTACTTTTTTGTCATTCAAGTTTTCATTCTTTTGTTCATTTTGACATTATACAAAAATATAATTATATTTTGCCCTGCGATGGACTGGGGACCTGTCCAGGGTGTACCCCGCCTTTCGCCCAATGTAAGCTGGGATTGGCTCCAGCCCCCCGCAACCCTGTACGCAGGATACACGGTTGACAATGGATGGATAGATGGAAGAAGTTTTTGCCTCTTCAGCACCACTTTGTAATTAATTCCAATGGTCTGTTATGTTTTATATATATTTTTATATTACTGTATCAATATGATTAAATAACATGTTGCACCTTTAACTATTTTAATCCAACTGAGTAAACCCAATAACCGGTAAGACCCTCTGCAGACGGTATTTCAGGTCAGTAGCTCTCGGTTCCACCGCTGCGTGGCGCTGTTTGGAGCACGCTAATCTGAAAACCAACTTCCGAGACCTGCTTCGCAGACACGAAGTTGACTTCCTTGACTCGGCCGGAGAAAAGCAAGATGTCTACTATGGACGTGGATGATTTTATTCAACAAAACAGAGCTCTGGCCGACCAGGTAGAAACGTATCGAGGTTATTGGGAGAGTGAGAAACACTGGCAGGGCAGGAGGGAGTTCATCCTGCGGAACATAAACGACTTCCAACTCGAGCAGCTGGACCACCTGCTCTCCCTCTCCATGGTCTGGGCCAACAACGTCTTCCTCGGCTGTCGGTACGTAAACACAACGTGTCTTCATGACCGTCGCAGGTTGGTATAAATGCTCCCTTATCGGACGAACAGGTCTTTGTGAGATACAAACCGCTCCACAGCCGGTAAAACTCCCTCAGTCCAGGATGTTTATTTACCAATACTGTTGCAGAGATTAGGCTCGACTTCAAACGGTAAATCTTAACGTTACATATTTGCCAAACGCATCAATTACTCCTCATACGTCATGCAACAGTTTGGCGTAGTGTTTGACATTACTTCTGATAAGTCACAATACTCGCCTTTGTGTGGTTTGTCCATGAATGTTTTCAGCTGCAGAATCTTCTTCGTCTCATTGTAAACTCAGAATGGGCTCAGTGCTGCCCCCCCTGTTCGTAAAATGGTAAACAAATTGACTGTACTTGTTTTCCCTCAAATCAAACAGCTGATGATGAGCTAATAACAGCCCCTTTTAGCATCCTTATATGATATGTGGCCAATTGCCTTTGGCCAGTCCTAAATCTAGATTTAAAGTTTTGTACGTAGCTTTATCAGTACTCTAAAAACACCAAAGTACAAATGTTTTTAGAAATAATAGTTTGGAATAGTTTGGCCAATTAAATGTCAGAAAGGGGAGTAAGCATTGTCCATCAAAATTCCTTAAGTGCAAGGTGTTGTCTTCAGGTTGCTTGCTTCATCTGACCAGCAGTCCAAAATCTTTTTTTTTATTTACTATTACTTAAGACAAAGGAAATCAGCCCATCCTCTCAATTGAGAAACTGGATGTTGGAAATGTTTGGAATGTGTGCTTGAGATATGACAGTCAGTCATCACAATAGTCTCAGATTAATTTCCTGTCAATGAATCAGTTAATCGTTTCAGCTCTAAAATGTTTTATTATCAAAATTCTAATCTATTCATTAATCTTTAAGCATTTAAAGCAATATTTGTATTCTGTTGTGTTTTTTCAGTACATGATGAACCACAGATTAATTATAGATACTGAATAATTGCAGCTCAATATATTGATAGAACATGTCTTTTTCACTAATGGCAGGTATGGCACAGAGCTCCTGGAGAAAGTGAAGGAAATGGCCGAAGGCATCGTGGTGGAGGATGCACCAGTTTTCAAGACAAGAGATGAGATTATTAAGAAGCAACAGGTACATCTGTGGACACAAACACACACACACAGATCTGTTGACAGAGAAGATTTCTTCATGTATTTCCTTTATTTTCCATCACAGGGTCGATGACCGGCTCAGTTGTTTCATCCCTTCTGGTTGTCGGATCAAGACTGATGGGACTCGGCTGTTGTGTACATACAGGCTGTGCTTGTAAAGAGTCAGACCACATTTCACATGGTTTTACAATCCTACACTGTTTATTATGGATGTGATGAAAGTGTAAACATCAAATCTTTATTTTAAATCAAAAACAGAAATACTGTGTCAACTCGCATTTTATTGTATGGCAACAGCGAAGATGCTTTTGTCTGTGTGGAAGCTTAACCGCTCATCTATTTTAACACCACTGTTTTAGTTTTTTACGAGTGTACTATGTTTTTAGTAGGTTTTTTTAATAAATACAGATGAAAGATGACACTGGATCTTGTCCATATGTCTCTGCCTAATAAAGGACTTGTATTTTCTATTCTTTGTTTACATCAGTCTTAAGGTTGAAGGCAAAGACAGATCATAGTAATTCTGTACTGTTGGGGGGGTTGTAAGTAAACAATTTAGGGCATAACATTTCTGCCATACAAATTTAAAGGAGCTGTAATAAAAATACTGTGTGGATGGGGCTAGGATATTGGCTTCAAAAGAGGTACATAATAAAGAGATTAAGGGTTTTAACAATAAGTCACATGTAGGTCTGACCAACTCTTGACAAGCTGAAGTCTTGCTTCTTAATTACTCATTTTCTTAGTCTCACCATTGTTACAACATCACTTCTAAACACAGCAAGAACAAACCAAAAGCAAAAAACTTTGTCAAAGTCTGAAAAATGTGTTTTATTATGTTTATACAGCATATTGTTATAAGTATACATTGTTTTGTTTAATTCACAAAATGTTAAGATATCCCTTCTGCTTTTTAGGTGACAAGTCACTAGCCACGATATGACTTTTAATGTCTCGGAAAAGAGGAGCTCTGTTTTATGATCATTTTCCATGGATTATTTAGCTGGAGTTATGCAGAGTTAAGTGATAAATTTATACTCAAGTGGTCTTTTAATTGGGTATCACAAAAACAGGCATATATACAACTTAAGCCTTTGGAAAAACAGTTGGTGTCACACTGTTGAAACAGCAGTTTGCTCCGTCAATCCTCTTAACCGCTCTCATTTAGAGCTAAACACTGGACAGCGCTTCTTTTATCCTCTGTTTATTTGTTAATTTGTGTGTCGTGGTTTCATTTTAAGAGAAGGATCAAAAGCGCTGACAATTCATGCTGACACGCGTCACAGGCAACAAAGCATTTGAAAGTGATTTACGTTCTGTGGCGGGAGAAATTAGGAGGGGAGAAAAAAAAAACATGGGCGCGAGCCCAAGATGAGCTGTCAGGAGGGGGAGCGGAGAACAGTTCAACTTTTAAAACACAGCTCTGCATTTATCTACTACTTTCACTTGCTACCGCTCAATTCCTGTTAGCCATTAATGAAAATGATATAGCACCACCATTCAAGAAAATGTGTTAGTACAAGCACTGTTGAATTCCTATGCTCTACATACATTGTGACAACACTTAAAGAAGGACACTGGGACAAAGGATAAGTGAGAAGACTGACTCACTTAAGGACAATTAATGCTGATTGAAATGAATTCATTTCCTTGCTTCAGCTGGGATTCTCACATCCTTTTCAACTTACCCTGTACTCTACTTTGAGACCCACAGTCCAAGTTTATCCTGTCTCATTCCTGGTGTTAATATTTACTTTCTCATATCACCCTCGCTCCAATATCATCCTCTACCTTGGAGCAGAAAAGATTAAAATAAAAAAGCTCAGAGCTGCCTAGCCAGGGAGCCCTGATTCATCAGTGTAAGGGAGACTTGGCGCTGTTGCAGCCTGTGACGTCTGTGAGCCCAAACCTACAGTGTCTCTTAAAATAAGAGAAACGCTGGCACAGATCAGGGATTATTCTGTCTCAGCTGCATCTGTGGCTGACTTGTGAAGAATAATGACAATACCGACTCAACTTTTAAAACAATGACGGTTACGGTCATGAACCTGCACTTTCCAAACAGCCAAGTTGTGTGCACGCCAGAAGACATTACAAAAAAAGAAAAGAAAAAGGAAAAATTCAAAAAGAAGGAAAACAAATCTGTAAAACTCAAACACTAACAGCATCAATCCAACCAAACAACAAAGATATATTACAAATTCTGTTAGCAATAACTTATTTCACATCATGCAATGAAAAAAGTAAAATTAAGGACAAGAAACACAAATAAGATTGATTTCCCCTCCCTCGTTTTCCTCCAATGTATTGGCAAGCAAGTTAATGTCCATTCTGGTTTGGTTGTTCTCAGGATCCTTTTTTATTCTTCTTTTTTTTTCAGGGTGGCACTTGAGTTCTTCTGATATATAGTTGCTGTTTTTTTCTTTTCTTGATGAGGTAAAAATGAAAGACTGGAGTACTGGGATGATGAAGAGAGAGTGATGGAAAGGAAGGGATGAAGAGCTAGGCAAGCTCAGACATCCACCCAGCTCTGCTCCACAATGGCCGTCACCCTCTTCTCGTACTCCCTCTTGTTTTCCTGATAGAGCTGTGCAGCCTGACTGTTAGCCGGGCTGTTGGGATTTGGCTCATCCAGCAACGACTGCAGAAAATGGGAGAAAAGTGATGAAAATATCCAGATGGGATCGTGACCCCAAGGTTAAGAACCACTGCTCTATACAATACAATGTATATACAGTAAAATGTAGGTCACATGGATTTATGCATATGCTATTGAGGAATATTATTTCATGTTTTTCCCTCCCTTGGGAACAGAAAACTTTCAAATAAGAGAAAATATATCCAAAATATTTCGATCAGGTCAATGATGACATGAACTGAAGCAAGTGCAAGTAAAACGTTACAAAATTAAACAAAAAATAAATAAAGACTGTGATGGACTCAGTGTTCTTAGTGTAAAGGCAGTCAAAGCAACCAACCTGGATGGAGGTGAGTATGGACGACACATCGTATGTGGGGCTCCAGCGGTTCTGAAGGATGTCTAAACATATACTGCCGTCTGCGTAAACTGTTAAACAGAGAGAGAACACATTCAAGCTTCAGAGCACGAAGGGCAACATCACAACAACACGTACGTCTCAGTGGCAGTATCACCAACATACATTTCTCTACATTTAGTAAAGACTGAATGTACAACAAATGCTTTTTAGGAGACAGTTAAGCTAGCAGTATACTCCAAATGATACACGAATATGCCGTGTTCTCACATTGCAGTTGACTACAGCACTGTGGGAAAAAACACTGCAAGTCCCCAGGAGCTTATGATCTGGTGGAATCAGCAAATACAACACACAAAATGAAACAATAAAACATGCAGCCCAAAGAACTTGTACTCTACTTCTTATAGTTATCGCCAGCCTCACTGATTTAACCTACTACAGTAATTTGACTTATGGACTCGGAAAGGAGATGAAAGGAAGGAAGCTGCCTGAATGAGGAGGAAAGGAGAACTTGCTGGGATAATGGAGGCACAAACTGTGCAAAATGGGCTTCATCTAAAATCCAAACATTTTGTACTTGATACCCAAATAAAAGTAAAACTAAACTATGGTTATGAATAAAGAGAGAGCAGACATGCATTTCTATTTTCAAAACACGGTCTGAATCAATGAATATGGTTGAGTGTCTGAGGGCAGCTGTACTGCTTACCATTTGGGTGAAACATTCTGGAGACAAACCGAACTGTGGGAGGCTTGTTTGGGTACTCCTCTGAAAACTCTATCAGCAGCTTAAATGTTCCTGCAGAGAGACGGAGGAAGAGTGGGGTGGGGGCGCACACAAGTCATTTTGTGAGGAGAATACATATGTGAAGGGCAAGGGGGGGGGGGTCAGAGAAAGCGAGAGAAACAATTACGTTACTAAAAATATATAGCCGGTACGACTAGAAAGAGAAGCTAATCCTTCACTGAGGCAGAGATGTCGACTCTGCAGGCTAAAAGGAGAATGAAGGAGGGAGATAACTAACAGGAAAAAACAATATGCCCTGACTCAGCACTTCTCCTGCCTGACCTCATAATTACAAGCATAGAAAGTGTATGAGAACAAAAAAAGTGTGTATGTGTGCATAAGTGTGTGTCTCTTGCACAATATGTATTACATACAGCAGAACTGAAAGTTTGCTAGCAACTGAACACATCTAATAAATGTAAATATATTTAAAAATGAAATATTACAACAGCTGGCACTGTCCATTTGCCTTTCCCCCATACATAGTTCAGCTAAATACCACCGAATCTAAATCTGTTTACTAGTGTTATGTTTTTGAAGAGTGAAAACCTTTTGTAGTAGCTCATTCAATTGTCAATGACACAAATCAGTGATCAGACTTGCATTTTAAATTTGAGATTAGGTGAAAATTGTACATGTATAACTGATCAACTTTGTGATGATGTAATCATGTTATTGTGATATACATTCCTGTTGTTCAAGTTAAATCTGAGCATATTGTAATTAAAAACCATACTAAGAGTACAAAGAGTTTGGTGTACTGGCGTGTTCACAATGACAGTAGCCCTGTGTAAAATAAATGCAGCCCTCTTCATTTGAATGGAGCCAGTCTGTTGATGCAGCAGGGGTGCCAACGCAGGGGCAGCAAAGTTGAACCAGGCTCAACTTTTGCCGCAACGCGACGTCATCCAGCAAGGCGCTATGATAGCCAATCACATACATGTCGGCCCACACTCCTGGAAGATTATTTTACTGTATCACTGACCCACTGCACTGTTAAAACAATTTGGGGGCTATGTACATACAAGGCAACGATCTTCTGTAAGGTAATTACGCACAAGTCACCTTGTTATTACAAAGGGGACAAAACTTCTAGGTCTTTAAAACCTTTTTCAGACATTCCGTAATCATTTTCTCTCTATTGGGGGGGCTTTATGGACAATCAAAATGGAGAACTTACCATCTTCAAACGGTGTTCCCACAGGCCTGCAGAAGGCAGAGAGAGACACAGCAATGCAATTATTTCCAAATTCCAAACATCCCCTGTGTTACAAATATGGCATAACTATTACCATCTATCCTTCAAGGACTTGCTCTACACAGACGCAAGACTCTTTATTTACTCAGCTCTTCATATCCACAGTGTCTCTGTACGGGGGGCAAATTACTGCCTACGTGTTTTACATTTCTGGCAGCTTCTCCTTTGACTTTGAATTAGGTGAGGAACTGTTAGATATTTCTATTTTAAACCCAAGTGTGTCACTCTGGGTTTCTTTGTTGCTCCTTTCTAGGATTATTTGTTATTTGATGTTTTAATATTTTGCGCTTTGACTTCCATACTACTAGTATGCTATGCTCATCTCTCTTTTTTTTTTTTTAACTGAAAAGAGTTTTAATAAAAAGCATGTTCTTCTGTAGTTCTCCTTTCAACTGCACTTCAAATTGTATACCAACAGACATATGAAAAAAGTCACTGTGATTTGGTCTTTATAAAAATTCTTTCCTTTCTTCCTTGACCCATCAACTCCAGCACCAACAATGTCTCCCAACCTATTTTAACAGCAAACACCTGCTGAGCCTCTACATGCACATTTTCCAGACTGTTGTGTGCCACAATCAGGGCTGTAATCACAAATATTTTATTGAAAAAGCAGGAGAACGAGAATGCAAAGCGGTGGGTGGGTTGGGGGAAATCTGTGCATCACAATCTCAGTAGCACAGTTAAGACAGCAGGGCGGAGTTGGATTTAGAACATGACTCACCCAAAAATAACAGCGTTCCAAAGCATGATGTTGTTCTCTGACGGTGCACCACTCACACCAGTGGGAGGATCTTCTTGAAGTCTAGTTAGGCAGAGAGAAAGAGACACGAGGAAAAACAGACAGAGAGACAGGCAGGGAGACGGACAGAGAGAAGGAGACGGGGTAAGAGAAAGACAGGAGGAGACATGGATGGAAAGACAAGAAAAAGGAAGCAGGAAGAAAGAGACAAAAGAAAAAAGGGAGACAAGGAAAAATGAGATTGAAACAAAAGAGAAGGGGGAGGCAAAAAAAAAAGCAAAGAGATAAAGGGACATTAAAAGATGAAAGATGGGGTTAAATGGGGATGGAAAAAGAATTAAAAATACACATGATAAAGAATTGGGAGGGAGAGAAAGAAAGATGGCAGAGAGCGTGAGGATTTTAATTAACACCTTGCCTGCAGGATAATTATCAGTCAAAACACGAACTGGTGTATCAACATGACTTCAGCAGACAGCCAGGCTTGCAGGATCAACTGCGCATACTGCCCATCCTGCTGTCACATGTCAGTTAACATAAGCTATACCATTAACACTCATGTGAAGCACTACTGCACCATGGCTGTAACAGCATCAGTCGATCTTCACCTGAAATAACTTCTGAATAATGTTGTTCAAGCTATCTGGATAAACTACAGACAAATACTGAAAGAAAGGGAGGCACCCGGATGTTTTTCTATCAATACACGACTGTTTTGTTGCCCTCCATCGCTGATCTATATGAACCACTGAAGACCGTGCTGAAACCCATTTCATGAAAGCTCTGGTCACTCACACACAGACACGGTTCTTTTTCCAGGAAAAACTGGTGCAGAGAAAGTACATTGCAGAACGGGGTGGTTAGCAGGAGCAGTAAAGGACAGTCAATTGTGTTAATTGATTGTTTACGTCACTTAGCAGGGAAAAAATGCTAACCTGTTGTTGGTTTCACTAATGTTACAATTTCATGCTTAAAAGCAGGGCTGCAACTTACGATAATTTCTTTCATGATTGATTAATCTACACTTTTCCCCCCAATTTAATCAGTTAATCATGTAGTCAATTACATTTAAGAAAAAGTGTCAGTCAGAAAGTCTTCAAATTACTTGTTTAGCATGACCAACAGTCCAAAGCCCTGCAAATGTTTGGCCTTTTTCCATGATAAAAACAGTATTGTTGATCAAAAGATTTTTAAAGTTAAAAGTTAAATATTCACTACAGTTTCAAATGATTATAAAAAGTTTACCTTTGGTTTTCTATTTTCAAAAAAGACGGAGAATTTACGTGACTTTGACATTTTACAAGCCCAAACTAAAATCACAGATCTATTAATCATTCATGAAAATAACCATTAGCTCCAGCTCCACATACAAAATTCCCCAGAGCTGTTTGAATGACAAGTGATCCCTCTGTGAAGTGCAATACAAAAAACCCACATCAACAACTTCATAACAACAAAGATGTCAACAAATCAAAACATGCAGATGTCGCAGGTCAACATTTCAAATTAAGTTTCTGACAACAGCCTCTGGTTTCAGTGCGGGCTATAAAACAGGTTTCTGGGAGTTTGGGCTTTACTTACAAGGGATGCAATTGCCCTGAAACTCAAGGTACAGTACTGTGTCACATTAAATGTCTTGCTTCAGATCACCAATGCATGTAGGCCAAGTCCAGAATCATCACAGACTACTTGCCTCATGCAAAAGCTGGTTTAATAAGAGCTTACACTTACATTTGTGTGTCTGTGAGTGTAGATGCATGTCCAAGTCCCTAGCTGCAGACGGACCCACTGCAATTAACCTCATTTACTGTAATCTGCTCCACTCAACTTCCCTACTAGGACTGATAGTTGCTTTATTTTACTTGGAAACTGCCACCAAGTAACAGTGCTCAAATAGCTTTAAGCATTTACTATCTTTTATCAAAGGTTTCTCCAGTTTCTCATTATCAACCCAAACCAGATTATTTTACAAACTGCTGTAAGCTATTAAAAAGATGAATCCTCCTAAATTTTGCAGAGGAGCAATAGCGCTGAAAAAAATCTAAAAGAAACAAAAAGTGTACAATGATGTTGTTGTTGGCTTCACAATGTCAACTGCTTCTAAAAATACATTTGGAGAAGAAACGAAAGTGAAACTTTACTGAATATAATCTGAAGAAATTCAGGTGGTTTCTGAACGTTCATTAAAAAAAAAAAAAAAAAAAAGCCAAATTGCTTATTTAAGCAGCACATTTCATATCCAAGGTACTGAGCCAATCACACCGAAGTGTTGCTTACCAAACACATATCTCAACAACAGGACCCATACTGTGCAAATTATTTTTGATTTACAGATCAAACAAGGGGAGGTTAGGCAATATCACAATAGCTGAGTTCAATCAGCCAGCCACGGACACACAGGCTGATCCAGGAATGTGCCATTGTGCTTTCCTTGCCTCGGTCTGTTACAGTTTACCACCTGGGGACTGGCACAGCAGAGTAGAGTTACAGTGACACCTTATCTGCCCTGCTTCATCGGCTTTTCTTAGAAGAATAGCTTACGATCTTATTTTTCCACTGACAGGCATGTGTGTGTGTGAATGACACACAAACACAATGTAGAATGCCATATGGAGCAAGGCAACAGACTGAGGATTGCAGGTATTACAAGCTGCCCCTTGCCAGGTGTGATTCTCCCAGGACGCACAAACATGTTCGTCTTCACAGCAACAAGTTTGATAATATAATCATTAAGACATGACGGGTTTTAGGATTGTTTAAATCCACTAATACTGATTTTTTAAGCATCAAGCAGATGTGCATGGCAGGATCAGGCCGTCCTATATATTGAGATGGAGCAACACCAGTGAGCCTCGCTGCTGCCAGGGGGAGGATTGAAACAGTGAAATTGTAATGTTGGCTGGCTCGTTAAAATTTGCTTTTTAGCAGCAATTTAAGCCCACAGCTTGAATATGCGCGGAGTAAACAGGATAAATCCTGTCACTTAGCTTCAAAAATGGCCATTTCAGGCAAGACAAAGGGCTTGTTGAATCGCACACAAGTATTTTGTCCAGCCCACCTCAGGTAACCTCAGCTACACCTAACGTTACTTCAACAAACTCACTAACCAGGACAAACTGAAAGACTAACGTTATTCCCTGGGTAGAAAACACTGCATGCAAGCAAAGTGCTGTCTTTGGATATCGTCAAATGGAATTGAAAATATCCAATCGTTTATTTTTCAATCCCACAGGTTTCATGTGCAGAGACAAACCATAAAATTAACGTGTACATCACAATATCTCCAGTCAAGCTTGATATACAGTATTATCTGCACCAGTAGCTAACGCTAAGCAAAGCTAACGTTAGCTACCGACATCGGTTAACGCTGCTGCTAACGACACAAACACAAGAGATGACTGCCAAAACGTTGCGGTAACGTTACCTTTTAAAATCTCGCATAAGCCGTCTCCTTGCCGGGGTCGACATATTCAAAATGGATTTAAAAAAAAAAAACTAAACCAGGACCATAAACCGAATACTAGCCGAAACCAAATCCGGTATTTCTTCCGCTTGTAGCCTTTTTCTTCTTCTCCCAAAACTGGCTAGCTTGCTATTTGTGGTGACGTCGGTTGCTTACAGTCACAGTGCTGGCCGCCCGAGGAGGTACAGCCCCTTTTATGTCGATGTAAAAAATGTTCATTTAAACGCTTCTCGGATGAAATCCAACAATTTTTCTATTGGTATGTGGTATAAGATACATCTTTGTATTCATCCCAGACATCATTTGGAAAAAAAAAACACTACAGGCTATTGATATGCTGCAAGTCAAGCTCACTAGCAGTCTGTCATCATCCCAGAGAGGCATTTAATGTCAAGCTTTGAACTTGTGTGACATGTTGTTATTATAATGTCTGAAAATATGTAACACCCATTGTATAACATCCTAACATAAAAACACTATAGTGTTCCAATATTCATATAGGAGTCTAATGTATTTCTGTGAGCCTTTTTCTTCTTAATCTCATGCAGATAGTATTACTGTAATATCCCTCTGCAATGAAAGTCCCTGCAGTGGTATGAGTGTATGGTAATCTGGTAATTGTTCGTGGATTATAGCAAATAGTATACCATCATAGGTTTTTTATTTGTTTGTTTTGGGGTTGGTCTTTTGATAGTTACTGTTTTATCAAATGCATGTAAACACGAGATAAACATATCAGATGAGACAGGACATCCCCACTTTTGTCTCTGATCCCCTTGTGGTAACCATCCATGCCTGGGGTATCACCAATATTTAGAATTTCTACATTTCTGTCTAGAGTGTCTGTGATAGTATTGAGTTTATAGGGACCTTATAATCATCCTATTTTTCATCTTGAACTGGTCTGATATAACCACAATATTCTCATAGGTAATTACAATGTGACTGTGGACCTCAGTGACTTACTGTGCACTGCATTTATCACACATATAAAGGGATATATATATATATATATATATATATATATATATAGTCATTGCACATAATTATTAACTATGTCATCATGGTAACAGTGTAAATCATTTTCTAACTTTAAGAACACACACAGTGCTATGCAGGCCAGTGTATGCTTCAGTGAAAGTCAGTCAAAGTTAAAACAAATTGCTCAACTCTTCTCCAGTACAACCTGCTTTTTTATTCACTTTGAGTGAGGTGTATAAAGCATGGTGTTAGTGGAAAAGAGCTGTGCAACATGTTTTAGTTTTAATACAGTGAACAGTTTCATTCATGCCATCAATAAAAGTCTGTTAAAGAAGATGGCAGGTTGCATCCACCTAATACAATCACCCACCTTGACTTCTGGACTGATGACAAATGAAAATAAAAATGAATGTGCACCAGTCTAATAATCTACTCAGCAGTAAGTAGCTTACCTTAAATCTACATAATCCATCTGTAGCTAATGTACTCTGCCTGCACAGTCCTGCCTGTAAGGTGATAAACATCAAGTCAGCAAAAATATGGACTGACTTTTAAATTAAGTACAGTAACTTGGTGATGTTATGCTGCAACCTTTGGAAAATGTGATTAGACTTTACATGAGACAAATACAACTAGACAGTAGGAGCCAAATCAAGAATGACAAGCTAAAAATATCAAAACAAGAACATACTGTGTATATAGAAGAAATTTAATAAATGAAAATAAAAATGGTCTCAACCTGCCGTCAGTCCAGATAAAGATTAAAGATGAGTATTTTCATTGATGCATTTACCTTTAGAATAATTGGTGCCTAAGGTTTTAGGATGAGCTCCTTAGAATCAAGGTGCTTTTTATGGATTGCTGTAGAGAAAACCTTTTCTCTCTTTCTATTTCAGCTATTGCACAGGGAGAGGATCCCCATAGAAGGGTTAGATGTGAAAATAAAAATGTACCACATTGCAGTATAGCTACAAAACAGGTATAAGTAAGTATAAATAAGTATAGTGACTGCAGCTTTTACTTTTTCTCAGCACAAAAATCTTACTACACCACACCACATACACATGACCTACAGTGAAATACAACAAGCGCTGATGTGTTTTATAATTGTGAGAAATTAGGAAATCATTAACATATACCAAACATAAAAGAGAAAGCTCCTCTTGAAGTGTTCTAAGAGTCAAATGTTTTTGTGCCTTCTTCTCCATCCATTCTCTCGATGTGTGATGTGTGTTTGTACAGCAGTGGTTTGTTGTTTTACAAAAATGCCAAACATTCGCCAATTCCACTCTCTCAGTTGTGAGAATGTGCTGCTTTTCTTTGCCTTATGTGACAATAAACTCCATATCTTTTATTTTTGGACAGCTGGTCAAACAAAAAAAAGCACTTTGACTCTGTTCTCTCAAACTATTTTCTGACATTTAATATCCCAAACCGATCAATCAAGAAATGAATCAATGAAAATAGTCATTAGTTATGGCATTTCCATTTAAATGAATATGATGTCTTTTAATATGCATGTAAAGTATCTAGTGAAGTTACTGCAGATTTGTGCTTCTAACCAGGGCCAGTTCAGGCAGTTTACATAACTACATTGTCTTTTTTTCTTAGACTTTTAAATGGCAGAAATTGTTGCAGAAATTGATCAAGACTAAGATTATGTGACACAGCTCAATACTGTGAGTCAAACACTCTGGTTAGAGCACCAGTCCCACCGCAGGGCTTCAGTGAAATCCCACTCAAAGCACCAGCAAATAGAACTGTCTGTTTAATCTATCTTAATCATTCTCTTGACCATTTCCAGACTGCAGCTATCAATAGACCCACCGCCCTGTTAGCATTTCACAATTGAGAATGTAGGTCACACATAGACAGGGCCTGGCAGGGTAAGTCTTTTCTGGCTCCCCCAAGAGCCAAGAATGAAAAGCATGATCTTTATGTAATGCAAAACAACTTTACATCATGTGTTGCTATCTAGGCTTATAGGGGAGGTGTATTTATGGGATTCCATCACCAGGATGAAACCTGATTTTATCATATGTGAAATAGTGAACAGGGAGGTCAATGAGGACTAACAAACTAATTGTAATGGATCAGATTTTAAATCAACTATGGAGCATTATAAAAGCATACGTTTCTTGAAGTAGTTATCATTTGTTTTGTAATTATCTCTGTGGCTGCTTTGTGGAGAAAAAGGTGACCCCATATGTGTTTGTCTGTCAGAGGCTGAACAAAGGCCAAAATATGCAAGGGGAGAGTATCACTGCTGAGCTCAGGTGCTTTTAATAGAAAGCGCAGAGAAATGGGGAAATAGCATACTTTATGTACAACTAAGTACATATGTATATTTTAAGGAGGGTTATTATAGCACATGCTTTAACAACAGGATTATGATACATTGTGTTTGTGTATAAGCGCATTGAAATATGTATAGATGTTAAAATTGGTCATATTATATTTCAGAATGAAATGTAATTTGTGCCCATTTCTATTATGATCTTCCCCAGTAACACCTAAAATGATCAATGGATTTGAAATTATTGTAGTTTTCATTTACATGGTAGGCCTGCTTTTTATCAATGCAGTAAATTGTTTCATTATGTCTTCCCTACAACTGAACAGGTGCTGTCTTCATTTGAAAAATATCAGTATTTCTTTCACCAGTCACAAGTATGTTGGTTGAACCTTATTGTGCCTTAATGTCTGTTTCCCTCCCTTTCTTTCCCCCATGTTTTGTGGACGGAGAAGTCACTCAGGCCTTTTTACCTCACTCATCACTCTTAGTATAATAATCCATTAGTCTCCACAGAAACCCGCTGGCGACAGGGAGATTCCACTCTGAGTGTTAGGGCGGGGCTGCATTAACGTGTACTGTGGCCATCAGGGCTAATTAGGAGCGAAGCTTTAAGATGGTACAGACTAATTGTCTCATTAGAGCTGCGATGTCTTTTTACATCTGCATGGGCGATAGTGGTAATTAAATTACACAGCTGACTGGGGGAGTGTTCGGGCAGTCGGTCAAGCCGACAGCCTGTTAGAGTGTCTCGGTCAAATTTTAGGATCTGTGAAGGGCAATGGTGCTTTCAGTTGGAGTGATGAGGTTTAAATTGATTAAAATGATGCTGTCACTGGATCTGACAAAATTAGACAACCTTTTCAGAGGATGGTATGAGAGTGAAAATTTTCAGGACTGGAGGACAGCGATAGGTGGGGGACAGGCTGTCACGGTTTGGAGGATTTGTGTACCCTATTTTGTTTTGAAGTTGTCCTTGTCTTGCTTTGCTTCCTGTGTCCTGATGTCTGTGTTTCCACCTGTGTCGAGCTGGCTGTGTTGAACATTCAGCAAATGTCCTTGTGTTTCCCAGGGTCATTTGGAATATCTACCATGTGGATTCATTGCTTATGCCATTCTGGAAACCTAGCCCCCAGGTTTCATTTGGCCTGCTAGCCTAGTCTTCAGTATGCTAGCCCGCAGCCTTCTGGCTTCCAGCTAGCTACCAGACTGCACACCAGCATTCTAGCAACTGTGGTGGGAATGAGAGTGTTTAAATAAACAGCTCAGGCAAACACTTGTCTTTCTGTGAGTTTTATTCAAGTCTTCTGCAGAAGGACTCACAGCAACACACATACGTGTGTACATGTATGCTCGAATGAGTGTGTAGAGCTCAGTGAGCCTGTTATTTATCCAGCTTTAGAGTCAATCATATCATCCCACAGAGACACGTTGTCCCTGAAGTCTGGATAACACAGAGATATTTTGAATGTTACGTTTACACAGATTCAGTGCCACATCACAGATGAGTATCCCTGAGTCCAGGGTTACATGCAATATGTTTGGAATTCCCATTACATTTACTCCCTTTTAGCATATTATGCTAACCAAACATAAGAATACAAACATTTCATGTAACCTTAGCAGTACTTGCAGAATAGGTGATTAAGTAAGGATATAAGAAATATAAGGAACAAAATGAGAATATAAGAAATATAAGGAAATATAAGGATAAAATAATTATTAAACAGATTAAACTTCACTTTCTTCCCCTCTGAAAGATAGGTTGTAGCCTCAACCTATCTGACCATTTTGTAGCCTCAACCTATCTTCATCCGAGAGCTCTTGCTGAGAGACTCAGCTGGCTAGTTATCCAGAAACTCAGAGACTTTGCTGGTCAGTCCTGAGATTGAACCTGGACCACTCTAGAGGCTGGCAACGAGGTTGGGGATCAGGAAAGGCAGATGACCAGTGACAGTGCTGCAGGACTGATTCAGCTGGCTAGAGGGAGAGGGGATGGCGAGAGGGAGAGAACAGGCAGGTGAGGCAGTGGAGCCAGGCAAACAGGAGACTGCTTCTTTTTTTCTTTTTTTTTAACCTAATGTCTGTATTATAGCAAATTTGTACACTGTATTTATCAACAGGATTTGAAGAGTTATATCTGTTTTACTGCTCTTTTATATTTGTATTGTTCACTTTAATCTTCTTATTGTTGTTTTTTTTTAGGTAGACAATTTTAAGATCTGTCCAGGGACAACGGATGAAAAATAGCCTTTTGGCTAATTCTAGTGGATTTGCAGCAATGTTAATTAATGTACACGGTCCCTGTCAAATAAACTAATAAATAAATAAAATAAATAAAGCAGGCTGGATGCTAGCAGGCTGAGGTGCAGACTAGAAATTATCAGGCTGGGCTGAAGGCTTGTGGCTAGCATGCTGTAGATTTGCTGACTGTGCAAACTGCTCCTTCTGTGTCTGCTTCTGGGTCCACTTAAAATGAAACCTAACGTAGAGTACGGAGTACAGCTAATGTGGGACTTCCACCTGTAGAATGCTACCAACTGAGCAAACTCAGGATCCTGCTTCAGGTAGATCATGAGGGACACTAAAAAAAACTGACTTGTCACCAAAAAAACCCTCTTGTGGCACTCCACAGTCATGGCAGGAAAAAGGCAGGCGGGACTGGTGACTGTCTGCTGAGTGAATCTTTGACCACATTGTTCTGTCACAACTGGTGCAAGAGGAATATAGAGGATGGACCGAAATGCTGTTCAATTACTTAACACAAAAAGACAGACAAGGGTCAAAATCAGAGAAGGCAGTCCAAACAGGCAAACAAATCTGACAAGGAGCAGGCAAGGTAAGTCCAAAACAGGCAGGTAACAGGTTCAGGTATAATGGATGAACAGAATACAGGTACGGAGGCTAGAGCGCCAAGACATGAAGCACATGGTAACATAACTTAACTAATAATCTGGGAAGGAGTGAGTGGGAATGGTCTAGTTAAGTATCTGTAGGGCTCATGAGGGAAAGTGGAAACAGGTGAGAGTGGGCGAAGTAGGTCAGGCATTTTGTTCAAAGCACGAATGTCCTCACATGTGGCTGCAGACTCATAGTCTTGTTATCAAGAAGTCTCAATTTTGGTGTTCCAGTATAAAACATTGTGTCTCATGGTGGACCACAAGATAAGGAGAGAAAATTATCTGCTAGTCATCAAAGAAACACAGGTTTATATTATAGTTGTTACAGACACATGGAGCTTTAAAGAGGCACAAACCCAAATGCACATCTACCACGGTCAATTACTATGAGTTGCAATTCATTACTGATGCAACAACAGGGATTTTTGCAGCAATATGTTTATACTATATGTATCTGTGAGGCATGAAATAGAGTTGCACCCAAACCTGGGTAGCAACAGAGTAGCCAAGGCAGAGAGTAATATTAAATGGTGATACACACACAAACAAGTACAGTTTACTGCTGTCGTAGCACCAGACCACAAATACAAACTGTGCAAGTTGCACCTTGTCTTCTTTCTTTTTAAGAGTCTCAATCAAGACTTTGGGCTCTGCACATCTAATGCTTGGATTATTGTTTCCGTCATGAAAAGGGGCAGTGTCTGACTCACCACAAAGTTCTGTGGTGGTTTCATTTTCTGCAAAACAGGGCAAGAAAAAACAGAGCACGACAAAATAAGACAAAATGAGACAGAATTTTGCAGATGCATCATAAAAACGCAAAACTGAAAATATTTACTACAGCTTTGGACATGCTGAAATCACCACATGCACACATAGAGCAAAATGCAACATTGGCTAAAATATGCAGACAGAGAGAGGCAACACATTTTGAGCTCAGGCAGCAATGTTTCAAAGCTTATTTCATATGAATATAGGCAGAGCACTCAGCTCAGGAGACCTGTCTTCACTGTAACTCTGAGACAGTGTGTAAAATTTCCCCTAACAAGGCTTCTTGCTCTTGTTTCCAAAGTTTTCCTCAGTGTGTAGAGGATAAGTAGCCTGAACTTCCTCTTTGTCAACGCCAGATGGAGCTCAAGATATCAGATGAGAGCAGCAACCTGCTGTTGTCATGGTTTCAGGTATCCTGGAGACAAAAGACTGCATGCTAATTGGTGGAAAGAGAAAGCGAGAAAGTGGTAGAGGCTGTTGCTCCTTTTTTGTTTTAAATCTGTATCTCTATATTTAGTCTGACATGTGAAAACATCACTAACATTTACACCAAAATACAAAATAAGATGAGATATATAAGTGCATAATTTGGGGAAAAAACATTTGGTTACAATGAAACCCTAGCCCTAAAAAGAAAAATATTTTAAAGTCATGGAAAATATAATGCAATGTGTGCTCTACAATGTATATATATGTGGCACATTGTCTTTAAGACATTTATCCTTAATTATTTTTGTATTTTCTGGATTGCTATATGTCCCTAAAGTGATAATAAGTGAACTTTTCTTATCTGTTGCATATGTATACATTCATATTCAAAATCTGCTATGTTCATTGTATGACTAAAAGTACTATTGAATTGAATAGCTTCCTCTCTGTAGCTATATCTCTTCAATCAGTCTCTCTCTCTGTCTCTCCTGATTTGGAGTTTCTCAAGGTTATGCAGAGGGTAATCATCACATGACTTTACAGTTCCCCTGCTGATGTAATGTTTTGTATGTCTGATAAGCTATTGTTATACAACCAGCAGTTGATTTTTGGGGGGGATGATGTCTCTCTGTCCCACCCCTTCCTGTTTTCCTCCTCCTCTCCTCTGATATTACAAACAGTATCATCACCCAACTATCCAAAACAACACATTTATCATGATCTATTCCTCGGCCACATCACAGACCAACACATATCTCTGACCAGGTTGTTTACAAGAGGGTTCTGCCATTTTATCCCCGATAGCTTGGCATCGGCATCAAACATGCGGTCTGCATCTGCTCGCATGGAATTAAAAGGGCTTTTATCCAAACCTCCTCGGCACACATGCAGAATTTAAATTTAGATTTTGAACAGCAGCAGCGGCAGCTACCCAAATAGCAGGCACAACAACAAAGACTAAGGCCCACTGATAAATTGCAGCCATCTGATTGCAGGTGATGAAAGAATCACATATCCTGGTGTATACTTAACGACATGTTGAAGCTCAGAGTGGCTCCATCCTGCCACAGTGTAGCTGAGACTTGTGTCACTTTGGATTACACTCCAGTATTGTGTTGCCTATCTTTATTGCCTGCCTCTTTATGCGATGATGGTTGACATGTCATCAATCCCATATCTAGAAAAAACCTTTAGGTTAAATGATGAAAGCTAACGAATTGTATAATCCACCTGTCTTTTCCTATTATTCAGATTTGTTTACATTTTGCAAAGTTATAGATTCCACACACGTAAATAAAGGATATCAGAGGAATAGATCTGCAATCAAAAGGCACAGAGACACATGCACTTTCATAACATGAAAACTTCAAATGATGAAACCTCACAAAAAGATTAAGTAAATAAAGACAGTTAATTTCACATGAGAAGAGTGACTGAGCTGCTGGGGTGTGCCAGGTTGGACGCCTGTCTGGTCTGCTGGCCGGGGAAACCAGGTTCACAAGCTTCCAAAGTGATCAATGAAATGTTAATGTGGAAAACAACGATCCAGACAATGCTTATCATGATCTAAAATGAGCTACAGAGTCATTGTTAACGAGAGCTGAAACTTGAGTGGAAGGTTTTCATGAGCCAGACAGCTGTGGAATATAACGTAAAAAACTGCATCATCCCATTTTTTTTTTAAATAATGAAGATAAACATGATTTAGATAATGGAGATAAATAAAAGAATGATCTAAAATTAAAGTCTGAAACTGATTATCATGATCCAGAGAGTTTTTTTTAAAGGATGCAGCTGATGCCCCTCTCGTCTAGTCTGTGCAAAACAGAAGATTGTTGCCTGTATTCACAGTGATCCTGCAAACACAGATTTTCAACTATGAGGAGAGCGCTCAATTACATGGTTTGTTGTTGCAGAAGAGGCTCAATCGGGACAACAGAAAAATCCACAGTGCCGCAGCACCTGGTTCTGCCTGCCACATTTGTATCTGATTTTTCAAAAATAACTTACTGAGAGATGCACACACAAATCCTACTGTGTGATTTCTGTAGGAAGAAAATAGATTTTATTTTATATTAAAATAGAGCTGAACCAAAGTCGAGGATGTATTCATTTTGATTTCAGAGAGATAACGTCCCCCTCACTGGTGCTGAAGAATAATAGATCATCGATTACATGATGAATGTAATCTGCAAGAAAATTGTACTATAAACTAAACTAGACAGTTTGAAGGTATTTTTTACTTCTTGACCTAATGTTTGAGGGTTATCTGCAAGCAATTATTATTCTGCACACTTTAAAAGTAACCTGCCTATCTTAGTTGTGTACCAGCAGTGGAAGAGTAAAACAAAGCGACCTTTCCTCCTGTTTAAGCACATTGCGCACTGCCTTCACCATTTGTCACCCTGTCATCTTGCCTGGTGTTTCATCTTGTTTACAAAGGACCCTAACAGGTTTAATTTAAGATATGATGATTAGTAATTAAGGTGATGCTTGTATGGGTGTCTGAGCGACCCTGAAAGGAAGAGCAGATTCAGTCTTTGATCGCTGCTTTTGTTTGATCTGCACCGTCTTGCTGTGTTAGAGATATGAGGTTTGCAATTTAAATGGTGGGCCAAGTAAACCAGGAAATATGTTGTAGCTGGGTTTGAGTTAAGCTCTCTCTCTCTCTCACACACACACACACACACAGTAGAGATTGATGTATTCTTACTTTCCTTGACAGTGTATTGTTATTCATTTGAGAGTGACAATTTGACCTCTGTCAAACTCCACTTATAGCCTCACTGACACATCACTGGCACAGGTCCCTCCCATTGAGTTATGGTAGCCTGTTGCTACAAGCAATGGTGGAAGAAAAGTAAAACTAAAAGTAACAATACTCGTTGTAGTATTAGTATATACAGTAAATATACTTAAACTAAGAAAATTAAAAGCACTCATTATGCAGAATGGCCCATGTTTTTTTCTATCATTGGGTTATAGTTACTGATGCATAAAATAAGGTATATTGAGTAAAATCTCCATATTAAAAACATCTAAAAATGACTAAACCTATGTTATATATTTTGTTCAGTTGTGTACATTATCCCAAATGTTTCCAACAACGTTCCAACCCAGAGAAATCCATCATTTTATTCAAGTTAACATTGCATTACATTTGGTTGACTATCAGTGGTGTCATGCCCCCTTTACCCTCTTGCTATGACTAAATGTAACGTGTATAAAACTTTATTACATTACCTCATCCATGAACATGAATTCTGCCTGAGTCACGTCAAATAGATTTTTTTAACAATGGAGACAACTCCCACGATCACGCGTTACTTCACGGTGTCATCAAACTAGGCCTTTTGTCATGTGAGAGAACCCAATTAAAATGTGAATAGGTGACTGCAGATGAGCGTTTCTTGGAATGACACAGCAGTTTTTGTTCCAAAACGCACAGATAACAAGGCTGTAATTTGTGAAGGCATAAATCGCAGTACTTGGTGAAGAAACAGATGAGTGATCAATAACTAGCAAGGGAGAAAACAGATTGCAGTTGCAGTCTTTATGTTCTTTTTTTGATTTTATACCTCCACAATGCAGGGGAAATAAAAATGTGAAAGTGTACACATCACTGTGAGAGCTGATGGATTTTAGGAAATCGCCTTAGCGGTATCAAATTTAAAAGAATTATTAGATTTTTTGGGAACAACGCTTTGTTCATCTCTAACTCTTTGAGTTAGATGAGAAGCTCAATTACGCTGTCATATCTGGATTTTAAATAGGAGGATACAGCCAGCAGATGGATAACTTAGCATAAAGACTGGAAAGAGCAATTAGCCTTGCTCTCTCCATTGGTAACAAAATACACAGCACCCCTTACAGCACACTATCGTAGTCTCAACTGCATTAAGCCAAACAAGCATCTGCTGGCTCCATCTACACAAAGTTGACTTACTTAAGTGAGAATGGTATCAATCTTCTCATCTAAACTTTAATAAGAAAACAAATAATAATATTTCTGAAAATGTCAAAGTATTCCTTTAAAACAGTAACATGCCACATGTCGTTTTCTTTATAACATAAACTTTGACTGATCAGTGAAGCACAGCTGATTGTCACAGTTGTGTGTGCATCTCACTGGTGATTGGGTAACACCTCTGACACACCCACCAAGCAAGAGAAAACAAACAAAACAGCTGGGCACTGTTTTTAGCAAATTCTTCACAAACAGGACAAAATTGTGTAATTGCAGGGACTATTTTTAGCAGCGGATTAATACACATTTGGTGCTAGTACAGTGTGTGTTGAGTTGACTGAAAATAAAACACAATGTCCATGTTCACTGCAGTGAAGAAACATGCCATCTAGTATACAGGAGTAATACTCTTCATGGCTTTGGATAACCAGACAACATTTGTTAGTAGGATCAGGTTCTGGTTTTGGCCCTTTTATCCATTTTATTCATGTCTTTTATTGATTTAATTTCAGGCTGAGAAATAAATACCACCAGGCATTAGGACTATGAGCTATCTGAAAGGGATCAATGGCTAATTTTGCTTATACACAATATAAACGTCACAAATATCATATGATTAAATAACTTTCATTCATAACTAAGTAAACCCAACATAATCGACCCACATGTATCAGTAAAAAGGATTATTTGTTGTCTTCTATTTTGTTTATCTAATCTAGGCTGCATGTGAAACACTGACGTCATGGCCACACCAAAAAATTCACAACATGCTCCCAGTGAGCGATGATGTATACACTCTGGTGTGTTGTGGTAACTTCTCTACTAAACGGTGAGCCAGTAAAACTGCAGAGGAAGCAGCGCAATGAACCAATGGCACAGTCGCAGTCATCGGTCTCCGGTGGCTATTTGTGTCCGACGGCGCGCTGCTGCTGCATAAAGCTGGACACAATCAACCGGAAGTTGTTTTGGTATTTTTCTCCCCTATACAAATAGGCAGGGAAAGGCTGCTGCATCCATTTTGATGAAGGTGATTTGCTCTCCTTTTTTATATTGATAAAATTTACTTTGCAAAGGTTTTATCTATGGTCGTCTTGCCATCAGGTAGGCGTACTTTACAATCCTCCAGGATCAAAAAAGGCAGTGGAGGACGAAGTAGGCTACACAAATCCTGTAGGCTACTTGAGTAAAAGTAAAGGTACCCTCTCTAAAAATTACTCCACTAAAAGTAGAAGTCTTCAATTTAAATGTCTACTTGAGTCAAAGTACAAAAGTACCTGGTTTTAAAAATACTCAAGTGTCAAAAGTGTGGTTATGTTTGTTGCTTGACAAAAAGAATCATCAAAATAGTTGGCAAGTAAATTTCTATCAATCAAGTAATCATTTCAGCTTTTTAGCCGACTTGTATGAAATGTTGGGTAGTTTAATTTAACAAAATTATTATTTATCATATTTTTTAAACTCTTCATATGTTTTGTGTGTAAAAAAGTAGTAACTGAAGCTGTCAGATAAATGTGGTGGAGTAAAAAGTAAAATGGTGACATGTAGGCTAGTGGAGTAGAAGTAGAAACTGGCATGAAAAGAAAATTCTCAAGCAAAGTACAAGTACCTCTAATTTGTACTTCAGAGTAAATGTAGCCTACTTTGTAGTTACTTTCCACCACTGGTTTTTGGGACCTGTATTACTCACATCAGGAGTTCGTCAGCAGCAATGCTTTTATTTAGAAGGTCCCAACCGGAACTGCAGTGGTATATTAGAGGCAGCTTGACACAAACTATTTTCCAGGGTGGATCACCAAATAACGTTTCTCCCTTCCTCCCTCACTCCAGTTTAATTCAGTCAAATCATAGCGCCCTGGTAGCTACATGCGTCTTTTATAAGAGCGAAGTTAGCACCTTTGGTTGTTCTTTAAGCTCTGGAAAAGACAAGAACATCTTGGGGGGGGAGTCGTCTCTTAACCGAAATTAGCTAACGTATCGGCAAACGAACTGCAGCGACCCCGAAAACACACAGAAATGGACGAAAAGGCGTTTACGAAGGAACTTGATCAGTGGATCGAGCAGCTCAACGAGTGCAAGCAGCTGTCGGAGGGACAAGTTAAATCGCTATGTGAAAAGGTGAGATATTAAAAAAAAAAAAAGACCAACTTACTATCAGCTTCTTCTCTCCCCTTACCGACGCCTTCTAGACATTCTTAAAATGGCGTCTATAGTGTTACATTTCACTGCGCTGTGCTTAACGTTATATTTGAAAATCACGAGTTGTTAATATTAGTTGTCTTTTTTTGGGGACGTTTGAATCGTTCCCTGGCAGACATGTCTGAAAATAATGAATGGCGAGCACATGTTGTCGGTAACTGCGGGTTTACCAGCCAGGAATGGGCAGCCATACTGTGAATTCAAGTCACATAGCACATATACAGTATAACGTTAGTCCCCCTTCATTCAGACTGTCAGTGTGTCCCACTCAAGTTGGGACTGACTGCTTAATTACTGCATTTTATGTGTCATGTTGTCTGTATGTAAGCGGGTGCGTGGTAGGGAAGGGAAAGGGAAGTGAATATGTTGGTATCAAACAACCACTACATATCCTTTATCCACCAAATGTAATGTGCAACAAATGGATGCCCCCAAAAGGCTGGTTATAGCTTACTGTGCAGTTATGATTTGGCTGAACAGAAACGAAGTTGTTTTGTCATTCTCTATGCATGTGTGCTACATGATTACTTTGCATTTCTCACAGGTAATAGTCAGGAAAGTTGCAATAAACCTCTGACCCTGACCTTCATCTAGCTTCATATTTAATTCTTTAGTTAATAAGAGGTGGGACTGACTTGTTTATTAGGCAATAAAGTAGTACATTTTCAAACTTCATCATCATGAGTGCTAACTCTATCTTTTGAACCCTTTTAATCCTCTGCAGTTTCTGGTTTACTTCTCCATGTTTTAGGACCATTGGTGGACATTGTTTCACATGTCATTAATACAAAGAAACCTAGAGGCTAATGCAGCCAAATTACATTAATACTGTAAATAATGTGGGCAACTGACTGGTCATAATGCTACTTATTTGATGTTTTGACCTTTTTGTGGTCACAGAGGTTCCTTTGACCTTTTAGCCACTTTAACTGAAAGTAACTTGTTTCTGAGCCAGGAACTCAATTGTATTTAACTGTTCAACTTAATTCAGTTCGTGCGAATACAAACGAAAACATATCATGTACAGTGTCCGTAGCTGTACGTGTTTTTGCTCTGCTCCTGCATTGGCTGACAACTGGTCAACTGATTCTGCAGATTTCTCTGGTCTGAGCTGGAGCTTAACCCCAATCTCTCCTCAGCATCCTCACCTCTCAGACCACTTGCTGGTTTCCAGCTCTAGATGTCTGGGCTCAACAAAAAAATGTCACCCATAGACTCATAAACACAGTTTTCTATCAACAAAATGTGGTGTTTATTGTTTCCTGAATTACTTTCAGTTTTTGTTTTTGCTTTGCCTAAACTTATTTATTGTATGTTTTCAACACCCCTTATCCAAAGTGCACTATATTGTTGCTCCCTCATGTCATGGTCTATTTAGGCGCCCGCTGCTGGAGAAATTGACACCTCTGTTACTGGATGGCAGTGCTGGAAATCCTGACAAAACCTGACCTCAGTTTGTGGTGGATGTGGTTTAATTCACTTTTTGTCTGGATTTCTATAAATTTCACCATTGCTGTTAAGCTTAACTCTGATAACAGAGGTTATATTTGGACAGATGTTTTTTAATTGCCTTTTGCCAAGTCTTTTTAGAGCAGCTCTATCCCTCTTAGCTTGTAGAAGGACTGAAAACTAGGCACATTACCATGTTTGGAGTGCTGTGCACTGAAAGTTAATGGCGCACTATTTTCAGCTTAGCTGTTATGGTCCTTCTAGTAGTTTAAAGTACATTATTCATCTCAGTTCCTTACTCTTTGGGTTGATATCCCAAAATGGGCTGTGGAGTCTCTCCATAAGGCAGTGTGATGGTGGTCAATGCTGTGGCAGGCATATATGCATTTTGCTTATCAGATTTACCTTTGTGCCATCTTCTACTTAATATAGGAAGCTTGGGATGATGACAAGATGACAGTTGTGCCTCCTGGAGGGAAATTTCAGTTTTAATTAGACTTAATTTTATTTAACAGCCCCCCCCCAGCTGATATACTTTGACATATCGCTGCATTTGTCCACCTTGCAAGACTAGACAATCTGATTGATTTGTAGGCCCCGTGAACAGTTGTGTTATGAATCCACAAAAAAAACACAAGCAACATGCAGGAAGTGCGCAAATAATGTTTTTCTTTCCTGTTGCTCTCCACTGTTTCCTCCTGAATGCAGCAAAGATGGCATAAAAGAAGTCGAAAGGACTGAGGCTGTATCATAGCTCATAATGAGCTCTACTGCTCCAAACTACTGTCTAACTGCATCTATCTGCCCCCCCTGTGAGTTTGGTTAATATATTCAGCACAATGCACCTACACAACATCGTCCCTGATTTAAAAATAGCAGAGGATATGATTGATTTTTAGTCACTAACATATCCAAAGCCATTGTTGCTAAGGGGATCAGAGTGTGTGACTCAGGATAACACTATTCACTGTGACTCAGAGCGGCCGTCTCTGTTTTGGGATGTATGGGGGTGTAAAGGAATGAGATGTGCTGTGTAATCTTTTCGTGTCTGCTTTCCAGCTTTCTCATAAAAGGCTGAACATGCCAGAGTTTCTGTCATGTGTCTAGCTGTCAGGGAAGACAGAATATTTAGGAGCTTTATCTTTTACAGATTACAGCACCCCCCCCCCCACCCCCCACCCCCCCCACCCCTTCCCCTTTAAGGCTCTAGATGTCTTCTGCAATTGTTGTTTGTTTGCAGAGTAGTGTCAACGTCGTTCTGATCATTTTCTAGTTGCCGTGTTTAAATTAGGGGACTGCAGACAATGCTCTGTTCACTCGGAATTGGTTTTATGTTCCTGCCAATTACAGAGTAAATTTAATGAAATGCGTAACATGTGCCTCAGAGAGAGAAATATCCCTTTCGTGACTTTTTTAGGTTTTTCCCCCTCCGTTCAAAAATAATCCATTTGAGTTACATAACCATTCAGATGTTGTTTTTGTCTTTAAGGTTCAAGCTCTGTGTTTTTTACCTCTTTGTTTTTTTGATTTCCTGAGGCATTGTTTGCCATACATTTAGACTAGATACAGTTCATTTGTCTTGTCTTGAGTTAGGTAAATCATCTACAAAGTGCTTTACACATGAGAGATTTATAAAAGGCAGCAAACGGTGCAGACAGACAGAGCACAGCAACGGTACATTAGCGTAAATGGGTCATTTGCTAAAGAAAGATGGAGGAATTCTAATTTCTGAATGACTCTTCAAATATTAATATCATACGACCATCTAAATTGTGTCAGAATTATGTAATTACTTATTCATGTTGTGATAGTTGCCCCACTTCCTGGAGCTGACGTACCCCTGTATGACCTCTGTCAATTTTAAAACCAATTGAATGCGTCTAGTCAGGCAGAAAATAAAGCTTTGTTTGCCAACTGAGGTCACACTGTTACTCAGAAAAATTAGTCTGTGAGAATGACTGTTCCAAATGATGGTTTGTTTTCCTACAACAACGTCTGACATAGTGTAGTGTAATAGTGATATCACAAAAACAGTGCAAATGGATATCAAAAACACAGATGAAAGTATGCATTAATGCAGTGATTCTTATGAACACGTTACAAAATGATTTGACATTTTCAGAAGGTTGTTAAATGCATCTCAGCAAAATACAGACTGTTATCATAGAAAAGCGGACAAACATAGACACAGCCTGCCATCATTGGGCTGCTGCTGGTGCTGATTTCCACACTGATTATAGTGCTATTGTTAGGCAGATGCTTAACCTTTAGCTACCATAAATGACTCGACTGAGGTCATCGTTTGTGGCTGTAGTTTTGCCTAGTCGTCAAGCTTAATTTGCCCCAAGTTGTCTCCAGGAGAACCTTTGGCCGTGTTCAACACAGTTTAATGGGATTATATTGCGGCAGCCTGGGAAAATGCTGACTTCAGTTCTCCGCACTTCACTCTGGCTAAGCAGTTTGTTGACTGTGTGGCGTCTGACGTATTGGTTATAACTGTAATCTGGGCCGAGGTTCCCTCCCTGTGGCATTTCTGCTACAGGTGTGGTCTGTACATTGGGTGGGGTGCTTATGTAATGTCTGCCGTCATCCTTTTCATTCACAGCTGGACTGGCGTCCACGGTACATGTTGTGACCGCAGTCTCATGGAAAAACAGGTCTCTCACACACTAATTTTGAGGTAATTGCTACATCCAAGTTATAATAAAAGGTATCTTGGTACCATAAACAGCAAGTCACATTGAATTAGTTTACTACTTCCGGTTTTATGTAATATTTAATCAGGTGGACCTCAGTCTTGTGTTGTTGTATTGATGATGTTTTATTGTTTTCTGTCATATTTAGTGTGAGGTGAACCATGTTGCTGATGATTTCAGTGGAATTGTTAAGAATGAACAACTTGTATATGGAATTACTACAACAACCTGCTGTAAAGGCAGATAATGAGGTTTATTTAACTTCTGGGTTTTGACTTAAAAGTCTTCTGAGTGGGTAGCGAAATAAGACCATACAAACTGGGTAATAATAAAAGCAGTGGTTCAGTACATCATACAGTGAGGAAAATATAACTCATATCTTGTTGTCAGGCCTAGTTGTCAGTTGCGTTTTTCCAAGGCAAGAGACCTCTGATCTAAAATGTCAAATAAAATGACTTCAGATGACTCTATATTTATAGCAGGGGCAGTTGTTATTTGTTTGAAACAGAGGAGGAACTGGAAAGTTATTAATCAGAGATTCCTGAACAAAACCCCAAAATACTGTAGCAATAATGCTCGACAGGAAGATTCCAACAAAAATCTTGTGTATTCATCAACAGTACATTTAAGTCACTAGTAGTACAGTTACCACTACTTTAGTAGCCCAATATAGTGTCTTTCGTTTAGGGATGCACTGAAATTAAAATTCCTGTCCGAAACCGAATATAATGAAAAAATTTGCAGAATACCGAACAAGTACATTGACATTTTTTCTATTTACTTTGCCTTTTTTTTTTTTTTTTTTTTTTTTTACCATTGCAGAAATTAAATAGTGAAAATGTGCTTTTTACTCAGTGTTTCCCATAGGATTTGAAAAGACTACGGGGGTGGGTCTGATGCCCGAGAGGGTCCGGTAAAGTAAATTACATGTGTTCATTTACTTTTTAAAGGACATATGTAATAAATTTTATACTTTCTGTGAATATAATCCAACTAATCTTATTTCCATCCTCTATAGACACCTTATTTTGAAAATCGGACGTTGTCACGTGTGTATCCTCGCGATAAAGTCCGACCCAATGATAAATAATGTTGTATGTGGTTCTCGTATCGTACAACACGAAGACTTTATAGCCTCTCTTCAGGTAGGACTCTCATACTGCAAAACTTTTCTCTCTTTGTAAAGAGATTTTCACGTCTTTCTGTGAATAGTAAAGAGGATGGCAGACAGGCCTGACCCACTTAAAAGGCATGTTTGTTTATTTTCCCTGACCATATTTGTTTATTTTCCTCATATCTCGCGCACTGAGGTGGAGGAGGGGGGAAGAGTTGAAGATGAAAATATATTGCTGTTCCACTTTAATACAGGCCTGTAGAGTATTCTTTCTGGTTTAGAGTTAGAAGGCCCTGGTCAATCTGTCATCCACAGCCCTGTCATTTAAAGGCCTCCTGCCACATGGTAGTATGGGCACATGGAGGCTGTGTGTGTGTGTGTGTGTGTGTGTGTGTAATGTAGGTCAGCAATGTGCAGCGCTGCAGTCCCATCCTGGTCTCTCTCTGTCCCATCTGTTAGGTTGACAGGCCAACTTCAGCAGTCTGTCAATGTTGATTCACCCTGCTCATAACAGTATGAAAAGATGGTGGCTGTTCAAAATGTGCCCATTTTGCAGATGCCTCACTCTGTCTCTCTTCGCTCTGTATCACCCATGCAGCATAGCACGTCAGCCATGTCTGGTGGTCATTCAACTCTGAGTATTTCTCAATCAGCCCGAGGATTTGTTGCTTCAAAGCTCTTTAAAAGAGCTCCTTCCGCCGACTGGCCCCTTAGTCAGACCTGCCAAGCTACACTGACTCCAGGAATCAGCCTCGTTGTGGGACTCTGGATTAAATATTAGTACTGTTAAAGCTCTTACACTGTTTTTAGTTCTTGTTTTTAAATGTCGAAAGTGCCGGTAAAAGCGGTTTAATAATTAGTGAAATGATGTTAATAATGTTCACGTAGCTTTTTGAATGTATAGACACAGATACGCTCTTGATAAACTTCTACATTGTAAAGAAAAAGGAGATATGTCACTAGACACACAGAGGAAGACAAATGATGCCAAGTACCCCCCCACCCTGCGTCAGCTGATCCCGAAAAACAAAATCCTCACTGCATATTTTGTGTTTGATCTGTATGTGACTCTTCTTTGCACTGAATCAGCAGGAAGTGTTTCCTCTAACAAAAACACTAGCTGCAGGCAACATACTGAGCCATATGTGGCTGCATCAAGACTACACCATGATGAATTTTGGGTACAATGAACTGTGTCCAAGGAAAACATTTTTGACAGTTCCACTATGGGTGTAGTGGCTGTTGTGTAACTGGCTCCTCCTAAAGTAACAATCTGGAGATCCAAAAACACCAGCGAGCGTCTTCCACTCTGTTCGCTGCTTTTGGATCATCACAGTAATTGATTTTAGGAAATACTGCAGTGCAACCAGAGCTGTCTTTCCAAGTGCTGCGAGGCAGGCCTACAGGAAACTAGACACAACACATGCAGGCTAGGGTTTTTTTTCTTTGAGAGATGGTGGAGATATTGGGGGTTGTGTTGAGAAATTGTGCAGAGAGGTTGGCAGGAAATTGTCTGTTCCTGGAAATAAAGATGGAGAGTTAAGGACAGTCAAAATTACAGTGTATAGAGCATACAGTGCAGGATCACTTGGATGTCAATGAGCAAAACACAGTAAAGCTGCACACAATATATTAACTGGAACATTTTCTTATCTGCAGTTTTTTAAATTTATTTATGCATATACTTTTTCTGGTGTCTGTTTTTCACTCACTGTTTTTTTTTTTTTAATTCCCCCCCACCCCTTCCCTGCAGGCAAAGGAGATCCTGACCAAGGAATCAAACGTCCAGGAGGTGAGATGTCCGGTGACAGTCTGTGGCGATGTGCACGGGCAGTTCCATGACCTCATGGAGCTGTTCAAGATCGGAGGGAAATCTCCTGACACAAACTATTTGTTCATGGGAGACTATGTAGACCGAGGGTACTACTCCGTAGAAACCGTCACTTTACTAGTATCACTTAAGGTAAGTTATAATTTAAAGTCCTCGCACATTTGACTAGTTCCAAAACAGAAATTGAATTTTATATATATATATATATATATATATATATATATATATATATTTATTTATTTATTTATTTATTTATTATTTATTTATTTATTTAATTTTTTTTTTTTTTTTTTTTTATTACAATCATCTTCCCCTGTTTCAGGTACGCTACCGTGAACGCATCACAATCCTCAGAGGGAACCACGAGAGCAGACAGATCACACAAGTGTACGGCTTCTATGACGAGTGCCTACGGAAATATGGTAACGCCAACGTTTGGAAGTACTTCACAGATCTGTTCGATTATCTCCCCCTCACTGCCTTGGTAGACTCTCAGGTGAGAATACACATCAGTTGGTTTCACAGATAAATATGGACTGAGCAACTACTGAATGACTTTATGCTGTGAGGGAGTTTAATGTTACATTGTGAAATGAAATGCTGCTAGTTCAGGCAATATTGGTTTAATGATGCGGTGGATATAGAAGCTGATGGTCACAGAGAAGTACTTGTATTTACTACTAATACTGACATTTTCCTCTTGTCCTTCCAGATTTTCTGCCTTCATGGAGGCCTGTCACCGTCCATAGATACTTTGGATCACATCAGAGCACTGGACCGTTTACAGGAAGTGCCACATGAGGTAAAGATAATACTTAAATGTGTTTAAGTTTTCAAATTTTCAAAAGCAAAGTTATGAGCTGCTTCATGGCCGGAAGCACAATAAAATTATGAAATGAACAGAAAACTACAGGATTTTAACTGTCAAAGCAAAAGGGAAGCAGTGTGGTGATGATGGTGGCTGTTCAGCAAGCAGGACTGTGTCTGTGTTTCCTTTCTAACATGCTCCTCTTTCACTTTGTCTTCCGCAGGGTCCCATGTGCGACCTGCTGTGGTCGGACCCTGATGACCGCGGCGGCTGGGGCATCTCCCCACGAGGAGCCGGCTACACTTTCGGCCAGGACATCTCTGAGACGTTTAACCACGCCAACCGCCTCACACTGGTGTCTCGTGCCCACCAGCTGGTTATGGAGGTGCGTGTCTGTATAAAGTATGTGTGCAGAATTACTGTACAGCTGCTGCTGGGGATGATGGAGTTAAGGACAGGAAACTAGATTTGCAAAAGTCATGAATGTTTGTAATTTTAACAGACAAATATGAATTTATCTATAGTTCAGGACTGTACATAGACTTCACAGCTACAGTCAACAATTCTCAAAATGTTTTAACAAAAACTGAACTAACATAAAGATGAAAAGTATAATCAGAACAACAAAATTCTCCTGACCAGCACTGCTACAGAAGACCGTACAGTCACCAGACAGCACTGTCATACAGAGTTCAAAACATGTTCAGTTTAGATTAGCATTACAGAAGCACTTTTCTGAATTATACATCTCTGGTAAATAATGCATCTGCCTCCCCCAGGGTTACAACTGGTGCCATGAGAGGAATGTGGTGACAATATTTAGTGCTCCCAACTACTGCTACCGCTGTGGCAACCAGGCAGCTATCATGGAATTAGACGACACCCTCAAATACTCATTGTAAGTATAACAAAACACTGAGAACTGGAGCATGTAACTCTGGATATTTTTCTCTCTCAAATGTTTAATACTTGAAATGGTGCTACAGGCTTTGCAAAACTCCAATTATGTGCAAAGTATTTGTTTAACATGACATGAATGCTTCATTCTAAATAGCTCTGAGGATTATGCTCACAAATACGTATGAATCAACAAATCTAATTAGTTTGTTTCTTCTTCCAACCAGCTTGCAGTTTGATCCTGCGCCACGCAGAGGGGAACCTCATGTCACTCGCCGCACCCCAGATTACTTCCTGTAAACTCTGACCTTTGACCCTTGTACAGTCAGGTCCAATATTGCCATGATATATATGACCTTCAACCGATAACAACATGAATGAGGAAGGGGAGGGTGGGAGACTTGGGTGGGCTACACAGCAGTGCACGTTGTATATCCACACAAAGACCTATTTAAGCATTTAGCAAAAAACAATGTCTGTGTGTCTGAGTGGACCAAAAGGTGTGTGCCATAGTCATTTCAAAATTCATTGCTGAGGACTTTATTGAAAAATTCCCCCACTATGTAAAACAACGGTGATGTTTAAATTCCTCATCCTGTACCTGTGTAGCTGGACTGATGGCACTGAGGTCTAAGACAAAAATTTGCTACTTCAAATGTGGTTGTTTGAACCCCACATGCCATGGCTTGTATTTAGGAGATCTGAACATCTGTTTGCACTTTTTGTAAATCTTAAGAAATGTAACATATGTCAAAAGATGAAAATTATTTCACACTACAGATGGTTTTTGTTTTGTTTTTTTGATTTTTAAAAAAAGTACAAATAAAAAGCCCCCATTAGGCAAGTTTTACACATGTTTTCCTTGCCTTGTGCAACTTTAGAGGAATACTCTTCTTATGCAGTCACCCAGCTTGGTGTATATGATAGGAAGGAGTGTTCATCCACATCAACTCACTGACTCCCTCTGAACTACAGAGTCTGTATTAACCAAACCATTTGAATAATAAAGATGAAGGTGGCTCCTTGATGTGAAAGTGCTGTTGTCTTTACTTTTTTATAGTACTGAAAAAACCTGACCTGAATGAGATGATGACTGGTGGTATGGTCTGGCTTACAAGGTTCCTTTGTTTGACCTGTAATTAATGTCAAATTAAACCAACTGGAAGTCGGCCAGTTTAACAACCAGCGGGTAGGTCAGCCATCTGGTTTGAGGTTGCCTGGCAGCTGGCTGAGGAATTGGTTCAGGATGTGTGTTTTGGAGAGATTTGCCCACTGATGACCTTCTTGGAGTTACTGTAATGGTAATCTGTCTTACAGCTAAATACAGTAGGTTATCGGGACATCTTGGTTAGTATCAGAAAGGTATCGGTAAATATCGGACACTAGTATTACCACTACTACTATCGGACAGGTAATACTATCTGACTCTTAAACTTAATTTCATCTGCAGCAATGCTCCATTGAATATAGTTTATTTCTGTTTACCATTTTATAATTGCTTTTATATTACTGTATATTGTCTGCAAAAGGGAGTTACAAACACTATTTCGCTACAACCTGTTGTGTCAAAGAAATGTACCTTGTAAACTTATCAAGAAAAGCAGACATTTTTGTCTGCTCACACTAATGCCAACATTAGCAGCATCTTGCCAGTAAATAAGTATTGTCAGCGTGAACACAATAATAAGCATTGACACCAAATTAACAGTATTTTTGATCCCTTTTAAGGTTAAGTGTAATTATTAGAAGGCTAGACTATATGATTATGTTTACCTTGCAACAATTGCTTTTAATTGTATCATAAGTACTGCAATTATAAGTAAAACGCAAATGAATGACCCAAAAACACGAGAACTGTATGACAACTTACAGTAGAATTGATATGATTGGCATTTTGTTTAAGCCCAGATAATATTATATGTAATGTATTTTCCTATTTAATGTTCCATCCATCCATCCATCTTCATCCGCTTATCTGGGATCGGGTCGCGGGGCTATTTAATGTTGTCATACACAAATATGATTCCAAATGTGCATGTTGTCTGTCGTTTCCCACTGCAGCTAAAGTGATGCTTGCTGCTTGATGTTGAAAACAAAATAACACAATAAAACCCACTTTTAACATTTAGTATATTTAAAAGAAAAAAAGGAGTAATGCAACAGTTAGAAATAGATTAAGTGGCATTTATGAGAACTAGGGAATGAAAGCTTTTGAGGAGCACTTGAACGCACCATAGAAACAGCTCAAAAGTATCTGCGATAAAGGAGGAAACGCCACTCCATGGTAGTTTAGGGTAACTTGACACAAAATCCAGTTTTTCCTAGATTGAAGGATACAGTTCAGTAATAGTATGATGGCACATTGTGCATTTAGACTTAAAATTTAGGTGCTTTTTCAAGAAAGACTGCAGCATATATACAGAGCACACCAGACACACCCACAACAACCAAAGGACATTCAACAAAGACTCTTAAGATACACAAATAAACAGTATAACATTAAGACCACCAAAAGTACATTTAGTTCATAGGTTTAAATGATTTTGTTATTTTAAAAGCAGTAACAACAATTAATAGCATCTAGTTCCAAGTCTTTAATCCTGTGTTTAAATTAACCAAAGGAGATCACATCAGATCCTTCACATTTGTATGTAGGCCTACATGCATAGACATTTTGCATTCAGGAAATGAAATAATGATGATATAGGAATGATATAGCCCAGTCTGGATTTTTAAAAACAGATCAATATATTCTGCCTTGAGTACAAATAGCAAGTCATCATAATTTATACATGTGCATTTTTATAATGCACGTAGCTATAGAATTATTCAAATTAAAATGAACCAATGTGGCTGTATCTGAACTGTACAATTGTTGTGTGATCAGGAAAGCCACCCTGATCACAGAGGACCCCTCTCACCCCCTCCACCACTCTTTCCAGTTATTACCCTCAGGCAGATTATATAAAGTTCTACTGTCCAGGAAAACACATTTACAAGAAATCTTTCATTCCATCTGCAGTAATCACTCTGAACAACATAAAAAAGACACTGTACAGCTGCCGTTTATGTATGTTTCTATCTATCTATACAATTCAATTAAATTCAATCTAACTTTATTGGCATGAATGTAAGACAACAATATTGCCAAAGCTACAAATAAGAACAATTCATGTTATACAATTAATTAATCACTATTAAAAAAATTAAATACATATATATATCTAAACGCATATTCATCCCCATTAATATATAGGTATACTGGATGTGGTGGATAAGCACATTGCATGCATGTATTTTTTTTATTGAATAACCACAATGCCATCTAAAACAGTTAAAATGGCAAACATCTTTTAATAATTAAGTGTGTCAGATGTTGATGTACAGAAAATTAAAACAGAGTTAGATAAACAGGAAAAGCAGCCTTCATGCGGCCGCCCCTCTTTTCCCTCACGCATCTGACAAAACGGTCGTCAGCCTCGGGGCGGCAGGCACGCTTACCAGGTTGATCCAGAGACTTCCGACCGCTATCGGTGCTTCAGCGTCTGCCAGGCCCTGCTGTTGACTACAGAGGAATTTCACCTCTGGAACCGTGTAAAAACATTTACGGTACGTAGCTTCACAACGCTTAAAAACATTTTTATCACCTTTGGAAATTGAGTTTTCTTTTTTTACATTGTGTTTACATCTTTGTTTGAATAGCTTAGACGTGGTAGCTAAGAGGCCTCACTGACATCGCAAGGCGCTAGCGTAGACCGTTTAGCTAAGATGCTAGCATTGTGCATGGTAATGCTAGCAATCTGGTTAGCTTAACAGACATTAGAGGATTGTATGCATTGTAGCTATAGCCTTTTAACATGCTAACCTTGTGTTTTATGCATGAATGAGCGTCCCTTTTGTCAGTTGTCAAAGGAACCCAATAGCAAGCTAGCTAATTGATTAGCGTTACCGTCGTTGAGCTTGTGTTAACAGGTGGCTAGCTAAATGTATCGTTGGTTAGCTTGGAGGTAATGTTAGCGCTTTAACGGTTACCACTTGTCCATTGCGTTTATTTTGCTAGTTACAACGCACGCACAACATTAAAATGTGTACATATGTACCGGGTTTATCGTTACTGCTATAACTAGTTAACTATTAATGCTGTGTAACGTTACTATACCGTTAGCGGGAGAACTGACAATCGTTCACGTCAATAGTAGCTTAGCTAGCTGCAGCGTTAGCAGTTACTTATTGTGAGTTTACTTTGTGGGATATTCGCCTTTTGTACAAATGTTAATGTAGCTAACTGCACTTTTTAAAAATGTGTTTAATAATACAAATTCTCTTTCTACTTCTTTACAGATAATGCCCACAATAAAATTACAGAGCTCTGATGGGGAAATCTTCGAGGTGGATGTTGAGATAGCCAAACAGTCAGTCACTATCAAGACCATGTTAGAAGGTATAGCTTTTTTAAAAAATCATCTGCAAACGTCTGAGTCGATTGTGTGACCTCGTGGCCCGACCTATATTGTGTTTCCTCCTTTGTACTAATTTAGGGAATATATTTTAATTTGGATAAATACCAATTTATCTAATTGATTCTTTGACAGATTTGGGTATGGATGATGAAGGAGATGATGACCCAGTTCCTCTTCCTAATGTCAATGCTGCCATTCTCAAGAAGGTACAGAACTCGCACACAAATTCAAATTAGCTTTATTGGCATGAATATTGCCAAAGCTATATATAAAGTACATAAGGACAATTCATTTCAGACATTTCTCACACACACACCAGGCATTGTACAGGGAAACATGTTTTGAACTGTGCATATGCACTCACTGATGATCAGTATCCAGTCGGTTTGTTTGTTGAAAATAAAAAGAAAAGGGTTTTGTTGATGTTTTGTGACAGCAGAATGAAGTTCTGTTGTAAAGTTCCTCTGTTTTTGCTAGGTGGACAAATAAAAAAGGACCTTGCAGTTAGCATTTTTTGCCTGAAATTGTCATGTTTAAAATTAAATTCTATCTCAAGTTGTGTTAATCACATTTACAAACCTTTGCCCATCTTTTTTGGTACAGGTTATGTTTTCTGTGATTTTTTTTTTTTCTTTCACATATGTCAAAAGTATCATTTCATAACTCCGCCTACTTTCAACAGGTCAGATAGTAATATTCAGGCGGATCGTGAGGAGGAGGATGACAGACAGGATGCAAAGGCCTTGAGTGTATATGGAGTTTGTCTTCACGTTCTGTTAAGATGATGATCTAATTTTTACTGCTCATCTGTCAAGCTATTTGTTCCCTTTTGCCTGTTCTTGCCAGTAAAGCTGAAGGCTGTAAAAGCCTGTTTCTTCTTGCCTCTTGTGCGGTTCTTTTAAACAAGAGGGTCTTTAATATTATTTTACTCATACCTCAGTTGGCGAACTGGAACCCATGCTTAGTAATTATATTTTCATAAACACATTTCTAATAACTAGAGTTGCAATATAAGAAAGAAAAACTAGGCACATAGTTCTAGACAAAGGGCAATGAATGTGTGTGTGCTCCAGTTTGAAATGAGGTGCTGATGGATGCCATACAGTATATATTTTACTGGTCATGACCACTGTAATGTGTTACCTTTTGGTTAAAATTTTGTGCGTGTGTATCCCTCAGGTGATTCAGTGGTGCACTCATCACAAAGATGACCCCCCTCCTCCTGAGGATGATGAGAACAAAGAGAAGAGGACAGATGACATTCCGGTATGGGACCAGGAGTTCCTCAAAGTGGACCAAGGCACCTTGTTTGAACTCATTCTGGTAAATACAGTTTACATTATAATTACATCACATTGACCTACATCCATTCCTTAGTGGTTGACACTAACTGTAACTATAACCATTGCATGCCAAACCCTATCCCTGAACTGTACAATGTTAATTTATTAATAGATTTTGTCCCCATAAAACGTACATGCAGATGCCTCCCATGTTCTGGTACTCTTCAAATTGATTTCTGAAGACATTAACTTCAACACTCCTTTGCTTTCTGGCCTTGTTTTGTCCCCTACCTGTAGGTTTTGTATTTGTTGTTTTTGTGCGTATTTCTGTTGACACTACTTTCCAGTCATCTGTTTCATTCTTCATTAATCGAGGTACAAAAGTTGCTTGGCTGTTGTAAGGTGAAAAACCACATGTCAGAAACACTCCCTGTGGATTTTCTCTGTGCGGCATGTGACTAAACCAGGCAGGGCACGTGAAAGGTAACCTAAGCAGTGATTTGGAAATGGGTGCTGGACAAGCTTTGGGCTTCCAGGAAGTGAAACATAAGTCAGTAGTGTCCATCACTTGCGTTGATTAACCCCCCCACCGGTTGTTTTGAATGTGTTTACATGCACTAAGCTAGAGGATGCTGAAGAGGCGGGGGTGAAGTAGCTCAATGAGGGCTTCCGTGCTATATGAAAATTAATACAAGACTTTGTCAATGACCACCGAATGGTGTATGTACGGTTCAGTGGGATTACGGGATGTGAGTTAACTGGACCACAGCAGGAGTGGAGTTGATGTTAAGTGATCTTAGTCTTGCGTGTAACCTGATGGCTTTGAACTGTAGCCTTACTCAGAAGCAGGACTTGGAGACATGATTGAAATCAATGGCACACTATTAATAACCATGTTTGTCGAAAGCATGTTTAAAATGGTCACATAATTGGTTAATACCGCAAACTCTACTGTTAGACACTTAAATATACAGAAGCTTCAAATCTCGTTTCTATGTTAAATTTGAGTGAGGACTTGGACATCAGAAGTATAACAGTCTATCTTTTACAAATCAGTCGATCTGATTTTCAAAGCAGCACAGATGTTTTGTAATGAATTGTGGTCATTGTAATTCCTGAAGGCCTTGATGAAACAGATAAGCTGAAAAACTTAAGCAACCTCTTCTCATTTCAATGGAACGACTGCGGTGGTGAAAAAACAAATGTGGGTGGTGTCTGGCAAAAAAAGTTGAACCAGGTTTAATTTTCTAACTCATGCAAACACCCGTTCCTAGTAGATTACTTTGATGCTCAAAAGAAAAAAATGATTGTCGTCATTGCAACTTTCCGGAGTTGTTAAATCCTGCCTCTTAGTAATAGAAACTGCTGTGCTGTGTTTTGGCATCTGATAAGCCTTGAAATTTGTGGATCTATTACTCAAATTAGTCTTCCTGCATATTAAGCCCCATTTACACTTGGTAGTTATGTGATCTGTATCTGGATAATGACATCTGATCCACAGGCCTTTTGAATTTTCACCTGATATAATGCGCTTTCTAGTTGTCTTGGGGAACCTGGCAGTCAACAAACCTGGTGCAGCCTACGTCGTGGAAAGCAATGCCGTGGACAGTGTCTTTCTTAAATAACTTTTTGTGAGGGTCTTGCTAACTTGTGCTACTGCTTGTAGCTTACTTAAGTTAGCAGCAAGAGCTGGAGATAAGTGACCTTTAATGTGCTGGATGGATTTTTGTTCTTGAGAATTCACACCTGGCTGAGATCCAATCACACCCTCCACATGTGGTCTGACTGATCTGATTGCAGTCGGATCACGATGCGTTCTGCTTGCATTAATGGCCCTCCTTATCTAGATGGGATACACATTGCATGTTAACGCCAGCTGTATTTGGAATGTTATTAATTTGTTGCACTGGTACTTGAAACGTGACGGCCACACCAGTGCAGCTCCTTGCTGTTTTTTGTCTGAAGGCCAGGTAACATGCTTGTAGTTGCGTTCAGCATTAAACCTTAGCAGTCGGGAAAACTATAGTAGTGAAAATCACCAGTAACTTCATGCAATGTAGTCTCTGAAATGAAATCAAAACGCCCTTGGCTGGCTGTTAATCTGCCTGCAAGTGTTGATATTTTCCTTGAATGTGTCAGTCAGTTCTTGTAGTCTCACTGCCACCTCCTCTTCATGTCACTGTTGTGCTTTTTTTTATTTTTTAGGCTGCCAACTATTTGGACATCAAAGGCCTGTTAGATGTCACCTGCAAAACGGTGGCCAACATGATCAAAGGCAAAACCCCGGAAGAGATCAGGAAGACTTTCAACATCAAAAATGATTTCACAGAGGAGGAGGAAGCCCAGGTAATTGTTCCATCCATCACCTGTCTGTCAGAAAACACAAAGGTCTTATATAAGTAACGGGAAATTAATTGATCAGTTTGGACTGATGCTCAATATAATTACACAAATACACCTTTTGATTCTGTATAAGGGATCGCAGCTTTTGACAGTTCACCTACCGTCCACTTATTCTTGGAAACTTACCCGGTTTGTCCCTCCTCTCCACAGGTACGTAAAGAGAACCAGTGGTGTGAAGAGAAGTAAAGGGGAAGACCCTGCCAACACTACCACACTGAAAAGGAATTGTCCCTGCTAACTGGTTGCACTGGCGTTGTTCATACTTGTCAATATTTACATTTAGTGTATTTAGAGCCACATACTCACCCCCTCCTCCCCTTCCATCAATTTCTGCATACCAGTAGCATGACCATTTTAACTTGCCTGTGTGTTGTCATTAATTTAAATTAAAAAAAGCTATTCTGTTTCCGCACACGTGTATTTACATAAAATAATCCTGGTTTCATGCTTTGTACCCTTAAAGATTAGAAGTCTTTCCATATTTTTCCTATTGTCAGTCGCTATGGTTGTCTTTTTTACTTGGACATGTTTTTTTCTTTTAGGGTTAATTGAATAAAATGGCTTTTTTGACAATGGAAATGAAAGTGTGAATATTTTACTTTTTCCCTCTGTAAATGCATCTGTTATGTGAAACCGTGATCAGAGAGGATGGCTGTTAAAGGAAAAGTGAAGTTTGAGGTCGAAAGATGTTTTGCGTAATGTCCCTTTGGACTCGAAGTACTTGTGTGTTATCACAGCATTGGGTTACTCATTCCTAATTCATGTTGTATTGAATTGGAAACCTTTCTCAGATAAACTGATGCTGGCTTTTGGGATGATCAAATATATTGAAGGAGTAAATAAAACGTTTAAAAAGGTTCTTGTTTGTCATTTTTGTTTTGAAGGTACCATGCGCTGAAGATCATGACCTTTAAGACAATTTGTTTTTAGATCTTTTTAAAAGTAATTTGTCTCATTGAAATCGTTCCTGATATGTGCTAGTATCTTATCTACAGTAGACAGTGGACAAGATATTGGAAACACTTTAATACATCAAACAAAAACAAGGAATACATCAGGCGTTTTGAGGCGTAAAAAATACAAACGACATCTTCAAGGTGTTGCCACTGACGTCCTCAAAATAATAAGCTATTTCTAGCACAAGAGCTCTCTCTGCTGGAGGAAAACAGTTTTGCTGTACAGAGGCTCAGCCTACACTTTGTCCACATTGTTGGAAGCTGAGTTTGAAGCTGCAAGCAGAACAGTACATTAATCCTTTTTTTTTTTTTAATCAAAATCTTATTTTTGTTACATTTAAGTTGGAACATGCACAGATTGAGAACACAAGATATCATTTGAATGCTGCTGCAGTAACACTTGACCAAATGAAAAGTAAAATTCTCCACAAGACAAAAAATGTATTGCTTTAAGAAATGGTACAAACTAAAAAATGGTTTTTTTTGTTCTTTTTTTTTTTTTTTACATAAAAACATATAAAAGTTTAATTATAATAGGGAATTCCAACATTTATAAAACTTTACAACACAATGCAATATAATAGTACCCATTTGGTCTCAGATAAGTTTACGTAGCTGCAAAATGTTCAGTCAAAGGAAAACCGCCAAGAGACTTAAAAACAAACAAAACCCTCTTGTCTTTCTCTGAGGGTTTCCCCACAAGCAGAGCATCTGACCTTAAAAATCAAGAGTCAAACAAAAATACCACAAATTAGGAGAACACGGAACAAAAATGTAACTGTTGATATAGCGAGACTGACAGCCTGAAAGTGCCTAAAAGAAATAATGTAACTTGAAGTTGGGGATAATCAGTCATGTATAATTGTGGGACTTTTACCTGCTGAACATGTTTTCTTTGTGAAAGGGGCTGCACAAGTAGTATAAATTGTTTGCAAATGGAATGAAACGGAAGTCGAACTGTTTGCAATATGGCAGCTAACGATAATGAATCAGTCCCTCTTTAGAGCTGAGGTTCTGCTGGTCAGGCTGGCTGGTTGCTGGTTTCTGCTCCCCTCTGGTTTGGTCTGACTGATAGTGGTGGTCAAGTTGATCGGAGTGATAGCTGTGATGGTGATATGTAAATCCTTAAATGTGAAGGAAAGTCGATATGTAACAACAATGTACGCCCTGAAGAAGAGTCTTGTGCAACTACGCTCTCACCTTGATGCCAGATTAGCTCTTACCTGTGCCTAACTTTTAGGTCTGTGTTGATGTGGTTTGTTTAATTGTGATTGTCATGGACGTCAAAAGCACAGGGTCAGCTTTAAAAATGAGCATCAAGGGGCTGAGGAGATTAATTTGTAGGATTAGTTCTCAAGAGGCAGAGCTGTCCTGAAGGCAAAACGAATGGCTTTAGGTTGAGGTTAGCTGCAGCAGATAGAGCCGAAAAAACAACTAAAACAAAGATTACTTTTGCCTCTTTACAACTGGAAGTCCTGGTGACTGGCGGGGTTTCAATCACCAATTCAGAGGCTGGATCCTCCCACGGATGTGGCTCAAAAAGTGGATCCTTAAGCTTTTGTCTTGTGGTCCACTTACCTTCCAAATGACAGTTTTGCTTCACAATGAAGTGTTCCTTGCTAACTTGTAAAACTATTTCAAGGTTCACGACCAGGATGTTGATCTTATACTTTCAAAACACCAAACTGGCCCATGTTAAGAATCACCAAATTTACAGTATGACTAGGTTAATGGTAAATACTAACCTTATTAACATGTCTAGGTGGGTAACATTTTACCAATGATTGGTGACCACCTGAACCACACATGGTTAGGTGATATTTCCAGGTTGACAAGGATTGCCTGGATGCTTGATTAAAGAATTGAACATTTGAAGGAGATTTCCAAAAGAATTGGGCCTCAATAATGACTGATTCTGTCTAATAACAGAATTTAGAGGATCCAGCCTCTGAACTGAGACACAGCTATTATCTTACTCTGCTATAATTTAGTGGGGCGGATGCTGGTACCAGGGAGTGACGGATGTGTCCCCCTTCATCACCTTGCTTCCCTCAGTCACTTCTATTACTTTAAAATCAAACAAAACAACCACAGGCTATAGATAAATGTGAAATGGTGGCAGGTGAGGAACATGATCTTCATGGCTCTGAAGATAGCTGAGGTGAAACGGGGTCACGGACGTGAGCAGCCCGGAGCGATCACAGAGTCTCTGTTAGCACTTTGAGAGAAAGTCCTGCAGCCTTGGCGGCTGACAGCGCCGTCGTTGAGCTGTGCATCTGCTTGCTGGACAGTTCCAGGTGTGAGTGGGTGTGTTTGGTTGTGGGCTGACGGAGGTCGCTGCGCTTGCCAGCAGACTGCTGCAGGGGTGGGCGTGTGTGTGAGCGTGTGTGTGTTGGCGGAGACAAGGGGAGACGTGTTGATGGGGAGGTGGGCGGTGGGGAGCAGCCCGGGGAAGGGGGATGCTGGTGCTGGTACAGACGGTGGCGGGCGGGGGAAGGGGAGGGGGGAGAGTCTATAGCACTTAGATCTGAAGAAGTTGGGCTGGGGCAGCCTCCTCCTTGAAGGTAGCGAATGCACTTCTTTTTCCTCCTAGGGACAGTCAGAGAGAGTTATCTGTGAATAAAGTGTGGATGGTAAATGTCAGCAGGCTTCAGTGAAGATGCATCACTCACACCGATGAACAGGGAGACAGTCATACTGAACATGGTCATGATGAACAACTGAAATTGATCAGTGTCAGTCTATGTACATCTGTATATGAAACGTTAATGTCCGAAACACTGCAAACCCATTTCAAACCTAGTTTTTGAAAATATTGTTATTGTATCAAATTACTGGACTTTTAGAAGGAAAAAGTAACAAAACATTTTTGTAATGTTGGTGTCACGCTAATGTAAAATATTAAAGATTGCTTTTTATTTCAACATTTTGTGAAATATGCCTACTCCCCCCCCAGAGAATTAGATGAGAAAATCAATATCCTCATGTCTGTACAGATTATGGAACTAAAGCCTGTGGTGCTTAGCTTAACTTAGCACAGCAGGGAGAAACAGCTCACCTGGCTCTGTCCAAAGTTTATAATTATACCTATCAGCGCCTCTAAAACTCACTGGTTAATGTGTTGTGTCTCATTAGTTTGAAAAGTACACAAACAGAAATGTAAAAGTAACAATTTTTGGCTTTAGGGGGAGTAATGTGCCGGAGCAAGTTACACACTGTGTTAAACACTGTGACTTTCTTGAGTTTTGTTGTGACCAGGCAACCAGATTTCTGTACAGAAGTGCTAGACGGATGGATAATATAAAGTTACACTACCTAACTCCTCCTAAAACCCTAAATTGTGGTTTGTACTTCCCACTACATTGAACAAATGATATAACATGTTAACTACTGAGCTTTAAAATGTGTTGTCACGTGTACTCCCTGCTTCCAGTCTTCAAAATTCTGTGGTATTCCACAAAAAGAAAGGATTTTGTAAGCTATTTTTGCTGGGTAATGCAAATGTCAGTGTATACAGATAAATCATTTATTATTTGACAGAAGGAAATCCTAATCAAATTAATATTAAATTAATATTTAAAATATTTTTTGTGCTATGTGTTGAACAAAACTCTTGGGCTTGTGGTGTTGACGGTGTCCTTAACATAAAAACAAACATCACAAAAATAGTATTTATTGCATAGAAACTGCATAATACAGTCAGGTGTTTCAGTTTTTTTGTCCACCCCAGGTACACTATTCTCCTGGTCTGCTCCAGACATTATGCAAACAGCATTGATGTGCAGTGCTTTGTGAGGTGTGATACATAAAAGCAGACTTGTGTACCACTAACTGCAGCATCAAAGCAGTTAACAGGATCCCATGATCATTACCAGAATATGATATGAGTCACCATGTTTAACCGCAAGGAAAGGCGCTAGGCCATATTTAGAGAGAGAGAGAGAGAGAGAGGGAGAGCAGGAGGAAGAGTGCAATAGAAAGTGATTTCTAAATGTCAGAGTTCACCATCAAAAGGCGCCTGTTACCACATCGCATGAATGGAGAAAGTTGAAAGCAGATGGGCATGAGAACACCGTCAAAATGCAAAGCTGCAGGGAGTGTGTGAGTTGAGCTGTGGTGATAAGGATTTGCTCTAACCACATTCACCCCCCTTTGTTCTCTCAAACCGAAACACACACACACACATTTAGATTTCCATGACGTGATGGTGGGGAAGACGACGGGGTTGCTACAATGCTGCGGTGGTAGAAGCTTTTTCTGCAGAACCACACAGATTCCTGACTCCTGCAGTGAAGATGTCGGCTATCGTTTATAATAATCCTGCTACGACTAGAACATAGCAGTCTGAGGCAGTGACAGCCTCCCAGGACCGTTTCTCGAGATTTATATTGTACTATTTGCATGTTTCTGCTTTATTACAGAGAAAGCATGCAATACTAGCACGGTCTAATGAATTCAACCGTTGCTGCTGAATTAGAATAAGGCTTTAGCTACAATAACTTAAACTAAAGAGTTGAAACATTTTATGATTTTAAGTTTGACCTTTTAAAATGTAGATGTTGCAAATCGGTTGTTATTGCTGATATTTATATAAGGGACACTTCACACACTGTACTTTCCATTATTGTCTTCATATTGTGTAGTCCCAGCAGAACTGAATTTGAATTTAAAAGTTGCAATAACAAGTTGGACGCTTTTCCCTGTAGGGATCTCTGACTTTTGGGCATTTTACGGCACAGACTCAAGTGAATTCATAAATCCGTCAGAACATGTGAGTTGCCAGGAACAAAATAAAAGGACTAATTTTTGTGCTGTATTGATTCTAATTCTGTAATAAAAAGGTTAAAACAAGATTAGCGAGGAAGCAGAGAAATATTTGAACGACATGTAGGTATGTTTCTGTTTAGAGTACCAGCTAACCACTCGGCAAACACTCTCCGCTATTCCCCTTAAACATTAACTTTACAGGACCTGCATAACAGCAGTGCAGAACCCAAACCACCTGACATGATTACTGATCCTGAAATAGAAATCCTGACAGTAAACCTTTTCTAATTTGGAGTCTGATGTTACAGGTTTAAGTGATATACCACTCAAAATCAGCAGAGAAGGGTTAGGGTTATTATGCTGCAGGTGTAGCTTTAAAAAAGGTTTTGCTTTTTTCAACAGTGGAAATATATTGTAATCTGTCATATTGTCTATATTGCATTAATTTTATTACTGTATAACTACATATTTATGACCAATGCTTCAATTTGCAGAGCAGCAAGTTAGTGACAGACAGCATGCAGCGCTAAAGCTCAGTTTTCAAACATTATTTGGAGGCAGAGCTCGTCTTAAAACGGCTATAATCTCATTGGTTGAGTTAATTGTCAGTGGGTGGAGCTTGGTAACTTCATTCAGTGGTTGTGTAAGACCAATAAAAAGGCAAAAGGGTAAATAACTAAAATTATAACGCATTGAGAACTTGATCAAATTCAGAAGATTATTACTACCTCCAGAGCAGCTCCGCCTTTAAGAAATGTGGAAGCAATGCACTGATGGTTAAATGGCAGGAGAGATGACAACAGCAATGAGGTGCTAAGGTGAGGGTCGGGGTGGATGTTTGTTACACACCTGCAAGGACCGCACCAGTCCGTTTGTTGGTTGAGGCCGAAGCGAGCCCGGCATTTCTTAGGAGAGCCCGGGTCTGAGTACAATGCACAGCATGCACAAAACAAGGAGGAGGAGGAAAGGCAAAAACAGAGGAACAGGAGAAGAGGAAGGTTAGAGAGCAGAGATGAAGACGGAAAGGAGAGAAGAGAAATAAACAAAAGGAACGAAGAGACACAAGAGCTTATCAGGGCAGGAAAAGGCACCAACAGGGCTGTCCGTACAGAGAGAGCCATCAAGTCAAACTGTTAGTAGCCGGTTATAGCACAGCAAAACATTAAACCACCAGAACAACCAAGTCAGACATCCTGAAAATAGGCTGTTAAGACATACAGAGACATACAGATAGACTCAGAGAGGGCAGCCGTGCTGTGACACTCTTGTTAGTGCAGGATTTTAAAAGGTTTTCACTTTCTGGCAAAGACGTAGTCATATAGTGATTTATCTCAGGAGATCGAGACTCTTGAAATCCAGAAATACACTTTATTATGTCTCTGTTTGAGGCTGAAGTTGGGCCTGATATTGGAAAATATTGAAATCAATAGATTTTTAGCTTTAGTTCAGGAGAGGCACTTTATTCATTAGTGGCTACCAGCTGACTTCTTACATCAAGTATCATCCATATTTTATAAGAATCTCTTACCTGAAATAGCAGAATTGCCTGCAGGACATTTGAATCATTTAGCTTTGGAACTGCTAAGTTGTTACTTTCTTACTTTTGACGCTACCTGCTAATACTATCTTTACTACTATAGTGGTAGCATGAGCACTCATGTACAGTAAGTGATCCACTAAGGACACGTGGAGAACTTTTGTGTTCGTGTGTTTGAATTGGTGAAGATAAGAGATGATTGCATTCAATTTTGGTGAAGGAAAATGCCATGATGTCTGACATGTTAAATGTGAACAGCAAAGATCAGGACATAAAAGTTTTGTACACAATGTTTATAATTCAGGTTACGTGGAAAGCAGAGTGGGTGGGTGGTTTGACGTTAGAGACACATCCTGCCTCAAAGACATCAAGATGTGCTACAGAGCGCCAACGCAAATTCAAGCTCAACTGAATTCTCTCAAATACTGTAGAGTCGACACTGGCCATTTCTTTTCTTATACTGAAACAAGGTATCATGAAATCTGTCTGACAAGACAAAGGCAAGTCATTTAGATGTTTACCTGTATTGGAGTCCTGAAGCTTCTCCCTTTTTCTCCTCTTTTTCTTGCCCTGTGGGAGAAAGAAAAAACAAAATATCAGCCCAATTAGCTGTTTCCTTAGTCTGGCAATGCCTCCATAAAGAATTTTTGGATTCCTCTTTGCTTTCCCAGTTAGCTTAATATGTTTGTTTACTACCCTTGGGTGCAATCCCCCTTTGAGAGTGATGTTCACAGTGCATGTACATGATGAAATGTAGTCTCAGACTGTAATCTTTTATCAACAGAAATCTGCACCATATGCAAAATGGAGGATTCTTATGTGAAATGTCAATCCATTTTAAATGAAAACAAATGCAAAGTTGAAAGCAGCAACCAGGTCAGGCAACCATCTTAAATGCTCTACAAAAGCAAGGAAAAAGCAAGACAGTAAAAGACAAACAAGAAAATATGTTCCATTACTAATGTCATTGTGCACTCAATTCATGCAAAACCAGATGTGTCGTCAAAATGTTATCGATGGTTAATATTTCATTATCTAGACTGTAGTATGTGACTGTTGAGGTAAACATCAGAGTTGTTCACACAGATCTGGTGATGGTGAAGTGAGGCCTCATATTTTGGTGATATGAAGGATGTGGGTAGAGAGAGATCTACCGCCTACGCTTCGATGTCTGCCCTCCTCGGCTCGCTGTCAGCATTGTCTATGTGGTTACAACAACAACTCTTCTTGCAACTGAAGCTTTGTGTCTGTGGGCGTACGTGTGTCCATATACTACATGTAGGTTTATTTAGGACTCGGAGGAGAAACCCTCCACAGCTGCGGGGGCGATATATGGAACTTCGCTTCCTGTTTTGTGAGTAGGACCAGTGACTGTTTTTTTTAACCACAGAAAGAGTGTGGGGTCGAGATGGGGGATTAAGGGGGTTTATTTAAATGCAGCAGACAATATTTTAAACACAGCCAAGAAGCCCTGCATGCTTGTATAAATGTTGTCATTACACAAGGTGATCTTTTCTACACATCCGAGCCTGTTGGACTCTGTTGCCCTGTGAGGAATATTTTGCATAAATCATTTGTTTTTGGTTTCATTTCACTCATGGAGTTGTAATGAAATGCAGAACTTTTGCAGAATGATCACACACTTAATTTTAATAGTCAAAGTGTAATGCATTCCTGTCATTCAAAATTGTTGGGAAAATGTTTGACATACAGCATGAAGTCCAATGCCCCTATAGTTAAATACTGATATCTGTCAGAAATCCACCATTTGTTTATACGCACTTATCAAACAGTGTCCAATGTGCCTTGCTGAGTTGCTTAGAAAATGCTCATCATGGATGTTCAGGATGTTTTTGAACATTGAGCTTAGAAATTAACCCTCTACGTGTGGGGGTAGGACTTTTAATTTGAAATATCGGTTCAATAAACTGGCAACGTCTCGTGCAGCTCCGTCAGCTACAGCCTTTAAAATGAAATAAAAACCAAATGAAAAATGACATTAGAACGGAATCAGTGTTCACGTTAGTGACATGAATCGCTCTTTCAGATGTCACAAACGTGTTATAAACCACAGCACAAGCAAAGTGTCAGCATAACTCCGCATGTCATGCCTGCCCATCTACGGAGTTCAGCTCAGTCAGGTAAAGAGAAACAAGACAGTAGAGCAGAGAAAAGCATAAACAGGTTACCACTCTGACAGGTATCTAAAGTGACTGAAAAGCAGCCTCTGTTACAACCAAAGCCTTTAATTCACCTGACACATTTTCCTCATCGATTTCTGGTAGAAACATTCATACATTACAGGATTTTCTAAAGCCTAGCATTGTTAGAAAAACAAATGACTACTAAATGTAAAAATCACCACGAAGTGCCGTGTTAAAAGGTTATGTTTCTGTTTAACCATAACATGTGTCATTATTGTTTTGCTATACTAATAAAAAGGTGCTGAATTTTAAAGGGATGCCCCCCAAAATAACAAATAAATATATAACTAAGGCAGCGAGGCCAGCCATGCGCCCCTGCTCTGTTAGTTGAGCAAAACGGGTTGATTTATACCTCTGTGTGACTCAGTGTTTTACAGTTTAACTGACTAGTAGTGATAACCATGGCAACGTGCAAGACTTGGTGAAAAGGTATTCATAACTGACCAATCAGATCTGCTTTTGCCGCTGCTGTTACTTGCGTGTTGTTTGTGAGGCTGATGTGTGTGAGTCATTAAGATTTTGGGAAGGTGCATGCAAACTTTGCACAGGAATACCCACAACCCCTTTCATGCAGCTCTTCACATAGTCATTTTTTCCCACCACAGAGGCATAAATCCACCATAAGACGTGTCCCTACCCAATCAGCTTTACTCTTTTCCCCTGCGACCCCGCTAAGGCCCGCCTCCTGCAAGAGTTCAACAGCAAACTGACAAGTCAGAGGCACACAGCAGCCCAGATACAGCACATCCCCAAAACATCAAGACTAAAACACATGCACCACACAGGTTTGACTTCCTTTTGTATTCTGGGAGGCCTATTTAATAATTCCATGCCATAAATGTTATGTTTTATGACTTTAGACTGACAGGTATGAGAGACAATAATCATGCAGGCTGTTGAGACAGTAGCCAGTAAGGGAAGTAAGTTTTAGCTCTGAGGTGAAAACAACAAATATTATCAAACCCAGTTCAACAAGTTCTGGTTTAGTGAATAGATTTTTGTTTCATCTTGGCTTTATTTACAGGGAATCAAACCAAACAGAAAAGAAGTCAAGTGGTTGGACCGGTTTCTGGTTTACTCTTCACAGGTTTCAACATTTTATACTTTTCTCAAATGCTGCCAGGAACTGCTTAATGTCAAACTCAGCATTTGATGAGGCGTGTCTATAATATATAATACTGCATAATATAATAACTTATCAAAGTATAAATAGTTCTCATTTTCTCAAAGTATTAGTTTTTCCATTTTTCCCTCCATTTCACCACAAAGGAATGTATACTGTTTAACTGTGGTGAATCGGTCTAAATGGGAAATTATGTTCTTTAAGTATAGTACCCTACCTTTAAATATTTCCCTTGGCATGAGTCAACAATGAAATTAAACCTTCTAAGAATAATTGATCATGTTTATAATCTAGGTTCTTTTCATTGATGTAATAATTACAAAAGCACACCTTTGTAGTAAGTAATAACTGTTAAGTAATGTAATAACATATACCCATTACACTATACAAAGTTATCATTCATGTTATAACATTTTTAGTTGCAACAAGCTCAATATTGTAATCAAAGCAACCAAATGACTTCTTCACTCCAGAGAGGATTCCCACTACAACCCCGGCATAAAAATCATGACTTTTCCACAGTTTTCCATAATAAAATGAGAGCGCTTCCTCGACTTAAAACTTTTACATCCCCCTGGTTACGTTATTCAAATCAGCTATTAAAATCAGCTCAGAAAAGCAGTTCTTTTTTCAATCAGTATGGAGGAAGATTAGAAAAGAGGAGGAGAGATGAAGAGTGTACTCACGTAGTTATCCCTGGCAGACCAGGTCGGGTAGAGCTGCATGTGGAGTTGTCTCTCTTTCCTGGCCAACTCGTAGTACTTGGCCTGTTCCTCCCGGGTCAGTGCATGCCACTGGAAACAAACAACCAAACAAACATACACACACACGCGCACACACACACACACACACACACACACACACACACACACACACACACACACACACAAATTAGTTGTGTTAGTATTTTGATCTAATTATCACACATAAGTTATTTGCCCCCTGTGACCCTGTACGCAGGATAAGCGGTTGACAATGGATGGATGGAAGTTATTTGCCATCCTTTAACATCAAAATAAAATGTTTACCACACTAAAAACAAGGCTTTTTTTTCTGGAGACATTAGAGAGGACAGAAAGGAACAGAAAAAAGGTGAAAACCAAAATGTGTACTTTTACACATTATGAGCAAATGCACCCTTTGTTGCAAATCTAGAGTTAGGACCTGTGACAACTGTGAGAAGAGCTTTGTCTGCCAGCTGAAGTGTATGATAAGGTATGATCTGCATCTGAACTGTGCAGATGGTATAAAATACTCCACTGTCTTATTGTTCTTCAGGATCCCAGTACTACCAGTCAGCAGTGTGTTGTTATGAAGTCAGTAGTATCAGTATGTGAGGGGAACAGAGTTCACGTTACCATAGTCCTCTCATGTTCCTCATGTGTGAAATTACAGACTGACCTGGAAACAGGATTAGTCTCCGTTGAGCTGTGTGTGTGTTTGGCTGTGTGAATGTGTGTGGATCCTCACCCTTCGTCCCAGAATCTGGTTGATGGCGGCACTCTCCTTTAATGTGCACTCGGCAATGACCTTCGCCCTCATCTCCTTCATGTAGAGCATGAAGGCGTTCAGGGGTTTCTTGATGACCGGTTTCTTGGGCTCCTTCTCCCGCTTGGCCTCGACATGTGGCTTCCTGGGGGGGGCAAAAGAGACATACACAAATTTAAAGCAAAAGCTTGAAATTTTGGGATATACACATTCACTTTCTTACAGAGGATCATTGGAGACGATTGATAGCACAGTCATGTATGTATGTTAGATAGAACCAGGAGAAACTTGGCTTAGCATAAACACTGGAAACAGGAGAACAGCTAGCCTGGCTCTGTTTGAAAATAAAAAAATGTCTTACCAGCACCTCTACAGCTCACCAATTAACATGTTATATTGCATTTGTTTGATTCCCCTGCCTAAGTATTTGGACCAGGGATGTCAGCGGGGGGTTTCCCAACATAGGGAGGCTTTTTACTCTAGGTCTCCAGGAAGCAGCACCAGGCCAAAGAAAAGTCCAGCACATAACCCTCTATAACACTATAACTTGTTTTTTCAGATTAAACAAACTAAATACAATGTGCTCATTAGTGAGCTGGTAGGCACATTTTGTAACCAATGGATAGAGCCAGGCTAGCAGTTTCCCCATTTCCAGTCTTTGTTTTAAGCAAATCTAATTGTGTCTAACTCTCAGCAAGACAGCAAATATACATATTTCCCAAAATTTCAAATGTATACGTTAAGGGTAAATAAAAGAGGAAAACTGGGTGTTTGGGTTAATTAAAATTCAAACAGTCAATGTACACCACTGCTGATATGATAAGCTTTCCTATTTTTTATATTTTATATTTTATATTTTATATTTTTACAACATACTCATTTCTTTAAATGTCCTAATGTACAATGGACATCTTTGCCTCTCTCAGTCAAGAATTAAAATATCAGACAAATATCTGAGTACTCAAGAACCGAGTATGAAACAGTATAAAAATACACAAAAGGCTGATGTGAAAGACAGAGAATGGAAACACTGAACAGAAATATGAGCGTGGCGTAAGGTGCAGACAATACTTACACGTACATGCCCCTGTCATACTGGTCGTGATCTTGTTTGCCTGATGGGGGCACTATGGCCGGGTGGGGGATCCCTGTAGGATGCATGCCTGATGGGCCCAACATCAGAGAGTGAGGGAACCTGGTGGAGATGGAACAAAAAGAAGGAGGGGGAGGAGAGAAGTGTGGAGGAAGACAGATAGAGATGAGACAGAGAGCAACAGAAATACTTTAGTCAGTTCAGAGAAATGTGTTGAGTCAGGGGCAGAGGGGACGGTGAGCATTAAAGCAAAAGCGGGAGTTTTGGTAAGCAATGGGCTTGAAAGCATGAAGAGCCTGTAGGTTGATATTTTAATATATTATTATTATATTTAAGTGCGGAAAGTGAACATGTGTGAACGTTTTCCCTCACTGGGGTCAACCCGAAGAACAAATCTGTAGGTTCTCCCAAGTGTCCACAACGGTTGGAAATTAAACTTCCTGCCTGTGTGAACAGATAGGTAGCTCTTTAAAAAGTAAAAAAATATACACCTGATAGCTGGTGGTAATGTTGATACAGCACAGCACACAAATGTGTGATTCTGTTCTTTGTGTTATTGAAGCTGTGAGCATTTGTCACCACTAGATGGCGTCCTAGCATTACTGAGTGAGAGGTTTGTAGACCAGAAGGTTCTGAATTCACTTTTATCTTAATTGTCTAAAATTAATTTTAACATCCACTATTTGATCCAAATATATCAACTGAAGTCTAAAAGACAGGAAATTTATTCATTTACTAAGTTTTTCAGACAAAAGAACACATGTTTTATGGCTAAAAAAACAGGTTATTTCAGCATCTTTACAGACTGTGGAGACAAAAGGGGCAAAATAGAGTCTGACTCACAGTGAAGCAGCAATAAGTATCAGCTGCTGGCAGCTCATGGCAGCTGAGTGAGTGTATGGGTCAAATATTAACTCAAAAAATATTCAGAATGTTTGTTTAAACCTGTAGCTCATACATGGGGTTTCCTGCACTTGACAAATTTAGGCACTAGCAACAGAAATACATAATAAACAACATGGATAAATAAAGACTAGGTAATGCTTACTGCTCGGGAATAGTAAATATAGAGGATACGTGAGCATCATGTTAAAGGGTGTGATAGAAAAGATCCAGATAATGTGATTTATAATCACAAGAAAAATAGATTAAAGAGGTCTACAACTAAGTTTTGACTTGCATTAACTGACCATTTTCTCATTTTGGCTTCTTGAATGTATACTGGCTTTTAAGTTTAGGTGAAGACACAGGTTTAAATATAAACTATAACAAAGGTTGGTTGACCTATGCTGTGTGACTGAGACCCGGCAGAAAACCTCAGTAACTGGCAAAGCGCTGCAGCGAGAAAGTATGTGTCTGTTGCAAGCATAGACTTACATCTTTAAAAGCATCAAATGTGTCAAATTAGAGTCACAGCTCAAGCAAACACACACACACACAGACCAAAAAAAACCACCTTGGTGAACAATATGAAGATGCTGTAGCTCTCTCAAACTCACAGCAAAGTCAGTTTTTAGTGTTCCTGTGCCTCCATGAAAAACAAAAATGCCTGCTCTGCTGCTTTTTAAACAAATTGTTTTATTAATGAGTGTCATGGATCAGGAACACATACAAATAATAAAAAGCGATAGCAAGGAAAAAGCAGTTCATGTCCTGATGGTGCTCAAGGTGGAGAAGAGTGTGTGTTTCTGTGCGTGTATGCATGTCAGCCTTTTGTATTCTGCAGCAGCAACTAGCTTGGCTTGACTCAGTTTGCCTCGGCTCAGCTTGTGTTGGCGAAACATTGAACTCGTCCTGTTTATAGCACACTGGTTCCAATAGGACCTTTTACAGCAGCTGCCCAATGAAAGCTGACACAGAGGCTGAACGTGAGTCTGCCACGGTGAATGTACAGCTCCTGCTCAGCTCCTGCTCAGGCATTTTGAATGTGCTATAAACAGAAGTCGATGATGCAGAGCGTTTGCTTGTTGTTTTTGCTTTTACTTTCTTGGCTCAGTCCGGCTTGGTCCGACCAGCCAGCTACGGTACCTGGAGTAGGAGGAGGCGCTGGAGAGGTTGGAGGAGTAGGGCTGCCTGAATCCACAGGGAGACAGGGCAGGATAGACTGGCTGGCTCTGCCTGCCACAGCACAGCAGAGGGGAGAGACGGCAACAGTTGGTGCCTTTTAGCTTTACAGGTAAAATGTTGTTGATCGCTGGGGGGACGTTTAGCCCTTCAGGTCAATTTAATTCTACTAGAATCTTAATTTAAATGAAATTTCATCATTAAATGTCTATGCACTCTAAAATCACTCTACTGTGACACAGAACTAAATTCATTTCATTGAAAACATCTTGCTCTAATGTTGATTGTTAGATAGCTGGAATTAAAAAAATAATGGTTAATTTTCTTTACAATTCTTTCTTATTTCTTTTCATTTATGTTCTGTCCCCCGTTATTCATTCAATTATTTGTTTTTCCTTAGCTTCTCACCTCTTCTGTAGTCTTTCTTATGCATATGCAGAAATATAGGAGTATGTTTAAGTGTGTTTTATTGTATGAGTGTATTTATCTTTTACATCAGCACCAGCACATTTCAAAAATCTCGTGGATTTAATACTTGATTTTCTTTAGACACTTCACAGCTATAGACGAATCTGTTGGAGAAGCTCTTGTAATGCTGCGATGCACGGTGATCCCCCGTGGAGACACGGGATCAGCACTGTTGACAGCTGTGTGTCAATACTTGGCTTACCGGGAGTAGAAACACACACAGTCACACACCATGGGAGGTCGAGGGTGGGGGTGGGATGTAAGCAAGAGCCTTTGATATGTATAAAACCACATTTACAATACAACCACCTTCAACTGACTCATCCTCGTGTTTCAACGTATGCAGACACACGCACTCCAATCCACATCCAGCATTTGAACCACTTTGACAATCATCATTATCGTCACACACACTTCCACGTCTCATCTTTTCCTCTTCAACTCCACTGAATCCAATCTTTAGCCCCAGGAGGCAGCGCTACGCATACAGTGAAGCCCAGCAGCAGAGGCCTTCCAGCTCGGAAGAGATCCAGAGATCACTGGGCTCTGCTCCTGGAGGACCATTCAGGCTGTAATCCTGTTTTAAACTGAGGTCACACTACAACACGAGTCAAGTGTTGTTCAGATAAAGGCAGTTCAAACTAAACGGTCGGCCTGCTTTTTATCTCGCCGGGAAGCTGAGCACTACCAGGTCTCAGAATCCATAAATAAATTAATCAATCCATCAGTCAATGTTGATTTATTTTTGGTACATAGCCAAAAAAGAAAAAGAAAAAACTAGCCCTCAAATACACCATCATACAGATACATCAAGATCCTTGCAGGCGGCAGCTCCTAAGTGACGGTGATGCCACACTCAGTAAAATGCCTCCCATGTGAAAGGCATGGCTGGACAGAGGTATGCTGGGAATGAAATGAAAAACTAGGCCACCTGCTCTATTGTGCTGGTCAGTGACTTGAGAATTTTCTTGGTTACGCTTTGAGTACAAGTGACAACAAAGTAATTACAACCCTGCAAACTGATAGGTTCAGTCAAAGGAACTGAGTTTGAAAATGTCAGCTAATGATGTTAAGGGGAAAATCTTTCATGCTTTGTTCCCAACTGTTTGTTCTGATACTAAAGGCCTTAAAAATACATCTGACTGCTCTTCTTCTCTCCAGGTATTTTGTTACTGGACATTCTAGGCACACCTAATCTTCAACCTTCCAGATAGTTGCAATTTCAGCTGCGCAATGATGGAGGTCAGATATATATGCAAATAACATATTTCCGCAATAAATTTGTATGGTGATGTGATATCTTTTTTTCTATCGATATTTTTTCTAATTGCCAACTTTAATTATTTAAAGTCACTTAAAGCGGCCGTATACTCCACCAGAACTGCTGGTTAGACGGTCACATAGGTTTTGATACCCAAACCTCTAGGACACCGGAACTAGGAGGGCTGTGTCCTACAATTTCTCTAAATTTCCAAAAGCAACAATCCGCCATTCACGTCGACCTTACACTGTGATTGGTCAGCTGTCCTTTGTCACAGAACTATTTCTGTCACTTTTTGTGTGAACAGAAAACACATTACACATTGTACGAAATAGTTCTTTTTGAGAATAATCCTTTACATAAACCTTTACAAGTCATTATTCCTTAAGGGGACAGGAGGAGACTGTGTTAAAGTCTCACTCTGCTTTGCTTAATAGATGTCACAGAGGCTTTATATATTTTATTACACTCTGTATTTAATAACGCATGTTTGTGAGACTCATGCTCCCACCATGGGGGTCGCCATTGCAAAGCTGCATCCTTACAAACAATAAAACACACATCTCAAATAATTTCTGACCCCCTCCTGATCTGAGGCAACTATCCAACCAGTCAACAAGCCTGGGGGACATATTGAGGTGGTCATGGAGGGACAGGAGGAGAGACCAGGCTAATAGTCAAAACAACAGAAAACAGCAGTTTGACATTTAACCACTCATTCTCTGTGTTCTCCCCTCCTCCTACTTCAACAAAGAAGCCCACTACAAGGGGCCAAAACAAGAAGATAATCTGGGTTAAAGGAGATTAGCTGTTAATAATATTTGTGAAAATCCACAGTGAACTGTCTGAAAAAGATAAAACGTCTGTAAATCACAGACTTGAGAAATGTCTGGGGACAGACAGCTCGTCCTACAGAAATATGAAAAAACACACGTAAGCAAATGCACACTCAACGTTTTAAGCTTCCGTTTCAAATCTCTGTGACATTTTATGTAAGCCTTAACTGTTTCTGCAGGGGATTTTGTCCAGGCACAGATACTGTAGGTTGTAATAAATGGATTTGTGTTGATCCATAAATCAATGAAAGTCTGACATTATAAGTTCACAATCAACCAGCATGACATTGCGAGCTCACAATCAGAATTGATGGAAACTCTGAATGAAATGATTCAATATGGAACAGATGTTGCCAATGCAGACACCCCACAGAGCTTTCTACACTGCTGCCATTGCCTCCTAATGTAGTGGATGAAAGCCAAAAACAAGCTAATTGTGATGTTTCATTTTGGGACTTTTGCTAGTTTTATTTAAGACGAGACCAGACCTGAACCTGCCAACATTTCCCTGAATCCACCACTTCTAGAGGAAGACTGCAAGTTCCATATTTAGATGTGAAGGTACTGTCTTAAGCAAGTCCAAAGATGATTTCCTGGCAAAAAAATCAAGTTTTAAACCACATTAAGTTCTTTATTGATAATTTGATTTTAGTTAGTAAAACATGTACTCAGTATTCTTCTTGTGACTAGATAGATAAAGACTTTTAGTGTCTCTTACACTGTTCACATATCAGCACTTCTTTTGTAATTGAACACATTCCTTTTGTTTTGACCAAAGGCCACAGGTGAGTCCTAAACACAGAGGCGGTTTCCATGCCAACAAGGGCCTTAGGTTAACTGCTCTGACACCAGGTGAGACGGTGATGTATGTAACACTGACCTGGGTCAGAGTGTGTATGTGATTGTGTTGTGTTGTATGTCATGCTGTGAGATAATGATGATGAGAGTATTTGGGTAGGTCAAAGTGAGTTGTGTAGATTAGCAGAGGAATGTTTGAGGGTTAGAGGTAACATTAGATACAGGTTAATGGTGTGAATTCTGTTTCAGAAAAACACCAGAGTTTGGACTAAACAGCAAAGGACTGTTTGTAGGGCTGGGACAAACGCCATTTTGTGTAATGTTTCTAGACTTTCAGAAAACTGCTGCATATTACAGCAACTGTAATTAGTTATCCTAATAATAAGCCTTCAGTTTAAGTCTACAAGTAACAATTATTTTCATTATCGATTTATCTGCAGATTATTTTCTTGATTAATCCTCTAATTTTTTGGTCTTCGAAATGTCAAAATAGTGAAAAATGTCCATAGCGCTTTCCCAAAGGCCAAAGGTGACGGCTTCAAATTGCTTGTTGTCCAAAATGTAAAGATATTCAGTTTACTGTCAGAGAAGGCCAAGCCAAACCAGGAAAGACATTTGAAGGCTGGAGCCAGTTACTTATTGGCATTTTGGATTAAACAATAATTGCCTACCAATCAATTAACTGTCTATTAGTTTCACAGCTATGTCAGTTCTTATCATGTAAAAGATTGACCTGGTGTATTCCTTTAATTTAGGGAGGGGAGTATAGGGAGTCAGAACAAGGTCATCACAAGTACACAAAGGACTGAGTGAGTCACAGCATGAACAGATATGTGTGCGTGTGTGTGTGTGTGTGTGTGTGTGTGTGTATGTGTGAGAGAGAGAGAGGAACTCACCAGCCCATGGAGGGAGTGATCTGACCGACACCGCCCGGAGGGAGGGAGTAGTACCCTGAGAGGTCCTGGGACTGGTGCCTGTGAACGCCTGGAGGACACACACACACACACACACACACACACACACACACACACACACACACACACACACACACACACAAACACAAACAAATTAACATAATTGTAATCACTCTTTTTACTCGCATTTTGTCACTAAAGACGTCACAAGTACCCACAAGTACACTTCCAATTCCTGTCTTTTTGCCTCTTAAACAAAAACGCACACACAGACACACACACACGTTATGTAAGGTCAGCAGTCCCTGGTCCTGGCCCCAGGTCAGATGGGCTATTAGCGCTATTAGTAGTCTGGGAACCTGGTATTAAATACAAAGATGCCCTTAACACAGGTCACGCAGTTGTGTTCCCATCCTGTCACATTGTGTGCCTGCGAGTGTACGGGTGTTAGTGTGAGAAGATTTAGTGTGTGTGTGCGTGTGTGTGTGTGTGTGTGTGCACGACCCTCCACTGGGAGCTCATGTCGCCAGTTGGTTTCACTGGTTTATTCAACCCAAGTTACAGGCACCCAAACATGCACACAAACAAACCATCACACATTCTTCATCTCTACTTTTAGCAAAACTGTTTTCCAACAAAAGAAACACAGACAGCTCGACTCTCTGCCCTCATACAGTAAATATCCAGTCTCTCCCTGTCTCCCTCTTTGTGCCCTTCAAAGGAAGTCATTTGTCAACAGGCAGCACCTAGCACTTAGCGCAGCCCGGCTGCTAACCTGTGTTTGCAGCAGAGGAATGCTCTAGATGACTGTAATTTGGCCGCGGCTCCAGGCCTGTTTCAGGACCCCGAGCCACCATAAATCTGGACGACAGGAATGCGACTGAGTCAGTCGACCTGTCTCACCCTCCTCTGTCTGTCCCACCACGCCCTTTTCACCATTCTCCTCTCCTCCCTCATCCTTTCTTACAGCCCTCCGCCCTTCCACTGCCCAGACCCTCTTACTCCTTGTAGTCCCTCCTTCATTACAGACCTCAACTCTTTTCCTTCCCTCTCCTATCTTTCCTTTTGTGCGTTCCCAGAATTTACCCCCCCAATATTACTTTTATGGTCTCTCCCGCTTGCATTCTCGCGTTTACCTCTGCCTCCCCTGGATTATTTCTCTACCGTATGGTGTGAGAGACCCAGGTGACCTGTCCACCATTGTGTCCCTGAGCAAGACACTTGGCCCCTAGTTGCTCTAGAGGCATGTGACCTCTGACATGTATAGCAATTGTAAGTCGCTTTAGATAAAAGCGTCAGCTAAATGAATAAAATGTAAAATGTAAATGTTTAAATTAAATTTAAAAAATCCTATGCTGTCCTGTCAAACAAACATTTTTCCATTAGTCATATATATCTATCAGGCCTTTATTGCATGTATTGCCTATTTTAATAACTAATAACGTAGCTTAGGTTATAAAATTAACTTGACTGAACTCTTCAGTCCTCCACAAAACCAGACAAGTTGAAACTTTAGAAGACTAAAAGCTAACTAAAAGTTTAATCTTTAAATTAAATACCAAGAACAATTGAGCACACCAATTAACATTTAAAAATGGTATCACTAGTGCATAAATCATATTTGTCTCCTGGACAGAAATGGTCTGCTGAGCAGATATTATAAGTGAAATAACTAGCTAACTGGTATTTAAACACAGCTAACAAAATTAGCTATAAAAGCCACCACAAGCTTGTTCATCAGACAAACATAAGCAGCTGAGGGCTTCACCTGGAAGTTCTGTATATAGTACATCACATAGACATGTGATAGAAATGCCTTTAAAAAGAGAGAGGGAACTTTTGGCTACAGACCCCTGCTGAAACATCTTCCCATCACAGTTCTGCATGTTTCATATCATGGAGGAGTTTTCTTCTTCAACACCTCATAAAGATTCCTCTTATTGTGTACACTGGGTTTACCCTCAGGCTATGTTCAGACTGACAGCACTGCACTACAAAACACGGAAAATACTAATTTATTTCCACCAGAGCACTGAGTTGGTGCAGCGACGTGCTGAAGCAAACAAACATACACACACAGAACAACAATTACGTCGGCCAATCAAATAAGTGCAGCATTTCGTGTCTATAGAGTTTTGAAGTGAGAAGAGACATTTATTTTTCGTATTGACAATATCACAGCTGAGTGAATTAATGGGCATAAAACTCTCCTGGCTAAATCATCAAAAGATTAAGTTTGAGTTTGAAAATATCTGGTATTTTGATACAAGGTCAAGGTTACATAAAACTTTCAAGGTGTGAGTTAACTATGACTCCCAAGGTGCATTGCGGTAAGAAACATCTGAGCATTAAATTCTTTTACCTGCACCACCAAAGGGTGGGAAGAAGATTATTCTGTTGAGGAAACTGAAAACACAACCTGCAGCTTTTGAAAGAATTCAGTGCACTATTGCGCTGTGTTTTGTTCTCAAGTTCAAAGACAAAGAGTTTTGAATCCTCTACTGCGCCGATTCATGCCTCTGACTGGCTGTTTCTCCATAGCAACGGTAGTGGAGGCTCATGGGTATTGTAGTAGTTTGAGCCATCTGCCTTGTTTAACCGATGGACAAAACCTTTAAAGTTGCAGACTTTGAAACAGAAAAACGTTTTGCTTGCATGATAACTTAAAAAGAGTTGTACTCCTGCCTCTAAAATTAAGTATAAACAGCATCTGCCTACAAACTGGACTTTTTACAGATACCTTGTTCCAACACACCCAATGCACCATCATCGGCCATTTGTTGTTTTGCCAGAGGGCTACCGTCAGTCTGAATCTGCCCTTAGGCTAGTATAGATTTTTCTGTCTATGTTAATATTGTAAAGGATAAATTATTCAACACATTGCCCCATTAAACTGTTAAAAATAGACATTAACTGTTAATACTGACAAATTACATCATTAATAACAATCAATGTTAATTCACAGACAAACAGACCCCAGACAATTTGGACTGGTGACCACACCTCCTCCACTCTAGTGATCAGCCCCCCTCATCTTCACTCTACACACCCATGACTGCAACCCCTGACAAAGAGAGAACTCTGTTGTGAAGTTTGCAACACCACCATCATGGATCAGACATCAGATAATGACAAAAACTTAAAATTCCCGTGCCAAGTTCTTGTTAACTTTTACAGAGGAGCAATGGAAAGCATCCTGACTGGAAACATCACAAACTGGCATTGGATATGCACGGCCCAGGGCCTGAGGGCTCTGCAGCAGGTGATTAAACTGCTCAGAAGATCATTGGTACCCATCTCCTGAGCATCAGTGATATCACTAAGGTGAGGTGCTTGTGCAGAGCCCAAATGATACTAAAAGATAGAACCTACCCCAGCCACAGCCTGTTCACCCTGCTGCAGTCTGGCAAGAGACACAAAGGTATCTGTTGCCGCACCACCAGACTCTTCAACTCCACCTCATCCTCTGCACTCATAAATAAATGACATGGATCTTTCTGTTGTGGTGCTTTTGCAGATTGCCATTCTATATTTTGTGTAGTATATGCACTGTATATAATTAACTGTATATATTGTTTTTATTTTGATCCTATTTTAAATGTGTATATATGTTCTCTGTGTGTAGAATGGAGGATGCTACAACTTTCATTTTGCAGCCCTGTGTTGTAGAATGACAAATAAATGTACCTTGAAGCTTAATCCCTCTTTTAATAACGAGATGGTGAACTTAACGTCCTTTTTTCCAAACCACCTACATACCCTGAAATGACTGTAGGGCTAACATCAAAACAGAAATCCTAAAACACAATGTACACAAGTTTTATTTTGACCGTTAATCTGTAACACGTCAGTGTGATGGAAACATGACGCTGGTTTCAGTAAGTCACGTTTCTGCTTCAGCTCTGACACTATCAGCCCTGTTTGTTGTTGGGAAACCTGAAGGGGAAAATTAGCAGCAGTAATGGGGCAGTTTTCTTTGGAATGCCCCTTTCAAAGAGGCCGTCTAATGACAACTACAGCAACTATCTCACGGTCTCCATGTCAGCGTCTAGGGAAACACTTAAAAGGGAAACCATTTGAGTCAAACTCGGCTCTGAGTGAGCTCAGTATCAGAACGTGTGCATGTTAAACCGAGAGGCGAGGAGCTGAAAATAGTATTCCTGCACTGATAATGTGCTGTGGTGGTTATAACCACTGAGAGTGCAAGTGCTGCAGCATCTGAGCCTTTAAATGACTTGACAGCCCGACTGTGTGGTGTACATAAAAGAGCCCAAGACCAGAAGAAACTTTGTAGTGTTTTGTTACAGTAAGGGCGGTAATGAGTGCTAACAAATTTTACTCAAGTATAGGAACAGTTACTTTTGTTAACACCAAACATCAAAAGTCACAGTAATAGTAAAAGTAAACTATTTACAGTGTAAAACTATACATCATAAAAGCCATGTCTAATATGACTCTTAATTGTTGTTTAATTATTCATCACATTTCATTTCCAGTACACAGTTTCCCTTTTTCTCACCATCAATTTAAAAATGTAAAAGAAAAAGGTAACATGAGCACGTATCCAGCCAGGATAAATATCTTATGATTTGTATAGATTTTATAAGTCAAAATCTGACTTATCATTTGATTGTTTTAACTTGTGCTCTTCGAGTTCAAATTGTATTCAACTGGTGTGTTTTGTGCTTTGTTTTATCCTTTATTTCTGTTTGTCCAACCCCTTTGCAGAAAAATAAAGTGATGATTGCTATCAAAAATTAAACACATAGAGTTGAGAATCATCTGCAGAGTTAACTAAAATGCAAGAAATGACTGAGGAAGGTAGTTACTTTAATGTGATTATAAATGCAAAAGCTATGGCCTTAAGCAATGTTAAGCTAAAAGAAAATATAAAAATATTCTTTAACAAATCCAAACAAAGCATTTTTCCGCCTCTCAATGCACCAATCCAACTGATTCCTACTTAGAGATATAATGTAATTTTTAGAAAACATTACTCAAACAGGGATAAAAAGTGCATTTTGTTCGGGACAATTTTCAGCCGCGGTTACACATTTGGTGCTCTTGTGAGTAGTTCCAGCAGCAGGATGGTGTTATGTGGGTTTGACCCAAAATAAACTGTCTGTGTTCATGGTAATGTCATGTTAACCAGTGCAACAGTGTGGCTCGTTGATGCGTTTTTAATAGTTTTTGGACAACAATGGCACAAAGCAATAAGATCTAACAGACTTTAGCTACACAGACAAAATACTTGTGAGGAGCATTACTTCCTTTTTTGGTTTTGGTCTTTTAATGGATTTGTCGACAATAAGAAAATAAAGAATATCACCAGCCTTATTCTTTAAGTAATACTTTTAAAATAGCAGAAATGCTGCTAAGGTAACTGAAGCATGCTGTTTGCACTTCTTTTGCAGCACACATACAGTAATATCTGAAGACCATACGAGCTTATACAGTAAGTGTTAATCTTGCACAGTACAGTATTACAGCGAGCAGGCATGTTTCATTTCTGCTTTTTCTATCTGTATTTTATGCTCTATTGTCCGAGCCAACAGTCATATCTGAGAAACATTCAAAGCAAAATGACGTGCCGGATTGACTGCGATGAACTACTTTTGAATAACATGTTGAATGTGGTCTTATGGCTGATTGAAGAAATTACTGAACTGACTGTACGGACCAGCTGGGTCGCATGATCAACACTACAGCCTTATAGAGTCTTATATTAGTGATTATTTCTTAACTACAATTATCTAAAAGTTTGGTAAATCTAAGATAAATGTAATAAACAAATCTAAAATACATATACACTTTGCAAAGTTTGAAAACTGTAAAAATGAACTATAAAAATCTATATACATCTATAAAGTTTAATCTGCCAGACAAATACAACATGTTTACTATTCTCTGATAGCAAAAAAAATGTAAATCTCCATTCCACTTTTTCCACTCTGCTGTCCTGCTCTGTTGCCAGGTATAACAGTGATATCAGAGGGTAGCCTTTACTCTGCTGTGGGCTAACTAGTGAGCTTGCATGAGAACACAAGCTATCTGGGTACCACAGGAACTGGCATCCTTGCATCCCAGACACAGTCTCTGTAAGTCTCTTATTCTAAGTCTCTTGCAGTATCGGTGTGAAGTGATGACGTAAAGCGGGGGGCTTAGTGAGTCTGTACCTCCACTGTCATGTTTTGAAACTGCACTGCAGCTAAATTTAGAGCTGGGATTAAGAAAATCTTTATTTTACCAAACTTTCAGTCAATATATTTTCACTGGGCTGAATTATTATGTTGCTTCTGATGCCCGAAAGAGTGAAATTGATTTGCCTTAGAGTACCGTATACTTCAAACGCCAATCTTAAGTGAAAGAAGATCATTTGTGTCTGATAAATGAAATGCTACATGCTAAGAGGATGATGTTACAATATACGCATAACCTTTTCTTTATTTTTATTTTAATGTCGGCTTTCACTATAAGGGGACATTAAATAGGAAAATGAGGGGGGCTGGGGGCTGAAATACTACTAAAGGTCCTCCAGTAACGTTTTTTTAAGCAGAAGTTAAAACAGACAGTGGGTTCTAATGGAAACAACACAGGAAGTAAACTGTGCAGTGAGAATCAAGTGAGAACAAAGGAGGTTAAAGGAAGAGAGGTGTCAACTTTGAGCACATATATAAGACTATAAGACTTTATAGTAAGCCGCTGTCATCTACTATGGGGCTGCGTTCACAGGTAACGTAGTAAATTATTGGCTGTCACCAACATGATGACATTAAGGACAGGAAGGACAACATAATGCCTCTGACTGCAGAGTAACAGGAGTTAAATGATGAACTGATGGTATACTAAAGGTCACCACCACCTATCATCGATGTGGTGATGTGGAAAGAGGTACATGACCACAAAAAAAGAACAAGAAAAAGGGTAATAACATCTCTGAATTTCCTTTAACCTTTACTTGTCCGTGATGTTAGAGTGGTATAATTATAGGCTAAGAGAAAAAACTGGCAGAGCAAGAGGTCATTTTTATAGATTTTAAGAGGTATATAAAGGTGAACCTAAAGGGAATGTTTAACTATAATCTGAACATTTTTCACAGACAATGAACAATTAGATGAGTGTCTATTAAGAAGAAGTAATAATAAACTCCAAATGATGCTTGGCTACTTGTCAAAAGGTAACGCCAGATTTAACAGCAAAGGCAAAAAACAAAACAAAAAAACAATGGTGGTAGTTTTCTACACTATAAATGTGAAGATGGAGTGATTAGATGGTGATAGCACTAAGAGAGGGTGAATAAGGTGCGAATTTAAAAAGAGTCAAGAGCCCTAACATGGTGTGAGGATGCACAGATACTGTCAGGTGACCAGAAAAGATGATGATGGTCACACAGAAACATTGATGAATAGCTAATAGTGTAAAAGTGTGATTCATGGTTCTCGTACAAACAAACACGGTGGAATGTAAATATTAAAACATGGTCACATGGCAAATGTGTGGCAAAGAAACACTGAAATTACAGCTTACTCCACAGTACATGTGAATACACTAAAAACGGCATACCAACCAACCGAGTAGACGGTACACAAATTTTCTAGCCAGATTGTTCAAAATGAATTCAGAAACTGCATGGACAGTGCTGCACTTATGTTAACATGCACCTGGCTGAGACTGGCTACATGAAGATGAAGCAACAACGCACATAGATACCAGCATTTTTTGTCGCGAGTTTTGAAGAAAAAAAACCTTTTCAAATGCAGTACCAAATGTTTTGATTAGAAAGACCAAATGGTGCATCTGCGTTCATATTACCACTGGATAGCCTTATAGAAAGCATGATTCAGACTTTTGAATGCCTCAGCTGAGTGTTTTGCCTTTGCCTGTTCTCAGACTTTGTCCCTGAGGGCCAGCATAGCCTCTCTCCAACCAAATCAAAGCAAAAGCATGACTCTGTATTGCACAGGCCCCTGATAGACATTGCTCTATATAGACGAGTAGCATCTAAACAAGTGATTCCCAAGCCTGGGGGTCACGAGCTAAATCGGAGAGGTCACGAGATGATTAGCAGGAGATAAAAGCAAAAAACAAACAAACAATTGCTTTCTATTTTTTTCTGACTTTTCTCAAATCCCTCTTCGGATGAACTGGTTTTTATACATTTTCACTCCTGCGAGAGAGACCCAGTACAACAGCAAATGAAGTGCCTCGGGCCTGCTCTCCGTACTTCAGCTTTCATCCTCTGAATTTCTGTCAACAGGCATACAACTACAGTATATTGATCCATGTTGAGCTCAGCGATGCATGAGAGCTGTTTGAGGACAGAGAAGAAGATAGGTGTGCACGAAAAATGACATCACTGATGAGGTAACCCCTACCTGCTGACAAGGTGACGAATGATATGAGGAGTGAGGTAAGGTGGTGTGTGTGTGTGTGTGTGTGTGTGTGTGTGTTTGTGTGCACTGCATGATGTTCCTGAACGGAAACGTAGTCAGAATTCAGGTGAGATGATATGAGAAAGGTTATTTGCAGCAGCCAGGTGTTAGCTCTGTGTGTGTGTGTGTGTGTGTGAGTGTGTGTAAGGGGTTAGAAGCAGGTGGCTCAGTCTGTCATTAAGGGCTGAGTCACTATGCCAGTGTCTCACACACACACACACACACACACACACACACACACACACACACACACACACACACACACACACACACACACACACACACCAGACTCTAAGACCAGACAAGGAGAGTGTTTTCGCAGGATAAAGGGGATTTCCAGACGGAGGAGGAAGAAGATTGCCGGAGGTCACGCTCCAATATCTAATCAGAGCCAAGAAAAGACTTTTGTTCAACATTTTTTTCTTCTTTTGCTCTCAACCTCTTTCTGTTTACTAATTTTCTCTGAAATGAAAAAACAAGCACTCGCTGTTGTTGTCATCATCACTGTCCGAATCCTTCAGTTATCTCGTTCAGACTCCTGAGGAAAACCCAGGAGAGCCAATGAATTTCCCCTTATCATATCATGGATCGATTTCATGGCGGTTAGCACTGTCAAATTCTCGCTATATCAAATTGACACTACAGAGTTACTGCAAACCTCTGCCTGCCCTCTGATTTAACTCTCGTTTAAATTAGATCATCATTACCAGTATTATATAATCAAGCCATCACCAGTATGTTTTCATCATCACTGTGTTTGTAATCCATCATGTAAACTGAGCAGCAACTTGTGACTGCACCTCGAAGAATGCTTTTGTCCAACAAGCTTTTGAGTGATAAAATGTGTGTGTTGCTAGAGCTGCAATGTTAATTACACAAAATAACAAGTGGGTGGAACAAACAGCACACAAATGATTTAGGTGTTTTTATACGCCTTTCATACAGGAGATGTGTGCATAATGCGGACCTACTCAACGTGTGGATAAAGTGTTCCAAGGCAGCCCCCACTCATTGCTTACATGCTCAAAAAAGTTTCTCTTCTCTTTCTCAGGATTGACCCCCCTTGCTGCGCGGCCCACGGCACATGTGCATTATTCTCTCTTTTCCTGAACCTACTAGCTTGTAACAGAGACTGTACCTTGAGGAAATGTCCCGCAACAGATAGACAAAAAGAATGCTATGTTGAATCTTCAGGTGTCTTGTATTGGTTTTACAGGTGTTGCAGTAAATTACTTCTTATCCACCCAGTCACACACACACACACGGCTTTGGGGGCAATTTGCCATTCAGCATCTTCCTCAAGGACACTTCAACATGTGGACAGGACACGCCAGAGTTCACCAAAACCTGATGGATACATTACCCACAAAGCAACTTGACAGTTCAATTAGAGATTTGTTGTGTCATGCTAGTAGCGGGTGCTGCAGCCTCGAGCTGCTAGCCTCAAGCAGAGATGAGGGGGCTACAGAGGTCTGGTGAACCAACTTCTTTCTAACTCCACACCCCCACATTTATTTCATTTTCAAACTTGTAGTCTACAGCACCAACCAAGCAATTTATCAGATTTTGCACAGCTCCCTCTGAAACTTTTTTTTAACATATGCAGATGTACTCCCTGAGATTTAAAAACAGACTTTGATGTAAAAAATCAAGTTCAGCAAATTCAACAGTAATGTGGTCAGTAGTTGAGATATCTTGCACTGGAGCAAAGTGTGAGACAGACAGCGAGATGGATGGACCAACCAACACTGCCACCCTTTGAGCCCTGCTTGAAAGGCAAAAATCCTTCAGTGTTTAAATGTCAGGGTGTGTTTGTTTGTGACTTTCAAACAGAGTACAGTGTGTTTGTATGTACAGAGCTTGCTAAGGAGAACCTTGTGTGTGCTGCAGCGATGGCTTGTGCGATTGTCACTCTAATTGTTTCCATCCGTGTGTGTGTATGTGTGTGTGTGTGTGTGGCTGGCGGTCCCTTCAGATGAGAAGGCCACTTCAGAGCAGCCATGGAACCGCCACAGGCTGACAGAGCCGGTGCTGCCACTTCACACACTGTGTGCGTGCCTCAGTATGTGTGTGTGTGTGTGTGTGTGTGTGTCCATGTTTGAGGAGAGAGGAGGGAGGTGGGTGTGTATGAAAGAAAGAGACTTATATTACATTTGTTATATTACATTTCATGTGTGTGTGTTTTTCTGGTAAAATGGTTGTGTGTGCTGCAGTTGTGTCGATGTGATGAATGATGTGTCGACAACACAAACAGATCGCAGTGTGTATGTGAACGAGGATTTCAGCAACAATTCAGCAGCTGTCTGGATTATGTCTCTGTTTATGTGTGTGTGTGTGCGTGTGTGTATATATGTGTGTCCTCTTAAACGTGTATAATTCAGTATTTTGACAAGAACTCAACGTAAGTAATGACAGTTGGTGTGTCTCCCCGTCTATGCTGTCTTTTGAATATGTGTGTGTGTGTGTTTGTGTGTGTGTGTGTGTGTGTGTGTGTGTTCTCACCTGTCTTCTGGCTCATGTCTGTGGGCAGGTGTGGAGGACTCGGGCTGAAGTGCTCGTTGCTGTAGGGCAGGAGAGATGTCAGCGGGTGCATCCCGTGAGACTGCTGCACCACCGACACTTTATTGGACTGTTGACAAGACACAAAGACACAAAATTAATTGAGATAAAAATTATTTTATGCAATTGCCTAGATTTTTCACACTGACTGAATTGTAGAGATACTGGGTGGCAGGGGTTCAAAATGTAGCGGCTTTCACTTCACCTTCCTTTCCTCTATTTCTTTCTTTTTTTTTTTTTTACACCCACTCATTGCAATCATGTATTGCAGTGTAAACCTGCAAGTGCAGCAACTACTATAATATAGCACCTTTTTTTTCTTAGGTAATAATTGCACCTTCAAAGGGACACATTTCCTATTTCTAGATCTGTTAAGTGAAATGTTATAAGAGACAAAGTAGTGGGTAAACCTTTAAAAATAAGAAAAGATATTTGAGGTAATCCAGGATGCAGGACTGATTAAAATACTTTAATGAAATAAACAACAACTTTCACTGCAAGTACTAATGACGATTTGCAACTGTACTATTAAGATTCAGATTTAGAAAAATCTCAATTTGTATCTCTTTTTTTCTCTTGATTGAATCACTGAGGTTTCAAGATGCAGGATTAACACAGACACACAAAGATGCCGATGTCATTCTTTCAAAATATTTTCTGCATTTTTCTGCTCCTGTGTGGACATTTGCATTTTGCTCGCCGATACAAAAATCCAACTGAATTACATACGCACGCACATGCACACACACACACACACAAAAATGTACAAGAATGAAAGATAGAAAGGAAGAAAGCTGGACATTTTAAACATGGTTTGGAACAGGCAGATGGGCCGTACTTCGCTCCCATTGGTTTTCAGTGAAGCAGGGAGGAGGAGGTACTTTTGATCGATAAGCCTTTGATGATCAAGTGAGGCTGCGTGCGAGCTTGTTTTCTTTCATGTTTCTGTTTACAAATGGCTTTCAATAACTTGCGTTAAATCCAGTTATTGCTAATGCTCACAGCATGCCGGCTGACATACGATATGTCACAGCGGTTTGCAATGTTGGAGGCAGCTAACCAGGCAGCCTTGGACGGAGTTACACTGCATATGTTTGAACCAGTGTGTGTGTGTATGTGTGTGTGTGTGTGTGTGTTGACTGGGCACCGTAATTGTTTCTGTGGGAGGCGAGTATAAATATGCTCTGCCTTCCCGTGCAAGTGTGAATGTGTGTTTGTGAGTGGACAGATATGTATCCATTGATATATTTGTGTGTGTGTGTGCGTCTCCAATCTGTATTAAGTCTCTGAAAGCTTGGCAAAGATGCTGATTTTCATGTTTATGAATATGTTTGAGAAAAGTTATTTTATTTTGTACACTGAGATGGACAGGTCTGCGTGCGTGTGTGAAGTGTGTAACATCAGCACTACAGAGGGGCAGATCTGGTGCTACTTGCTGTGCCTCCTGCTGAGTTACAAAGTGAATACCTTATCACTTAAAGTCAGAGCTTCCACACGCTCCACTCCACATTAACACACACACACACACACACACACACACACACACACACACACACACACACACACTTTCAACAGCTCCTTTCCTATCCATCATAATCTCCAACTCTCTCATTGGCCAAAAACACACACACACACACACGGACTCTCATGTGTATGCTACACGACCGGCTGTAGAGCTAAGATCAAACTGCTAAACCGCTTTTAATGTCGAGACACATGAAAACAAAACGCACTGCCTCTATACCGGAGAGCCGAAGGGTGGGAGGTTTGAGGGGAAGGGGATGTGCGGGGGAGGTGGTGGGGAGGTTTATATAAGGTGGTCTGCATTCATAATAATCTGAAGAAGCACTCGGAGATGGAGGAGGAGCCTTGCAGGTTAAGGAACATGCAAAGATTGTTGGTCACCTTACAGGATGAGAACAAAGGCAACAAAACCATCCCAATGTCCCTGGTAGACATTCTCATGGTAACACTTTATTAAACACTACGCTAAGCAGGGTTTAAGGTGTTTTGTATACGACAGATCATTACTTTATCCATGACAATGGGTACAGGAGTGGTACGTGATGTTAATGTCTTCAACCCCACCGACTCTTTGGCGTGTCTCCATTTAATGTGTCTCTCTATATTAATCAGCACTAAGTCAGGTGTATTGGCGCTTTCAAAAAATGTTTTATTTGGATGTTGACATGATGGGCTATTTAGAAATCAGAAACTGGTAATTAGGCAACTCCAACATGACACCAATGCATGATTGTTTAATCGGATACAAGATTCTAAATTTGATATCAGATTGCAGAATATGACAGGCTTGATTCCAGAGTTAATGCCTAAAATTACAGTCACTTTTCTACCTGCAATCCTTAAAGGCAGACACATAGATACCCAGCAGTTTCTCTCCTGTCTGACTCTTATGAGTCTGCAGCTTTCAGATACATCTTTTGTTGCTCTTTATCATCATTTGATATAACACATATCAAAAGGTTTTGTAATTAATTTCTGCAAACACACAGATTCACATAGCTCTGTCAAGGGAAAAGGAAATCATCCAATTTCACATTTTCAGCATTTGCAATGACATTTTGCAGGGAAAATCCCAAAACTGGGTTTTAGCATCAGCAGTGAGCGCCATCAGAATGCATGCGTGCATGAGGTTACATGACATTAAAATCTGACTGAACCTTGAATGTAAAAAACTGTTTTCACATGTTACATAAAAAGACTATTATATTGTACACCGACTGAACCGATGGATCTGCAAAAACATTGGTATTCACAGACACACATCACACATACAGAATATACAGAAGTGTGAATTCAAATCACGCTCACCTACAGTGCATGTACAGACATATGCACACACACGTTTTACTTCGACAGATTTTGTACATATGGATGCAAACACACACACATCTGTGCAGGGCTGTTAGGAGTCTTCAAAAGTAGCCGTGGCTCCGTTTCACGTGCTGAGGTTGATGTAGCCGTTTTGCTGTAACATTATAGCCGCAAAATCGTCCATTTATGTTTCCTCTCTTCCTCGGGGTAATTAGCCGGCCTTGAAGTGGCTTTAGCTGCGCCTTCCTTTTTTTACACACACTCAGGGAGGCTGACTAAGAGCACTCATTTAACCCATAATTATCAACCCCTCTGTATTTAAAAAAAATCCCCCACCACACACATACACTCACACAACTTACACATAATTACCTTAGCTGAAACAGACAAGTGTGTACATGCATGTTTGGGACACACACACTCGCAAAAGATCGAATAACACTAACAGCATCTTTGAAACAGAAACACACAGCTATGTTTTTTGTTTAAAAAACCCCCCAGAAGAGTTACACATATGTTAAGGTGTACACGTGTGCACACGCTCACACACACACACAAAAAAACACACACAGATGCGTTTGGAGGGCAAAGTTCAATCACCCTTTAATTTACAAGAGTAGAGTTACCCACCCTTGCAGACTGACATAAATCGTCAGGGAATACATTTATGGGACAAATTAACTGTATCGACTGAACCTTGAGTTATTTATTTTTTAATTGGAGGTTGTTAGGACAATCTGAACTGGTGAAAAGGTATTTTCAGATGCTCATTTGGATTATCTGCTTCACACAAAGTTTCTGAAATTAACAACATGACAGTCACACCCTTTCTGCAGCGACTAGCCAGGTGTGCCTGACTGGAAATGGGTGGAGCTCCAAGCAATCTACAAAGTTTCTCACCACATTCCCTCATATTCCTGATTCCCGCCCCCCCACACTATCTATGTTCACTGTTGAAAATCAAGTCTTTGAAGGTCAACACCAGCATCAGCCACTTTGTCTAGAATTGAGTTGTAAAACATACTGGTGGCACTACAGAGACACAAAAAGCAGTAAGCACAGCTGGGGAGCAAATGTGATAAAACAGCTGCTTTACTGCAGGATCTACATGCACTGATTATGGGAAATAGATATATCATGATGTATCAATAAATTCAGTTTCCAATTAATAATTAAATTTTATATAATCATTTTATTATTTAGACACATCTAACCTAAAACTTTCAAGTTATCACTGCAATTGTGATGTTTAGGTGGTGAGCAATTTGAGTGAGGTAGCTTCCTTTAAACCCTTTCTGCAGGAGATACCGTTATTAAATAGTATGGAACTGATGTCATGACTTCAAGAGAAACATTGAACGAAAATGTAACTTTGCCTACAAGAATATTCATAGGTTAAGATGTCTTTAAAGCATATTGGTAATTGATGCATTCATATACCAACTCTGTTTAAAGGATCATAAAATATAGCGTTTATGCACATGAAGAAACCCTCTGCCAACACCAACTGCAGCAGTGCTGAATAATAAATCTCCCGTGTGTTGATTACATCAAAGATGTAATTACTTCAAAGATGCGATTACTTAAAAAATTCCAATTAGATATCAACACCTCTTTATGTGCGTCAGGAAATCGTAAATGTAGCCCTCAGTCTCTCTGTAGTCTAATTTCACTTGAAAGGCCTTTGATTTATCAGCATATTGTTGCTGCCTTTTATCTTCACCCTATTTGAACAGAAATCTGCTGCTGAATACAAGAGTTAATGGGATCTCAGACATCACTTGTTTGTAATGGCGGCCCTCCACCTTGACCCACACACACACACACACGTACGTATGCATTTCACATACACATGCGCGCAAAGATACGCAGTTGCATGCTTATGCGTGCACGCACACACGCCTTCATTTAGAGGACCTTCTGCTGATAAAACACCTCTAATGTATTCTTTAGTTTTCAGATGACACACTAAGTAGATCCGTGTCTTTTTATATTTGAAGCGGAAATTAAAGCGTCCTCTCTTTTGTCCCCCCCCCCTCCAGAGTGCTTTTGAGTCTAATGTCTTTAATCTAATTTCACGGAGATGGCACATTCAAAACACTAATTCACTCTCTTTCTCTCACAGTCATCCTTGCCCTGGTGTGGCGGAAATACAATAAAAAATTAAAATATGGACAGTCGCTGGGGATTGACGGTGGCTTCACCTTGCTCTGTGCAATCCTTTCAAGTGGCTGCAATCAAACTGCTTTGCAGGAAAGAGCTTTCTAACAAAGAGATCTGAGAGCAACGTTGTCATGTTTTGTCATCAAATGAATTGAGTTTGCACTTTAATAAAAAAAATATCCGTCAAAGACAAATGAAAACAACCGTTTGTAAATCATGTTTTAAGTTCTACGATTTGTGAATGAACTATTACAACAAATGTGCCGTTTGAGTTGTATGAAACTGATGGCTCCTTTTAGTAAATAATTGTGTTGCAACTTGTAAAATATTATAAATTTATGATTTGGAGGATAAAATTATCTCCTGTTTTGAGGTTATTCACATTCTTCACAATATTCTCTCCAATATCGTTTCTACATTATTGCTATTTTTGAAAACTAAGCTCAAAGTGACTATGAAAACTACAATTCAAGTAACAATGATTATTAATAGAGTACAGTTTTTTTATCATTTAAATATTTCAAGAATTGGTTGTCAAAGGTTTCCAACTGTGGAATTTTCACCCCCTGGCCCATGAAAGTGAAATAAAATTACTAACTCAGACAAAAGGACTTCTGAAATGAAGTGTCCCTTTTCACTTTCACACAGTTTTAACTCTCTTGAAATGTTTTCTAATAAGCATCAGTTCAGTTTGTTTGCGGCCACATTGAACTGCTGACACCAACCCCGCTGACCAGACAGATGCGACAGGTCAAATACTCACAGAACATCTAAACCTTTATCACAAAGTGGAGATTTTGATTGTATATAGTACAATACTTTATGTGCAGCCTCAGCTACATTCTTTCTCTGCTGCTTCTGATGTTTCACTTCAGCCCACCTTGTCAAACCTGAGTGACACATTCAGGCCAGATGTGCTGATGTGTAACTGCTGACATTTTTATGCATAATGTATTTCTGAGACAAACTAAATAGACTAGAATCAGGACTTTAACATAAAACAGAAAGCTGTAGCTGTGTCCAAAGCCTGGTACAGTCTGGAGTGCCATCACTGAGGCAGTAGTGTTTATCAAATACAAATGAGTTTTTTTTGTCAGAGGCTTTAAATACAATACACCTGAAAACAGGTGAGGTCAGAAGACAGGGTCAGCTGCTTCAATGTTGAACCCCCCTCTATACACACATTCACTGTAAATACACATGGGTGCTGGGGTTTTGAGTGAAACAGGGGGGAAAAAATTCACTAGTCTAAAAGCGCGGTAAAATTCCCCACACCTGCGTGCAGAAAGAAAGTGCAAAAGAGAGAATGAAAGAAACAAAGACCATATACACCGAAAGAGAAAGAAACAATGTGAGCAAGAGGCGACTATGAAGCGACTTCCAAGAGCAAGGTTTATTAATGTATGTGACATAAAAAAGGCACAGTTGTGGGAAACACCTGAACTGCTTGACATTGGGTAAACCAATTGTGAAACTCTCTTGTATGACTAAGAAACACTGATGATTGATATGATTCTGAAAAGAAAAAGAAAAATGTTGATTATTTGCCAGAAAACCTCGTCAGCTTTGTATGGAAAGACCTAAAAAAAAAAAAATATGAGTTTATGTAAAAGGAAATCTACCAATTCAACTATTTAAGTAATTCCTTTGAGTTGGTATGTCACCCCTTTATCCCTTAATAAATAAGACCTGCTATTTTGCCCTGGTCTAAACGTGCTTTATGTCATTAATATGAATCACATTTTATAAATAACGATGTTACTTTCACTTTTTGTCAAATATTTTGCTGTGTTTACATAAGAACTGAACACTGAAATGGAACATGTCTCATAACGTAACTCTTCAATCAGAGTACTTTAGTAAATTAGTAAAGAAGTTATGTAAGAAATGTAATGCTGCTGTATTGATACTGAGAAGAAGTTCAACGCAATACAAATGGACCTTAGTAACCAATGGAAATGTTTTCATGCTTATGTTCAGGCAACTTAAAAAAACATGGTTCAATTCAGGAAAAGATTGTGCGCTTCGTAAAATATAGAAAAAGTCAATGCAGACTTGAAGATGCATTTTTAACTGAAACCATTATTTTTTCCCAACTTTAACCAAACACATGGGACGCAGGATGCAAACCCTAGACCCTGGCATCAGAGTCCAGCGCTGCGTAGATTTACATTTACACTTGTGTTCAGTACATCCACCACTGCGCCCAGTACCACCATGGTGACCTGCTCTGCCCGTCATGACCCCCCACAGCCAGTCCCACCCCAGCAGTCAGTCTTGAGTGGTGAGTAGGTCTCCCAATCTGGAAGTCATTGCCTTCTCCAGAGTCAGGAGCCCAAAATGAGAGCCTCTTAGTTGGAGGTTTGGGTAACATCAAAGCCCAGGCAACCATAACAACGCAGCTATGTTTAAAAAAAGGGCCAAACACCCCCCCACCCCCCCACCAAGCCCGCCCACTCCCCAATTACACACACACACACACACACACACAAATGCTCATATACATGCATGAATGCATGTATGCAAGGACACGCCCAGTGGTGTGCATGAAAATACACACACACACACACACACACACACACACACACACACACACACACACACACACACACCATCGTCCACTGCTGCCACACACCACTGGAACATCTGGGTCGTGGCAATGGTGAATCAGTAACCACTACTTGTAACTAACAGATAGAAACACTGTGTGTGTCTGTGTGTGAGTATATATTACTATGCAATGCACAATAAACTGAAATGTTTGCAGACAAGAATGATTTTCAGTTTTTACTCAGCATCTTTACTTTTTTATTCCCCGCCGCCAGGACAGACACATGATCCCAAATGTGGATCAGGAAGGATGTAATGACTGAAGTAAAGAATTACAAATCGTTTCTATTTTTCATAAGGAGAATGATTTTTGTTTGGATCAAAATTGTTAGGACAACTGTGACACCCTCCTTCTTCTGCTAGTTACCAGCGCGGACAGTGAGGTCACGTGTTATTTTAGGGGGGAATCTGGGCATTTCAGCAATCTCAGGGACGTTTACATTTCAAGTTGGTAGACATTTTATGAGCCGATTCCAATATTTTTAGTCAATATATACAAACTTTTAAGGCAATAATAAATAAATTAGCAGTTGTTCCAGCATTTCACCACCAAATTTTTGTTCCTGGCAGTGTGAAGAAGGCTTTGGAACATATCTACATGTTTTAGATCAGCAAATACTACAACTACTACTACTACTACTACTACTACTACTACTACTACTACTACCGTAGAAACAGTTCTAAGGGTTGATACATATTTTCAGACTTGCAGTTGAAAGACTAATTGTTTTTCCATCTGTTCTGACTAATGATTAATGTAAAGACAGATCTTTGTACAAGCCTTGAGCTTACTAGCTCTCCTACAGGGCTAGTTTTTTGTGCATAATGTATTATGTATACATATAATAATACTATCTTTAATTGTTCAATTTACCAACACTGCTAGTGTAAATAATAACAGAGTTGCAAAAGCAGCAGCACATGTGGACATGATAGCAGTAGTACTTTTAATACAGTAAGTGGTAGTATTGACCAGACTTGAGAGGAAGAGAGAAAGGAGACAGCAAAGAGTACAGAGAGATTCACTTTTCACACTTAATCTGACATCATAGCTCAGGCTCAATGTGGTGAGAAAACCTCTGAGCTCCACTCGGCTCTGCTGCAGCTGGCTCTGGGCCATCGTCGAGACTGCGTGCAAAATCACATCCAACCAGCGCGATGGCATTTAGAGATGAGTTATCACTCTCTTAATGAGTGAACGGAGACAGACAAGCAGGCAACTTTCTCCTCCCGACTGCGGTGACAGTTTCACTGTGCAGAAAATGACCTCTAATGATTGGTCCTGAAGAGAGCTAATTAATGGTGTACTTGTTTATTTCAATCAGAAAGTTCCACAATTAACAACTTGTTTGTGACATTTGGGCAATCATCCGAAACAAAAATATTGACACAGGGAGACGGGAGGAAATGAGGCGACCACAGAAGACATAAATCCTCTTTGACACACACTTCCTCCAGGGTCTGGTTTACTCAAACAATAGATACTACAACTGCTTCAGGCCACATCCATATTTGTCTGTCTTGTGGGAGCTGGTTAGAAGAAGCAAAAAAATTTCTAGTGGTTTGATCACAGTACAGTCAAAAAGGCAAATAGGGCTCGTCGTGGTGGAAAAGGCGTTTGTGTTTGCATTTATTCTCAGATATGCTGGTTGTTTCCAGTGTGAAATGTCAAACTTCCACAACTGTGTTTATCTGACCTGCTTTATCTGCTGGCTGCGGTTTGGGATGAAAGTTTAACCCAACCGTGAGTGACCTTTGGTTGAATCTCCTCCTACCTACAGAATTGACAGGCCTCAGACCTTTGGTTTTCTTCTTCTTAAAGATCCCCAGTGTGATTGCGATGCCGTCCGCAGGTTATGTGGTCTGGCCCCCTGCTGAGATGACTGAAAACGTCTATCGCTCAGTCATTGTGAAACCTTTCCTGTGCGGCTGCCGAGGACAGCTTTCACTCACCAGCTCAGCCTAAATACCAGACCATGTGCCCAAATGGGAAATGCCGCCACACATAAAAAAAAAAACCCTGCAGTGACACGTTTCCTGTGCGCCAGTACCTATTTATTACACAAATATGGCCACCGAATACCACAATAAAAAAATCACAAGGCGAAAGTTTGGTTTAGTTTTTTCCCTGCAAAATCTTTACATTTATTATAGACAGTCAGGAACTGTCCTGCAATGCTACTGAAATAAGTAAAACAATTAAGAGCTGAAACAATTATTTGAATATTCAAATAGTAGGGCTACAGAAAATTTTAATGAATTAATCTTTCCATTCATTTTATCAAGGAAAAATGCCAAATATCTGCAGGTTCCAGCTTCTAAAATGTAAGAATTTGCTGCTTTTCTATGTGTTTCATATCATTTTATATTGAATATCAAAGATATTCAAAGGCAAATAGTTTTGAACTGTTGGTTGGCCAAAATAAGACATTTGAGACAAAGCCTTAGGTCTCCCAGAACTTGGACATTTTTCACCATTTTGTGGTTTTGGAAGGCTTAAAGATCAATCTATTACCGACAGATCTAGAAAACATCCATATATATATTTTTTAGGGCTGACTCCGAATAGTCAAAGATTCAATCTCATAGTCGAAGCTTCGCAGCAAATGAGGATCATAATGTGCTGTGCCAAGCCATTTTGGCTATATGGGGGTGCTCAGCGTCTCATTTTACATAGAACTACCAGTTTTCTCCCAATAAGTTAATATACATTGCAACTTTGGCCCATTGCTATATAAATTCCAACATATAATGCTGTAAATAAACATTTAAAAAGAAAAAAGCTTTTAATAAATGTTTTTAAAGTGCGTAAATAAATTGAAATGACCCTTAAAGTGTGGGTGTAGCCTGATGGCAGAGAGACGGAGCCCCAGCTTCCCCGGTGTTGTGCCGAGTTGTCTGCACCTCGCGGGACGATCATTTATCACTATTGATGAACCACATAAAGAATATTATAGCGTTTTTAGTTCTTGAAATAGACTCTGATTCGACTATGTAAATCCTTAGTCGGGGATAGCCCTTTTTTATTTGAAAACGGTTCAAATAAAAAAGTAAATACACAATTTGCTATGTGGACAAATTCAGTCAATAAGTTAATGTGACTTTATAGCAATCATGGCGTGGACCAGGCGGTCGTACACGGCAGGCTCTACATGTACGCCAACTGTTGTTGAGTCAAGTTTTGGGGAAGTAGACAACTCAATCAGCTTACATGTTTTATGCCCTCTGGGCCACTGGTTCTACTCATGTGCACAGTGCTTTCTGTCTGATCTGCTGCTTTGATGTTTGTATCAAAATAATCTCATCCCTGGGTGTTTGCATGTTATGGAAGCATAGAAGGCCATGAAAAAGAAATACCTATGGGGCAGAGGGTGCTGAATGGCCTTAACATCCCCGAACCCAAACAGTTTTTACAGTACTGTGGAGGAGTTTTTGGCTGGTGTGGAATGCTTTAAAGTAAGAATGTTTTCAAAAGTAGAGATGTTAATAGATTATATTTATCAATTGACAAAATGCACAGTGAATGAAGAGAAGAAAAATCTAAATCAAATCAATAATTGGTGTGACCACTATATTTGGATTTTGTAGGCATATCGTCAGGTAACACAATAATTAACTAAAACAGAAACAGCTGTGTAGGCAAAATACAACTGGGTGAGGAGCAGTCAAACCCAGCCAACATGGTAAGGTTGCTGAAGACAGTTTACTGTCAAAAATCATACACCATGGCAAGACTGAGCACAGCAAATAGACACAAGGTAGTAATACTGCAAGCAAGGTCTTTCCCAGGCAGAAATTTCATAGCAGACAGGGGTCTCCAGATGTGCTGTCCAAGCTCAATTAAAGAAGCACAAAGAAACGGGCTCCGTTGAGGACTGGAGAAGCTGTGGTTGGCTAAATAATTGCCTTCCCTTCACAATAGGAAGATGTCCAGCAGTGCCACCAGCTCAGAGCTGGTACATCCATCTACTGTCCGGAGAAGTCTGATCAGAAGTGGCCTTCATAAAACACGTGCGGTGAGAAAGTTATACCTCCACAAAGAAACAAAGCCAAACAACTCAACAATGCATGAAAACACAGAAAAATTGCGGTGCAGAGAAATTGCAGTGGGTGCTCTGGACTTAAATATTTGGCTGTAGCAGAAAGAATTAAGTTCCTTAAGAACTAGCTTCAGCATAAAGAAGAACAAGAAGAAGTGATGGTATGGGTCCCACAGGGCCCCGATCTCAACATGATCGAGTCTGTCTGGGATTACATGTAACTGAGGCTGCCTAAATACACAGAAGGACTGTGAGTAGTTCTCCGAGAACACTGTCAAAACATTTATACAATCTGTAAGTAACTTTTCTCTCAAATCTCCAGTTCTTTCCCATATCACTTCTAAAAAAACACAAAAATAGGAACTGGTACTCCAATGTAAAAGAAACTTTGAAAGTCCTGACACTAAAGCAGGTCATAAGGTCACTGAATTTCCACACTGTTTTGAAGGATACTTGAAAGCAGATGTGTGAAAGTCTGTTGTGTAATCTTTATTCAGCACATTGACCTCTCACTCTGTCGTACAGCTGTGTTGAGATAGTACAACCAAGCCACTGTGCATTCCTTGCTCAACACTCACCAAGGCAGCTACTGACAGTAATGACTGTGAACACCATCTTCATTAGATTATCCTGCTTTACTTGTGTCAGTGGCATGGCTGAGGCTGCTCTTGACAGAAAAACTGAATGAATGAACTCTAGAGCTGCAACTAATGATAATTTTCCACATTGATTAATCTGCCGGTTATTTTCTTGATGAATCAATTCAACTAGAAAATATCAGAAAATTATCTAAAAAATGCCCATGAAAATGTCCCACAGCTCAAGGTGATCTATTTAAATTGCTTGTTTTATTCAGCCAATAGTCAAAAACCCAAGCATATTTAGTTTACTATCAAACATAACAGAGGCATTAAATCCTAACATCTGAGAAGCTGAAACCTGGAACCAATTCAGCTTATCGTTTCAGCTCTACTTAGCCTTTGTCCTGACACTTTTCAAAGACAATTTGTGTGTTATCTATTTGACCGACAAAGACAATTTAGGAGTAAAGGGGTGTAGAAAAAGCAGGGACATCAAACCCAAACCCAGTCAGAAGACAAACAAACCAACAGACATATAAACTTTCCGGAAGAGGCAAGTCATCAGATGACATCAGGGACGAACCAGAGCCCTGAGGCCGTTCCTGAGAGCCATTCCTTTCATCGTCTCTCAGAAAGTTCAAGCAGTCCAACTCAGTTTTAAGGCCCATCCTTCTCCAAAGATTACGGTTGTTACAGCAAACACTCCAGAGGACTGGTTATTTATCATCACTGATGACCAGTGTCCGCACAGAGGACTGACACAAAACACTGCAAGAGTCTATTCTTCATCTTAGAGGACAGCAAATGCCCAAAGTGGCAGCCTTTGAAGCTTTTTAACTTCAAAATGACTAAAGACCAAAATAACAACAATTGACAGCTGGCTTTAATTCTCTTTTTAAATTGCACTGACCCGTGCTTCACCTACTTTTTCCATCTATTTTGAATTCATTCTTCACAAAACTGTGACTTTCCGGACCCTGCAACAGTCCTTCAGAGAGTTCAACCTTAAAAAGGTGCAAAGTGTAAGATTTAGTATCACTGAGTGTTAGTGTTTTTTTGTAAATTACGCACTTATTCCACATATGTCAGCTGTGTCGAAACAGAGATTATGCAGATTATCTCACCAGGCGATGGTCCTTTTAACTTTATTGTTTCAGAAGAAGCCATGCTAACCGCTAATCCAGGCACACATAAAAAGCTCAATTTATGAGATTATTAAAAAGATAAACTCTAATGTTTCATGTGATTAGAAAAGAGTAGAGGAGCTGAATTGCTCCGAGAGTAGCCTGGCTCGGGTGAAGGAGGAGGTGAAATGCTGCCTCCTCTTTGTTTGGAGCATGTGGCCAGGAATTACACATTGTACCTTTAAACACTCATTTGAATTGTGAAAAAGTTATTAAAAGATTTTCCTGAAATTCTTAAAAGGTTTTAGAGATTGAAGGTCTCCACAGAACAGAGAACAGGCTCCAGGATCAGCTGAGTCTTTTCATATGTACAGTTGATTTACAAATATATTTCTGAATCAAATGTTCTGAATGTCCAACTCTCAAGGCTGAAAACTGAATCTGTGCTGTGTGCTGCTTTTGGTTTGGGGAAAAGTACTTTTCCTGTCGATAAAGAACACTTCAGGAAGGGATCACTGGTAATAGGAGACATAGAGATGGAAGAAAGATGTCATCATGTTGCTTGAATTCAATATATTGTCATAGATGACTAAGAAAACCAGCAAAATGTTCACACATCAATAATCATATTATGCATCATATGCATATTATGTAATTTTCTGTTGATGGACTAATTTTTTCAGCTCTAGACTGAAGAACCACAAAGGGAGACAAGAAGAAGACCAAGACGAGAAGAAGAGATGGATAGATGGATCTTCTTTCATGTCCTAATTTATTCTGTCTGATTAATTCCTTTTACCCCAGCTGCTGGAGCAATACCTCTGGATGTGTAGTGTGCCCCACCTCCCAGCAGGCCCTGCTCTCCTCTCACACTCTCTCTCTCTCGCTCTCTTTTTTTCTACTGTGCTTTTCTTCTCTCTATCTCAGATGGCCCACCTGCTGGGCTGGTCCCCTCTCTACACGGCATGCAGCAGAGAGGACACAGAGCAGGCATGCCGTAACCATGGCAACCATAAGATCCCCCCAGACCACAAGGCCGCAAAAAGTCCCAGCTCTTGATCTTAGATCTGTTAGCTCCACTCATTTTTATTTATATGGATGGAACACAAACAATGCAGATTTTAGTTATTAAAGGGTCAATTCACACAAAAATTAAAAACACACATTTTACTTTAAGTTTATTCATAAAGATAGTTTAGGTTTTATGTAACAAGGTTTTGATTTGTCAATAATAGTTCTAAGTGAGATCTGACCCTTCAAACCAGCTCTTTCTACGCACAGTCTATTATAGAGCTGCAGTGATAGAGCTGCAATCAAACGATAAGAGTCAAACAAAGTCTCACTCTGAGTGAAACAGAGGGCAGGAGTTGAAATGTGTTAATGAAGTCAGAGTACAAGAATCATCTGTGACCATGGTGACCTGTCCAAATGAGCACTGCTGTGATCACAACGCTGTGTCCATAATGAGCCTGAATTTTACGCTGCTTATACTCAACCGATAGAAACTTCACAAAGATTTCACAGTTAAACCAGAAGAGAATTTTAAAAAGACACACATAATTGCTTCTGTGAATGTGTACATTCCATGTGTTTGAAAGGCTCAAAAAGTTTTTCAACGTTACACTTTCTCCAGAAGTGAACTTGAAAACTATTCTCTAGAGTTTTGGTCCAAACACCTGGAAAAACAGCTTCAGTTTTCCTCACAGCTCTCATTTATGGTTATAAGTGGTTGTTACCACAAGTGGTTTGGCTTGGTCTCAGGGGGGATATGATGCCTTTCTGTATGATGGATAACACCTTCAGTCAGTTACTGTTACGCAGCTGCATCAGTGTCCTTGAGCAAGACACCAAAGCCCTGAAGTAAAAACCTCTTCTTTAAAAAAAAGTATATTCTTATACATTTGATTTCTTTGATGATTTTAAAGCACTGACAGACTGTATCTATGTTTGACTGCGGGTAAATTTTATTGTGATTTAAGACAATTCTTAAAGAAGCAGATCTATTTTTTCTATGAGGAAACCTGTTAAAGTTTATGTTCAATTCATCCTCAAAGCACAGTGGCTTTGACTCTTGCTCACAAATTTGATCACATAATACCCTCCCTATTCTAATCGTCCCCGCCCATCCCTGGTGTGTTTTCAATCAAAACAAAAGCAGACGTGCCATGAACATAATTTTAATCTTTCACTTCAATGCTGGGATGCTCTTTGTGAATCGAGTCCAAGCCATGATGGTAAAACATATTCCTTTTTTCTCCCTCCGTACGATGCACAGAGATGCACTTCATGCGCTTGGCAAACATCCTCGCTGTAGTTTGACTGGCTTGAATTATAGATAGGAGAGACGCGAGCCAACCGCTGCTTGTTTGTTTGTTTCAAGACTTTGAGTAAGCAGAGGGAATGCAAGAGAAACGAGAGAGAGAGAGAGAGAGAGAGAGAGAGAGAGAGAGATAAATGGGACGAAGAGTGCAGAGGGAGATGGAGGGGATAATGAATAAAAAAGAGAAGAAGAAAGAGAGCGACTGCATAGTAGACAAAAAGCAGAAAAAGATGGGGGGGGGGGGGGGGGGGTGGAGAGACAGACTGGACTGACAGGGGAAAGATGGATGGAACAAGACAACAACAGAGAAGGAGAGGAACATCATTAGCACTGAGAGTTTGAATCCTAGATGATACAAAGACATCCATGAAATCCAAAAGTTTTAAACTATAGTATCTTCAGCTAATGTTTGGTGGCATGTCTGTTATCGGCTAAAAGCAGTTTTGCACTGTGATTTTAAGAGGGGTTTTAGTGTAGTGGAGTAATATTTGGCAAAGGTTTTGAGATTGATGTTGAACTTGGGCTCCTAGACACCAAGTCACATCATGTGGACCAAAAATTGCTAACACATTTACATTTACTCATTTAGCCGACGCTTTTATCCAAAGCGACTTACAATTGCTGTATATGTCAGAGGTCGCATTCCTCTGGAGCAACTAGGAGTTAAGTGTCTTACTCAGGGACACATTGTGTCACAGCGGGAAGACATGTGTCTTATCCACTGCAACATCGCCACGCCAACAAATAGATTAGGGAAGACAAGAAAACAGATTCAAGAATTAGTAATGGAGAAACAAAAGCGAGTGCCCCAGAAACACACGCCATCATGGTGGCAGAAAACAGCCTGTTAAGAAGTCACCACACCCGCAGCCATAATTGTTTGTTACCAAGTGCTGCCTTACATCACTGACCGCCCTTCCCTGCACTGCACCTCAGTGGCGGTTCTTCTGAATCCAAGGGGGAACCCTCCTTTGCCGATCCAGATCACATTACACAGGGCTCAGGGCTGTGATGTGGCTTTAGACAGAGCGTACAAACCCCGGCCAACAACCACACAGACCAGCTCAGTGCAGGCCCAGTCCTGCGGTCTCACCCGCTATGAAAGAATATTTTTGAATGCCTTGTACATTCCCTAACTGTATCCCCTCCCCAACATGCTGCTCTCATTTAGGTGGGGTTTGTATGGGGTGGGGGCTAATGCTGGCGGTTGTGACAAGTTGTTCTGAAGGGATGCACATGGCGTTTCATCGGGTTTCACTTCTGGACAGAAGGTTCTGGTGTGTTCTGGTAGGAGTTGGAAAGAGCCGAGAGTAATCAATTTCAGAGCAGCAGATTGGAGTTTTTGTTTTGTTTCTTGAAGGGAGGAAGTGAGTTACTGTTACAGACTCACATCCTTCTTCTCAGACTGTAAGCTAACTCAAGAAGTAACCAAACTTAAGAAAACCCAATGAAAGAAGAACGGCTGGTCTCAACTTATGCGCAGCATTTACCTAGACAGGTACAGATTAGATTAATTCCAAAATAAAATATCCATCGTTTGAAAATGTGTGGCACTAATGACAAGGACAAACTTCCTGATATATGTGAATCCTTCTATCGACCTTTTGCAATTAACGATTAATGTCCTTAATGAATGATCTGCCAATTATTTTCTCAATGGATTAATCGGTCTACAAAATGTTTTAATTAACCTCAGCCCAAGGGGATGTATTCAAAATGTTTGTTTCATTAGTCACATTAGAGAAGCTAGAACCAAAGACTGTCGACTAATTGTTGAAGCTCGATTACAAACTTGAAGAAGTTATCAAATGAAGCAATGAAAACTTATAAAACTTGCTGCAGCATGTTGTGTTAGTACCTGTATTGTACAATTTTCACTGCAAACATATTGGCTTGTCAAGGCAGGAAAAGCTCAGGTATAACCAATAACATTAGCGATGGCCACCATACACATTTTCACGGCACTGGAACTGGAATATCTAAATGGTATTCAGCCATGATTTTTGTTATTAGTTACACCTGTGTTGGACAAGTCAAAAGGTTGTCATGGTAAAGGAAAAATAAACAAATTAATCTGAATCTCCTCTGCATAAAACAGAATGTGCACTCACAGTATGTGGTGAGCAACTTACTTATCATTGGAGGGGTGATAATGTTGTTTAGCAGACATGTGCTTGATGCCCTTTAATGGATCAAACACAGTAAATCTGAAAAACAGATAAACAGAATAATGAAAGTAGGGCGGACACCGGGCAAGAACTGCATGTGGAGGGAGAGAAAACCAAAAACTACAAAGGAGTGCTGTACAGGGTTTAGGAAGACAGAGATGAGGATACAAGCATGATGCACAGGTAAATATACTACTGCGTGTTTAAAAAGGGTGGATAAATAATTGAGATGTTGGAATTGATAAATATTTAGACAAATGGACTTTTACTAATGGATGGATACAAAAAAGTGTGTTAACTGATCACAAAAGGAAGCTCCACACATACACCGCCCCCATTACAACACCGTCAGCCCTCACCTTTTCATCCATCTCCCTTCTACACATCAATTAAATCCCCTTCCCTTGGCTAGGTCTTGCACTATATTAGCACCCTACCTTCCCTCTCTGTCTCTGAGCGAGTTTCTCTTTAATCTTCGGGAGATGTTCCCATTGATGGGCCTATTGATTTGATGTTGCGCCAGCTGCTTTTATCTCCAGGAACTCAAAGAGGTGTTGAAGAAAAGAGATACACTCCCCACCAGGTTTAACTGTGCAGACTCTAGCTTGTCCTACCAGACAGTCTCTTATCCTGGGGTGGTCGGAGCCCTCGATATGGGTCGAGAGATGATGTATTAACTTTGAAATGTACTGTTTATAATGTTATTACTGATGCTATTTAACCATTGTTTTCTCACATCAACCTATACTAACCTATGTTACTGCTAGCTTCTACAGCCCTCCTTGGAACTACGAATACTATCAAGCTAAAGTAAGCACTGAGCCTTGTAGATGAGAATACTGTAAAGAGAAAAGACAGAGATCTCTGAGTTGAGTGTTTAGGATTTTGACATGGCACAACTCTGCTGGAGTCATCTGTGTACGTTGGGAGAGTGAAGCGAGGGCGCTACCATCCAGCTGACCACATGTGGAGCTTGTCCAATACCCTTGGAGAGCCAGTGCTGGTCCGTTCCACCACAGAGCTACTTGCACAGGCCCAGGGGGCCGTGCTGTGTAGCAGTATCAGAGAGGCCGCCTGTCACCACTCGCCATCACTGGGGCACAATGTTCCCTCTGCCATACCATGTGTGTACATGTGTTTCCATGTATTTATGTGTTTGAACCGTACGTGCATGTTCATGTGTTTGTATATGTTTCCATTTATTTCCCTTTTTTAGGAATGTGTGCATCTATGATTCAGTTTGCATGCCTCTTCATGTGATTGTGTGTGTGTTTGTGGAAGAGGGTCCCCTAGAGAGCAGGGAAGGCCTGTGGTTTAGGTAGAGCCTGCCAAGCTGCCCTGTTGGCTAACAGAGGGGGTTGATATTCTGCTATCGATCATGTGTACTAATAACATGGTGACTTGCCCTCAGTGTGTAATTATCACCCCAAAATAAAGTGGCTGGCTCTACTTAGGGACTCTGCCTTTAAATCAGCTTTTGTCATCTGCTCACTCTTTTCTTCTTCTTGTGCTATATTATATCATATATATATATATATATATATATATATATATATATACACACATACATACATATACATATACATACACACACACACACACACACACACACCAGTCAAAAGTTTGAGAACACCCCCAGTTGTAGTTTTAATTGGAAATATAAGAAGTCCAAGTCCAGTGAAAACCTTAAATAGGACAAAGCAGCAAACTGCCAAAGTTAAAAACGTCACCAAAATTTTTGTTAATTGTATATCTCTCAAAATTGTCTGTCTCTGAAATTTACATTATTTCTCAGCTTTGCTGACCTAAACCTTGTCTTACCTTCTTTGGTTAGTATGTGTCATTTTGGTGATGTAAACACTGTAACTGTGGCTTACTTTTGTACCATTTAAGGTTTTTCACTGGACTTGAACTTCTTATATTTCAATAAAATAGAAAAATGGGGGTGTTCTACAACATAGTTCACTCTATGTGCCTTAAGTGTACATCCTCAGATAATTTTCCCTGTGGGTGTCATGTGGGAATTGAGGCCGTAGATGATTTTCTGTGTCAGACGCTCCCACAATTTTCCGTCTCAGGACGTTGTAAGATTTCAGTAAAGCTTACTCCACAAACAAAACAAAAGAAGCAGCAGTCACATGTCACAGGTTAAAGTGCAAAACCTTGCAATGCTGTCAGCTATGACTTCTCTTTAGCCAAGTCACCCACATAGACAGACTAATTTATCCCTAAGCATGATGTTTTGTGGAAACAGGGGACCTATGTCATAAAACACTACCATACCTGGATAACTTAAGCCTGAATTGCTGTCAGTATTTGTGCATGTTTTAGCCCAATTTAACAAATACGCTACTTCACAGTAAATGTTTGGGGAACCATGCTGTTGTGTTTTAGACATCTGAATGTATTTTTCCATACAGCCACTGGTTTTTCACTCACTGCAGTAAGCTATGAAAATCAGTCAGCAAACATTTGAAACTTGTTTGTATAATCCATTATACTGAATCTCAACTCTGGCGTTTCTTTTGTCTGAGTTGCATTATCATTCTGAGGCAATGAAGTGCAGACTTTACAAATAATATAATGTAATATAATATAATGTAACTTTGACAAAAACTGGATGAAGAGCAGAAAGGATTAGTCAATTATGTGAGAAAATAAATCAGCAACAATCTTTTGAGCCAAACATTTCAGTGATTTCAGCTTTTTAAATGTGACTCTTTGCTTCTTTTCTTGTTTTTCTATAAAAGTAAATTTTATATTTGGGGGTTTTACATTTCCTTGGGCTTTGGCAAATTTTAATTGCCATTTTCTCTTTTTTCTGACATTTTATAGACCTTACAATTAATTGATGAAAATATAGTCAGCAGATGAACCGATAGTGAAAGTAATCGTTAGTCACTGATTTGAACAAATGCAGTCTTGGCATTCATTGCATAATTTTAAAGAGTCTGATAAAAAAAATGGAAACCAACAGCTGCCTGTTATGGCAGGACATCGTCTTCCCTGCATTCTTCTACCCATCCCTCCATCGTTCTCATCCATCCATCCCATCTATGAAAACATCTGATGTTTGCGTCTGAGGTCTGCTGAATTGTTTAGTTGTGATTTGTAATGTAAATATGTGGCTGCGTGTGAGAGCACCGCTCCCTCTGGACGCCCCTTGAACACACACAGTCATACACACACACACACACACACACACACACATATTGCATATTCAGAGAACAACCAGCAGCTGTCTGGCTCAGCTCTGTTACTCCTACTAAGCCATAATTGTTCCCGGGCCTCTGCTCTCTCAGCTCTTGTCCACCCGAGCCAAGCGGCTAACCATCAGCAGCCCTTATGGCTCGCTTTGCCTCCAGTCTCCAACTGCCCTCCGACGGAAGCGATAGTCTCCGCAGAAGATTCAACACACAGCACAGACAACACTCGAAAACAAGGATGCATATTTACATGATTTAATAATCCACAAACCACAGAGCTTTCAGGTGACGTAACACAGCCTTCGGCAACCATGTTGGAGGTCCTCTGATTTTTTGGTCTTCAGTGACTGTCACTACTTTTTTTTTTCATTTTAGTGTTGCAACAAATGAATAACTTATTTGTTATTTTGGATACTTTGTTCTATTATCAAAAAAAAGTCAAATATTAAGGATGCCTCACCATCGCGAGTTGCTGGAGACTAAGGGGACATCTTCTTTTTGCTTAAGTATAAAACTGAGAACATTTGACCAGCTAAGATGTATGCCATTTTTAATTGATGGACAACTTAGAACAATACATTCAGTCATTATAAAATGATCGTTGATTGTCTATTTGGTTAATCAATAATTGTTACAGCACCATTTTATTTGTTTTGCTAAATACTGAATACACTACTGTCAAACTCTTTGTTTCGAGATCTGAGACTTGAAACTTTTTTGTTCGCATTTTTTCACAGTATTTTCCTCACACCAATGTTCCAGCTGTGGTGGCAAAGGTTGCTTAATCTGTGATGGTAACTTTAGTTCACATCTACAAAGTTTCAACATTCATTCTTCTCCTTGGAAACAGCAGTTGACAAAACACACAATTCACCCATGCTTGTTTACACTTTGAAAGATCAAGATGATGTGATATGACTGAAAGCTCCAGTACAACTACTAAATGGACCTTGACAAGAGACTGTCTTGCAAACATCTACAATTCTATGCTATTTGAGAGGATTAGTGGAAGTACTGAGCTTTTATTAGTTTGAAGGTGTTTTCGGTGCAAGAATCAAGAACTTGCACATTAGGGTCAGTCAGCAATAAGTAACACTAAGCTTACAGTACACTTTTTGGTGCATTATTATACATGCTAAGCAAAAAATGACCAATAAAACAAGCTCTTTCTGACCTCCACTCCTTCCTTGAATTATCAAACTTGCCTGTCTTGGTCTATCTGTATCTGTTTCTTAGTCTAAAAGTTCCTTTCTATCTCTGTCTCCCTCTCTCCCTCACTCGTTTAATCTCAGTCCAAAAGAAACATGGTTGGAAACCAGAAAACCAAACAGCTCGATGGAGGCCAAACCAGAGATCACTGCTCCCATCCTGGACTTCTTCCCTCGTTTCCTCCCTCCAGCTACTGCATGTGATGCCACTGTGAAGCATGAACAGGCTTTCAGCTCATTACTTCACTGATCAAACTCCATTATTTTTCCACGACTGGTTCATGACGATGCAGCTCATCTGCAGCCAACATGTTAGAAGATAATTTCATGTTGTACAACAAGGTTCTTTCCAAGATGTCTGTTTTGATCTTCTGCTCATCTGTTCTTTCATGCAACACTTTAACACCTGGGAAATGTTAACTCACATGTGACGTCTTTCCATGACGGCAGGTGATGAATGTGCTTATTTGGGCCGTATGAGTTTCCTCCGCCTTCCTTACCTGGTTGATAAGTCTGAGAAAGAACTGATCTTTCCACAACAAGGGCAGAATCATCTACAGTTGCATGTTTAAATACCATCATTTATCGTATTAAGAATTCAGAACCATCTTAGATTTTAGACTCCCCCCTAAAAATACTTTTTTAAAATTGCTGATTCAAGCTGAAATTGTAATTTCTCTTATCATATATTTAAAACACATCACTCTATTGCCTTATTTATGTATTTCTGTTTCTGTTCTTTATTTCTATTTTCTGTATGTTCTATTTTCTGTCTGAATTATTTTTCCATTGTAGGTCAGATGCTTTTGCAAACAGTAACATCTCCATTTAAAGTGGTAAAAGGGGGGGAAAAAAAGAAGGAGATTCAGTTGAGTAAGTGAAGCTTTAAAATTTTCCACCAACAGAAGAGCAGCACACGGTAAGGGAGGAGCAGCACACATGTGTGTGTGTGTGTTTGTGTGTGTGTTGTTCAGGTGACAATGAGACTCGAGGCCTTTATTTTCCATGGTAAACCACAACAGGCTTAACCTCGCCTAACTGTACACAACGAACACACACACACACACACACACACACACACACACACACACACACAGGCTTGACGTACTTGACACACATACAGAGAGAGAGAGAGAGAGAGAGAGAGAGAGAGAGAGACACACAGAGATGCACTTCAGACCCTTATTGTCAAAACAGAGTAATGATTTTGCCCTCAGTACATTTTTGTATTGCAAATATTAAGTCTCGCTCTTTTCACCGAGCTTCAGATATCGCTTAAATACACTCTTTACTCTCTATTGAAGTTGTTAATAATGTTTATCTTGCCATAAGCAAAAAGAATAGTGACAGTGTAATATCCAGATTATATTTTATGCAACAGTCCATCATTGAAGAGATAAAAGCTCCAGGTCACTCTGGGAAAAAATTAAATAAAAGTAACGCGCATTACCATTTACCGGTTCCTGTGTTCATATTTAAAGTAATCCTAAAAACAACATTTAAAATTTAAATACTACGAATGTGTTAGATAGGAATCTTGTATGCTCATCATGTCTCTTATTACTATTATTAAGTTCCTTTATATATATATATACACACATACATATATGCATATTTCTAATGTTATGTCTGTCTAACGAAAAAAACATTGTTCTGTGTTTTTAGTTTCAAAATGGACATCAGTTTTCAGTTTGTCATTCAAAAAAAGATGAATCCTCTATGGATACTCCTATAGAGGCTACAATGTCTTAATAATTATTAATAGTCATTATTTATTACTTTATATATTCCTCATGCTAATAATCACTGATTAATGTAGGTCCCATTTTTTTGCATGAGGATGTCTCATCTTCTCATCAAACTAGGTGGCAGCGGGGACTCTCCAGGGACATTTGGGGACTTTCGCTCCCTGTGGTGAAATTCACAAAAGAAATAAAAGAAGAAGAAAAATAAATTCAACAGTCTTCTTCCTCGCTTCCTCTAATCAAAACAGCATACCACTGACTTGATGTTTAGCTAATGGATGCTTAATTGAAACCAGCATTCCCTTAACTGGCCTGGGATTAATGTGACTCTGCAGGGGGATCAACTGGAGCCTGGATGGCACTCATGCTGCGCTGCTTGTTTGTGACAGTGTCAGAGTTATGGCTGTCTTTAATTGGCAGCATTAAGACCCTGGGCGCATTTTTAAAGGCAAACAGAAAGTAAATTAGAGCGGGAGATGAGGGGAAGGAGAGAGACAAAGGGCAAAAGAACGAATGCGAGACAGAAGGAAAGTTGGGGAGGAGTGACAGTCGGCTTGCTCTGCAGCGCAGCGGGGGGCGAACGAGTCCTCTGGGGTCCTGACAATGGACTGACTGTGCCTGTGCCTGCTGTAAATATGCTTCTGTCTAAAGGGGGATTCAGCAAGGGGACCATAAAAACGTCATCAATGGAGTCTGTCTGACTGACAGCATGTCTGTCTGTCTCCCATTCCCTCTGAGTGAAAGAAAGAAAAGCCCAATCAATGGCGCGTCTGCAGGATGATGGATGTCATCAAATATGACACAGTTTATGTGTCATATTTATTGTTTGTCTCTTCACCAACAACTTTTCAATGACTCCTTTAGAGGTTCACATGACCCAACGCAATAATTGTGAACTGAAAATTATTTCAGCAGCGTAACAGAGGTGAACTGAAAGCCTACACGGTGGCATGCAAATACTGACATGCATGCTACAGGCTCGGGTTTATTTTCCTATCGATTCTGTCCAGTCTTTTTCTAGCTCAGATAAATTGTTTGATAGACTTTTTATGGTTTTGATTAGTGCTTCAAAAGATCTATAGCATGCTGTTAATGTGACATTACAGGTTAATTCAGCTATTAAAATTCCCAGACAAGCTGTTTTTCATACTGTACTTTCCCCAAATTTCTAGTAACCCTGAGGGACACGTAGAAATTGTGTTAAAGATAACTCTTTCTCTTCATAGAAACCAGACAGCCTGGTATTTGATCAATATGACTGTTATTTATATTTTATTGAAATTAGTCAATACAGTCAATTTTTAGCATGCCTAAATTTCATATTTTGAGTGAACTGGGCACTCTGCTAAAGAACAACAGCACAAAAATGGCAAAGCTGCACTCCAACAACACACACACAAAAAAGGCTTAACACTGACACCTCAGTTTGATATTACTAATGGTATTTTGGTATGTCACGTATGCAAAACTAATGCATCTTATTCAAAAAGTAATTGTGATTTCTGCCCCCAGCAACCCTGTTGAACGCTCCCCTTAAAATGTCTGTTCACATTAGAAAGAAGTACAACATTTGAAGCCCATATTCACTCTACATCACATACAGAGGAATGTAAACAGATCGTTACAAACTGTAACAGTGTTACAAAATCACAATATTGGTGTCTGTGCCAATGTATTTTAGGTATTTCAGGAATTTTATCAGCACCATTAGTGATAAAATTTCAAATGATGTCCCTTTATCTCCGCCTTAAGGTGGTGAGAGCCAACACTATCTGCACGTGAAGAATGAATTTAGAAGAAACATGGTTGAAAAAGTTAATAAACAATAACAATCAAAATTTAAAAATGAGGCAAGACGATTTGTTTGCTATCCAATATTAATAAAAGGATAATATTTGTGTAATAAACAACAGAAACTACAAAAAAGAGCATCCAGTCACACAGCACAGGCAAAGAAAAAAGAAAGGAAAGAAACAAATGAAAATACTCATTTTGGCTGTGACAACTCTGCTGCCCACTTTGGTTTCTTCTAACAAATCCACTTCCTACTGTTGAAAGTAAAAACTGACTTTCGAGATTTGAATTAGCCCTGGATTTGTGTTTCTTTTCCTTGAGTACAGTGGTGAAACGGTTAAAGGTGTTCTTAAGGTGTCAGTGTCTTTGTTAACTGGGGCTGTGGTTTTGTTTTACCAGGTGCACAACGCGGTAACCGCTTCTCATTGTTTACTGCTAACTCCCTTCCGCTACTGCAGCTCTCTTCTCTTCCTTCATTGTTCTCTCTCTCTCTCTCTCTCTCTCTCTCTCTCTCTCTCCCCCTCTCTCATTTTATCAGTCTCTATACCTCTTTCAAATTCTCTCAGACTTGTTTGCATCCACTTTCTCCTTCTTCTCCATCATTTTTTTTCCTCCATCTGATCAACCCAATCTGTACCCGTCTGATAAATCAGATGATGTGTTTCTTTTGTTCTTCACTTCCTGCCCACCCACCTCTTCCCTTTCATCTGTCCTTGGTGTGCATACAGTGTTTCCCACATACATGCCCTGTACTGTGCAACACCTACACAGTCACGCACGCACGCCCACACACACACACACACACACACACACATACACACACACCGACCGCATTGCAGTGCACATCACAGTTGCTCTAGTTTTTGTTTGGCCCTGAAAAATGCTCACACAGGCCGATTTACTGCAACACCTTCTCACAAAACTACAACTCAACACACTGATTAAAAACGCTTTATGAACTCCATAACTTCCTCAAACTAAAACATATTAAGTTTTGGATGTCGGTGACAACAATTTTGTGTCATTAAATCATCTTGTTTCGATTCCTTCCGTCTTCCTTTTAGCATTTCACCTCCCTTCCTCTGTCGAGACAACATCACCCCTCCATCACCTCAAGGCCACCTCTTCTTCCTCGCCTCTTGTTTCCATCAACTCTGAAATCCTGACGCACGATCAACATTTTGTCTATGTCTTTGTGTTCTCTCTCCATCGTTGATTGAAGGCCAGTGGGAAAAATACGCTCTCATCACGTGTCCGTATGTGCGTGAGTGTTGCATCTCTTGAAAGCCTGAGGGTTTTCTCTCAGAAGACCAACAGAAAAGGTTCCCATGACCACAAATTGTGGTCATGGGTGTCTTTCCTTACTCTACAAAACAGGGCAAAACAAAGGTAGGAAATCTATTTGACGCATGGCAGCTCCTTCTGAGGAAACCTGTTGAAGAGGGAATTCCTCCCTCTCCCTTTTCTGGCTTAAAAATGGCATTAACACATGGATACAGTGCCAAAACACATGAGTTTACACAGACTGAAGAAATCATAGCACACACACCTCTGGCAGTAAGCTGCAACGCATTCACCTGGGACTCATTTTCCTCCTTCTGTGTGCTGTGCTTTGACGGCACAACATGGTCATTTTAACATCACTGATGTAACTACCTTAAACTAACAACACAGTCACTGACACGCTTGGCATCGACAAGCCTTGTGGGAAATCTGATTTACAACACAGAGCAGGAACAGGGCACTGGTCCTCCCTACGCAGTCAGAGCTTTCAAAGAGGACACCAGTGAAAACAAGTAGTATTATTTATGTATGTATGGTGTTTATGGGAAATGTAGTGTTAGATTTAGATAACAAGCACTTGTAATATATACAATCATTTTACAAACTGGTTAAGTTTTCCTACATCGTTTAATAGAGGTTTCATTGGGTCATTGCGGCCAATGTTGCAGTATTGGATTTAGAGGATTTCTATATCTGTGTGGTGAAGTACCTTGAGTTTTCCAGGTTTTAATACTCTGGATTAACCAAACACAAGCATTCATATCCTGTGTTGGGCAATAACACATTACTTAGCAACACTTTACAGTACATGTGATCACTTAATTTAGTAACTTGCGGTGTAATTGGTTACAATTTGAAAGCCAGCAAGTGCATTGCAGTTCCTAATCCCAGTAACCCTCTTGGCCGGTTTGCTGTCTTAACAGAGTTGGTCGGAGGGTTGATAACAATTTTGTCTCTGTACATTGTTGTACATACTAGACCAAGACATGTTAGCTTGGGCTCCACGGACAAGAAATGTGCCTTTGTAATTTACATGTTTTGTCTTCTTGCCAGCTTGCCATGTAGCTTTGCCTTCAATTAGTTGTTTTACGTTGGAGGATGTGTGAGTTCTGCAGCATTGCTGTGAAGACTTCTGGGGAGCTGTGTACATTTACTGCGGGGCTGTTGATGGTCAGTAAATACCCCTAAGTTTTAGCCTGGATGGTTGTTAAACCACAATGTCTTCAATTTAAAAATGTGATGTGTGGGTGTGGAGACTTACTTTAAGACCACTTTGACAGAGCTATGCTGAGTAACAGAGTAATTACTTTTGTCTGATGAGTAGACTAATGCTAATTTCAGGTTATTTTATCTACAAACTGTTTCTCATTTTTCAGAAGGGTAACAAAATAAAGGAAAAGCAACATCAAGTATATAATCAAGGTGTCTATGAGAACAAAATGTGCCTCTTTGACTGTTTTGATGAGAGTGGTGGTGGTGAGTCTACCATGTCGCTCCAAAATCTCCTCTGGATCATCTAAAGTAATTTGATGGCTAAAATATATACTCTATGTAGCATGTTGTAAAAGACAGCAACAATGTTATTGACAAGAAGCAAATTGCAACATAAAATATGCATACAAGTTTAACAATTAAATCTAAAAGATCTCTTAACTACACCAGAGAAACAGAAAGAATGAAACATAACGTATGGTAGGTACTTGTTTTTAAACAATGCTGTGTGTTAAGCTGCTGCTGTGCTGTGTGTGTGTATGATGTATGTTAGTGTGTCAGTGCATGAAGAGGAAGGAGGAAGTGAAGGCATAAAGTTAACACTATAGTGAGTGTATGTGAGGGTGAGGGTATGTCCTGTACATAAGTGTGTTTCTCTGTGTAGTAAATGTGTGTGTGACTACAGAATTACGTAAGCACAGTATTAGTGGTGTGCTAGACTTCCGTATGTATGTTTATGAGTCACGTGTGTATATAAATGATGGCGGAGGCTGCTTCCTTCCCTGAACAGATGAGTATCATATGAGGGAGGATTAGACTTGTGCCCCTGTGTTTGCATGTGTGCTGTTTGTGTGTGTGTGTGTGTGTGTGTGTGTGTGTGTGTGTGTGTGTGTGTGTGATCACAGCCATGTGTGCTAGGTTGCCTCATGCGGCTGTGGAGGCTCCAGCTGGTCTGGGCAGAGCCACGGGCATAGGGTGGAGGAGGAGGAGGAGGAGAACAGGGTTTGAGTTTCTTTTCGTCGACTATTTTTATGAACACTATTTTAATAAAGTGCACATTAAAATGATGATAAAGGCCGGCAGCAGAGGCTGAGGTTTGGAGGGTGAGATGAGTGGTGTTGGAGGAAACGTCATCACAGAACATCATCAATTACTAATGTCAACACACCAAATATGGATGTTTACTCGCACATGATGTTAACTCACACATGATAAAATGATTATCTTGTCTGTTTTTGAGTCAGCAATCAGGTAAACCACTCAGTTTATTATGACATGTCACTTGGACCATACCAACAAGACCCATAAGGCGTACCAATAGCAATTAAATTGTAATTATCCATTTAATGGAAGATTTTCTATTTAAAGTGCATTAAATTTTCTTCCTGGTGCTGGTTTCTCTGCATGACTTAAACCAACGACTTAAAGCAATGAGTTAGATGGGAAGATTGATGCCGCTCAACAGCTAGCCAAGGTAGGTTGGTAGGTAGATTTTGTTATCTGTGGACTTACGGCTGCTGGCTGTAGTCTTATTTTCATTTCATTTATTTCATTTATTTATTTAGAGAAACAGAGACAACGTACAATAAACATTAACCTCAAAGGGGAAGATGCATTGTACCGGGTTTTAGCTCAAGAGCTAATTTTCACCCGTAGTCTCTGGGCAGGCTGATGTTAAGTTAAGATACATAAAAAACATACATGAATAATAAGATTTACAATGACAAAATAAAAATGTACAAAAGGAAATGTTCACACCTTTCATATACAGACCTTAGAGCACACACTTATATACACACATACATACATCTGGTCACATATGGGAACAAAATTGATTTAATAAAAGCCATTTCTTTGCCTGGCGTGTGAACGTGTAAGAACTTGTACTTTTAAACAACTCTGTAGGTAACATATTCCACTGACGAGCGGCCACACAAGAAAAAGCAGAGTTTCCAAATGCTGTCCTGCGTTTAGGGATCCTGCATTCCCCTCGCACTGTAGATCTAGTGGCTCGAGTTGTTGTTTCAGAGCCCAAAGAGATAAATTGTTTTAGAGGAGCAGCGTTGTCATAAAGGATCTTATACATCAAACACAGATTGGTATGAATTATCAAATTTTCAAAGCTGAGAAATTGGTATTTTACAAGAATATGAGTACAAGTACCACTCATGTTTAATGGATAAACATGAGTGGTACCCATCTAACTCTCCGCCAGAAAGCAAATAAGCACATTGGCCAAAATGTCCAACTATTCCTTTAAGTACTATAAGTCTGAACCGTTTTGGACTTTGGGCTGATTGGTTTACCGTAAGGCCACTGGTTCTATTCTCAATTGCATTATACCTGTGATGACAGTACACGGTTGTTGGCTGTCAATAATTCATTAAATTCAGTATATCCAGCCCTACTACAAAGAGGGAATGTGGTTTTGGGTGGAAGCTGGAAATTGTATGGATGATTGATTAAGTTTTTAATCATTATTAGAAGGCCAAAAATTCTTTGGTTACAGTTTCTCAGATGTGAATATTTGCATATTTTCTTGGTCTTCTTTGACATTAAAAAGCATATCTTTGAGTTTTGGACCATTGGTCAGACAGAAGAAGCAATTTGAACATGTCTTGAGACAAACAATGCAGTGATTAATATTTCCTACAAAACACTCTCATAGTTGATAGTGATTGATCTCATAGTTGACTGTTGGGTTTCTGTTGTTGTACTTAAACGGCACTTGCACTGAAAAGCTCACAGTTCAAGCAACAGTAGAATATATTTTAATGCTTATCAAAAGCAGCACAGAGTGAGAAAGAAAAAAAGTGAGAAAGGCACATTGCTCTCTCAAACCTAAAGAGAAGACAGTGGGAAATAGGGAATGTGAAGTCTGTAGATGGGATGAATGCATCCCTATGTCTAACCTTGGAAGTAACTGTTGGTACAGGAATAATCAAGAATGAAGAACAATAAGTACCCACCAACTAAACGACACAGGTAGACACACACAAGAATCAATCACAAGTACCATCCTACACACACACACACACACACACATCCATCTGCAAACAGAGTGTAAACAGGTTGTAAAATTTCCTTACAGGGACAGATGAAAGAGGCAGAGCACATGGCAAATTGTCATGTACGATCACTTCTGGTCGTCACACTGACAACACTGTTTGCAAACAGTAGAAGCGCCAGCACACGGGAAAACACACCATGTGTGGCTGAGACTACAGGCTTATAAAATGTTAAAGTCAACATAAGTGGAGGTAACTCACTACATGCCATGTGTCGCTTTAGTAGACTAATGTCCAGTACAGTTTATAGTGTACTGATAAACTGTGTAAAGACAAACTGAAGTGCATATTTGGTATTGACAAATATTTGCTTTTCTTTTATTCTTCTTTCTATATTTTGTTAAATATTTTTAGCTTCTCTGCTGTCTCAACGTTTTAAATTTGTCTTAACTTCCTCCTGCACAGTTTTGCATAATGCAAGTCATACTTGTTTGCTGCATGTACAAGCAGAGATGTGGCCCCATGACCAAAGTTACACACTCAACTTTTCACCCCATTTGAAGCTAAATCTGACCTTTGTCTCCATGCTGATCTTGACCTGGGTCGTTTTATAGAGTTGACAATGTGCTGTTGATACTTTGGCAAGAACCATTTATCTAGGGTATTTATAATATTCTCGTGAATCTAATTATTTAGTGCTGTGTAGATCTTTAAATTTCATACAGTGGATATTTAAACTTCATTACTCATCTTTATGTAAGATTAGTTTAAATAATGTAACATACAGCTCATTAAGGAACATTCCTGGTTATGTTAATGTCCTTGAGATTTATTTTGGTAATTTCTCTTAGAAAAAAAATCTGGTATTACACATGATTTGGTTTCTTTTTTCGGGAAGTACAGGGTGATTGTGCGTGCGTACGTGTGTGTGTGTTGCTATATGTGGAGTGTGAACCTCTACTAATCTAGAGAGAGAGTGACTGCTTTGTGAAACTGTTCAACTGCCTGATTATTGACAGTAATAAAGAGGAAATGAAACAAAACTTTAATTCCTATAGGTCACATGACTTGTTTAAAAAAACCTCTCTCACTCTAACAGAAACCCACACAGTGTTATCAATATCAATATCAATCAATTTCCCACAAAAACAACTGCAAACCTGTCAGGAATTGGATTTCCCATTGACATTGATGTTTCAAAGAAGACAAAACCAGACGTTGAGTGAATGCAGAATGAGTACAGCTTCAGATCTGGACGAAATAGAGATGAATTTTGTATTTTACACAAAATGGATGTGCTGTGTGTTTAATAAGGAAACAGGAAAGAATCAAGCGCTGCCTTGATTTAGACAAAGTGGATGCTCATTGCATCAGTGCATGGGATGACAACTGTCTGATTTTTTTTCTGAACCCTGATATACATCTGCAGGCACAAAATCTGTGTTTTCAAATCTACATACAAATGACCAATGCATATCAAGATAGTGAAACATTATTTTTTCTACTATATTAGCAAAAGTGTCTAAATTTAGATCGCACAAGGCTGAAATCTTTTTTTATTTTTTGAATACATTGTACACACACTTTTGAATAACCAAAGCCAGTATCTCCACCTTAAATGCCATTTAACCTGCTCTATGTGGATACAGGCGAGCTCATGGGCGGACAGTTGCAGCCGGTTGTTCGACGGTTTACTTTGAAACTCCTCGCTGACCAGGAACACAAGAGGGAGGAGGGACTCAACATGTTTACAGGTTGTGAGTTTGGCCCACTAACATACAAACTTTGTGCTGTGCCTCTGAAGCTAAACAAAGCAGCGACATGCTCGTATGGGGAGCTCAGCGTCCAAATGTGAAAACAAGACAGAGTAGATCCCACACTAGCTAGCTCCAATTAATTACTTACTACTGCTGATTGGGTATTAGACACGTCACCATTAGCTGAATGTGGGGCATTATAACTCTGACTGAGGACATTCAAAATGCTGAGTTTTGATACCATGCCTCATCATGTTAGACAAACTCTCTGCATGAAATCATTTTTGTTGAATATTGCTGAAGCTTAACAGCACTTTTTAAGCTAGCTCCCATTATAAACACGACATCTTAGATATGGTCAGGTTATGAATGCAGAATTTGCAATTAGGAAACAAAACACAGCATTTAAAAGTTCTCCAGTTCTTACCTGTTCAGATCCAGAACCTAAAGGTCTCCGGGTGATGTAATGGGGCTACAGATTTAGCAGACTTTGTCATTGTTTTCACATTTTTAAATCATCAACAAACCATGTTTGCAGCATGAATGAGAGGCTGTATGTGGATATCTACTGGTGTGTGGGGGAGACAGTGCTGTCACTGATTAACTACGAGCTGAGAACACCCATCTGGGATGCCAGGGCAGCTCACTCTGTAAACAACGACACAGGAGAAACTGCACGGTTTCGCTCCACAGGCCAGTGACTCACCTGGGTGAAACATCCCGCAACTCACTCACTCACACTCACACACACACACCTCAAGAAGACCTCACAGACAAACACTGGAGCCTAAACAATGAGTTGCTTCTTGAAACTTGCCCCCTGTCTTTTCCTGTCTCTGTTTCTGTCCCTCCCAGCGTCTCTTATGAAACTTTCAATAAATCACTGTCACTGTTTAAATCAGACACAGTGGAGGATGTTTCTATTCCAATTATCTCCTATTCTCACATTTGAGGAGCTGGAACCTGTACATTTGCGGCAATTTTACTTGATTAATGACTTAAATGATCAATTGATTATCAAAAATCATAATCTGAATTTTGTCTGAACCGCATGATCCATTACACCGGGTCGGAGTTAACCCGACATACTTCTTTATGGAACAACGGGAGATCACTTTTCATGGTACAACAATTGTCTCAAAATATCACACGGTATATGGTATTACACAATATTTATAATTGTCATTAGCAACAGCAGCATCTTCAGTTACAATTCCTTGAAGGAATGAAAACAGAAGGAGTGTTGGTATACTGTGGAACCAGTATACAGCTGCAACCCTATTTACGACAATAAAATGGAAGAGTGCCACTAAAATGGAGCTCAATCTTATTAGAGTTGATGGCAGCTAAAGTGAAAGGCACATGGAAAAAAAACAACATCTTCCACCATGTTTGACCTCTAGCACCCTCTTGGTGACAGGAAGCGTGGGAGGCATTATGGGAAATGTGGTCTTAATTTAGAGAAACACTAGCACTAACACCAAGTTTAGGTCACCAACCGTCTCAATGTCTTGTTCTCTTTTCTTTCCAGCAAGGTATCAAAATCAATTTGTTGTGTGTGGATGTGTAAAATGAGAAAATCAGAGTTAATATTATCAAACAAGCCCACAGTTCCTTCGCCAACACCTGTCTTTTACAGCTCTACAGTCCCCCCCCCACCCATACCGCCTTTCCTCTGCGCCGGAAAGAAATAAGTGGATGAATAATTACAGGTATAAACACCTCGGGGCCATCTGAAGGGTTTTTTCCTCTTCTGATATTCTTTTAAACATTTCCGCCTCTTGAAATAGTCTTCTGAACAGCTTCTCTTTAGGTGCCTTCACAGCCCACCACTTCAAAGCCGACAGGGCGATGGGGACGCTCTTATGGTCATTTGTATTTTAATCTTCCCCCCTCTCTCTACAATGCTCTCTTTACCGCTCTAGCCCTCCCTCTTTAAACTGCCTCTTTACAGTCTATCTATCTATTTTTATCTCTTGCTCATATTTCCTGTCTCTTTTCAAAGCAGCGGGGGCCTCAGTCTACCTGAGAATGACTGAACCTGCCAACCTGTGGCCACACACGCAGATACTCAGTTATATAGTAATTAAATGTATATCTGTGATGTTGCTCCCTGCAGGAGAAAGCCCTCATTTAGCATTTCTCTTCTAGCAATGATTTTGGTTAAAATGCAGACATCAATGGCCTCATTGGTGTTTCACCACTGATTAGAGCTGAAACAATCATCAATCGATTAGTTGATCAACACAACAAAAAAAGTCTGGCCTTACAGCTTCTCAAATGTGACTATTTGTGGCTTTTCTTTGTTTTCTAGATAGTGAACTGAATATCTTTGGGTTTTGGACTACAGGTCAGACAAAACAATTTACAAACAATTTTACTCTCATTTCATGTTATTTTATAGACAAACAAATACAAGGTACAAGGTTGTTTATTAGTCATTATACAGCACAAGGCTGCATAACGAAACGAAATTTGTAGCTCCTTCATGCTACACACAAAACAATTAACAGTTAATCAATCAAGAAAATAATTTACGGATTAATCGATAATGGAAATTATGCTCTGGTACAGCCCTGCTCCCCCTCAGGTTAGGAAAGGTTTTTAAAGTTTAAATGCATATTTGTGTCTAATATTTTATTAATATGACAAATGCAAAATAATGATACGACAATATAAAACAAAGGTTATGTAAAGGAAGGAAGGAACACAGAAAAAGGACTTTTGTACATTTGGCAGAGAGCAACGATGGAGATTTGTGGTCCTATCATCAACCTCCTTCCACTCAATAATCTTAGACTATATTCAGCCATAATCTTGCACTTACATACATCACAACAATGGCAAGTTGAGACTCTGCCAGTTCCTTTATCCTATAGTGCTCTTGCACATTGGAAACTCCAACATTAGCAGCTTTGTAACTAAACTGTTTTTACTTTGACAGCATGGATGGAAAAGTAACATGGATGTTACTTTAAACTTCTGAAGTCTGAAAAAACAAAACAGACATTTGGAGATGCAAGATTTCCATCTGACCCCAGCGTTTGCTGCCTTCTAGTGAAAGCTGCTTTTCTTTTAGGCCTCTTAAATCTGAGTGGCGGGGTCCTTATCGTAGCCAGTCAGAGGCAGGGAGGCCCCAGTGCCGCTCATCCCAGCCCCTGGGTCTGTATGAAGGGTGGATTAGGGAGGCCTCAGCCTGTGTTGCTGCCATTGTTTACCAAGAGACTAGGGGCTGGCTGAACAACCCCCCTGTCAACACCGCAATACAATGGGAAACAAGGAAGTGGCAAGATCCTAGAGACTTGCACACACACACATGCCATTCCCTTGATCTTGGAGGATCGACTTTGTATTATTTGGGAGATACAAGAAAGTGGAAAAGGGGATGGGGAGGGGAACTTGTTAGCAATAGCAGCTGATTTCTGAATGGATACGAGGAAGCGGAGGAGGCACATGAAAAAGTTTATAAAGACATGAAACTTTAACATTCCCCCACAAAAAATAAAAAAAAGCAAACAAGCTGCCATTTGAAGTGGGTAAATATTATTAACTGCTATTTCCTTGCTTGATTCGGAAATTCTGGTTTGGTTTAGAGAAAGCCATGAAGGGACATTTTGAAAGCTGAGATACTTCAAATTTTCAAAAAACACACTGCAGCTGAACTTTTAGAGTCTTAGAAATGACGAAGTTTTACCCCTACCCTTCCCAAAAATGTAAACTGCCTGTCAGCGGCCTTCCTGTCAATTTTCAATTTTAGTCTGTGAAACGAAATGTCAAATGAGCAGGAAATTCCCCCAAACAAGACAATGTCACTGCACACTGAGCTGCTAACGCCGACTTGTAAATTCCAGTGACTAAGTTTACATACTGCCAAACAGCATTTTTAAAACAAACAAAATTTCACTGCGTTCCCAAATGAACTGGTTTATACAGTTAGTATCCAGGTACAGTGAGCGGGAAAGTGTTTCAGAGCGGCGTGTTGCCTTCGGAGCTTGTTGACGTCTTCGTGTGACCACAGCTTCCACATCAGAGGGAGTTTCACAGCCTCTCTGACGGTGAATAAAACTGCATACAACCAAATATAAGAAGCTAGGATTTGGTTGCATGTCAGGTTTCAGACAATAACCTGCAAACAGGACAAATTGACCGTGTCTCTCAGTCCGACAAAAAAGCGTCCTAACGATCAGCTGTTACTCCACTGACAGCTTCATCACTCCTTATCACATTAACACTCTTCTTTGGGCTTTCAGAGGCAAAATCTATTTTGACAGAAACATGTTAAAGCTGCTCTACATGCAAACTTCAATTTAAAAAGCCGTGCTTCTTTTAAGCTAAACAATGGACAGACATGCTGAACTAATATGGTCGTAATGGTTATTGATTAAAATGTAGTCTAAATACTTGTCAAAATATAACCATTAACCACCAATTACTCCTGCGGAAATCACTGGCCACTTCAGAAAAATGTACAACCCCTGTTTTTGTTTTAGTAAGGGGGCCACCTACTAATTTTGAGCCAAACACCCACCAATTACCATCTAAAATCAGCAATGTGACTTCCACTACTACTTTATTTCTGCTCTTACTTTGATCTAACCCACAGACCCCTTGCTGTTTTCTGATCCGCTGTCCACTGCAGCAAAGGTGATGGTAACATGGTGTCTCACATTAAAAGCCTTCCACTTGCATAACACTGATAGGCTTTTATTGTGAGGCAGCTTCAGGAAGTGCACCTTGAGTTATAGAAGCCAACTGCCAACTGTTAACTCATTGTTCAATTAATAGTAATCTACCCCACGATGCTGGCATTTATCTGCATGAAATGGTGCAAGGGAGAAACGATAGAAGATGATGATTAGATAAATAAGTGCTTTATCAAGTTTGATCTATTAACCATTCCTGTTAATAACCAATTCTGCCCACTAATATCAGAAACTTTAGGGGAAACACTACTCTTAGTCATCTGTGTAAATGCAAAAGTATGCACGAAGGTATGGTCATTTGATTAATTGTAAGCCGATATTAATGCACATTGCAATAACCAAAATCTCACGTGATGCACATCTATTAAGAGTCAGTTCTTCATCTACCCCTTTCCCAGCTCCTCTCTGCTTTCCTCTATTCCTTCTTCCATTGACTCATTCTGTCCACTCACCATAAAAAATACCTTTACAATCTATTATTCAGTAAGTTGCTTGACATACCACCCTGTAACTCAAAGTGAGTGAGCTTTGTCGCTTCCCGGCCTTCTCCTTTTTCATAGTTCACAAATACCATGAAGTTATCTAACACAGTGAGAAAATGTGAATTGGAGCAAACAGATGCTTAGAATCAGCTTGGATGAAGAAGGCAACACAGGCAAGAAAAGAGATGAATAGGTGGAAAAGGCAAAGCTCAAAAGGAGTTGGGAGAAAGATGTGAGGAAGATCCCTCCTCCGCGGGGGTTTGACTCCTCGAGATGACAAAGACTCATGATCCCTTCAAAAACACTGTCTGCTGGTAACCCACAGCATTATACACACAGCCAGCGAAAGGTCTAACGCACGCACGCACACACACACACACACACACACACACACACACACATCTGCATCCACAAACTTTGGATACAAACACATACCCACACACACACACCATACAGCAAACATTAGCACACAAAACACACCATGAACGCTGGATAGCACAAGCCTACGGCAACAAACTTGACGAGAAAACATGCAGATGTACACACACAGAAAACATGCCAGAGCCTTAGATACATACAAATTACTTAGTGTAATGAACTTAAACAGCAAACACACACAAACACACTCCGGATAAAGCTTTATCCAAAGACAACAAGCTGAGGGAGTTTAGCCATATCTCCGAATCCCACAAATCTCCCTGTTTGGCCACTTCCTCTGAAAGGACAGCTGATATCTACATTTATATAACAACAGTGAAATGTCCCATGAAATGCTGTAATAGGAGTATTATCGCTGAATGGAAGAAAGAGGGGAAACACTTTGCAGCAGACTCTCCAGTGTGCAGTCTTCACTTCTCGACAGAGATTAGGAGCTTGTTTTTTTATGTTCACATTAATTCCAGAACAATAAGGGGTGTCATTTATCCGTCTTTTTGTCTCTTTCAAACGGTTCGGGTGAATATGACAAATTATATGTTTTCAGAACAACAAAAAGCACTGGGAATTGTGATGTTTTTTGCTTCTGCCCGAAATGCAACGTGACCCCCGATGGTCGAGATCAAACTTTGACAAATGCTTGATGTCCTTGGACAGATTCTCATTCAATCCTTCAATATGGGACATGAAAATTAAAAACTATATTTTTTTCAAAAGGTAGAATGACCAAATTTGAAAAATCTGGGAAAAAACCTTGAAATTATTTGATCAGTCTTATACAACGAGAGATAAACCCACACAGTGTACCCAGGGGAGAGGAGGGAATGATACAGACAGACAAATATTACAATTAATATTTGACTTGCAGTCATTCAGCTGATGCTCTCATAATGAGTTTAAACAGTTAAAAGCAGTTTACAGGAACCCACGGAGGTTTTCAGAAATTGCCCTTGTTTTTGTTCAGCTGGTAAATGCTGAATGTCTCCCACTGACTTGTGGAAGATTACCGTCACTGCCTCTTAAACTGGTTGCAAACATTATTCACAATTTTGGACAACCAAGAAAGATTTTTCCTCGCATAATAGAAACAGAATTAGGGCTATAATTAACTTATTATCAATTAATCTACATTTTATTTTGAATCAGTATTTGGCCTATAACATCAGAAAACTATCCCTCACATTTTCCATGTCCATGGTAACATCTTCAAATGCCTTGTGATGTCTGACCAACTCAAAGATCTCCAGTTTCCAATGATATAAAAACATACTTAAAATAAAATCACTTAAGCAGGTAATCTATTATCCAAGTATTATCCACCGACTAATCACTTCTATCTCTTTGAATTTGAGTATTTGCTGCATTTTACATCATTGTTAAATTAAATATCTTTGGGTTTTGTAAGGCTTTTCAAATAAAAAAAATGCAATCTGATGGCGTCACATTGTGTTCTGGGAAATCTTCAATATTATCTGACATTTAACAAATGAAATGATTCTTTAAAAACATAAAATGGACAAGCTTCTTCACAACTAATTGCCAAGACTATAAGAAACTAGCAGTAAAGAGGGAAACTTTCAGATCATAATATAAAGGCAGAAAGACAGCAGTCAGACATGGACACACACAAGACATGTAACATTGTGTTGCCTTGTCCTATATTAACACCACAACACTAGGAAAATACCAAACGGTCTCCCAGACCTATAGTTTCCGATCCATCTCTTCCATCCATAATCATCACCCCCCCTCCCTCTAAACCACTGTTCTCAACCCTTTCAAGTGGCAGGTAGACGGGGCCTGATTCGGCGCTACCGCCTCACAACCAGCGGGCTAATTACAAGGGAAGCAGCAACAAGTGAGCATTGTGTGGAGTCTCGAAGACACACGGGGAAAGAAAGTGCTCTTTATCTTGCCACCACCAACCCCCCACCCACCCCACTATCCCACCCTCAACAAAAACAATCTCTGAGAGGCTCTGCGGTTGGCACTCCAGGGTTGGAGAAAGAGAAGAGAAGACTGTGAAACGAGGGTGAAAGAAGAGGAGACACACTGATGAGCCACACATACCAGCACCCTCGCTCACTGTGTTTGTCTAACACGATGCCGGATGTGCTGTGTTATACGTTGTTGAGTATAAAGATGTTTAAGGAAATACGAGTACGCTCTCTCGTACGAGTAGTTCATTCAATTATGTTCTCAATCACAGTGGAGGTTTATGAACAGACCTGCCTCTCTCACAAACAATGTACCTTTACGTGTAAATCCAAGAACCAAAAAGGTGGAGGAATAGTCTAAGATTTTCTTTCCAAAAAAAACAAAAACACTGTAAGAACACACTGCTACCTTTTCTCAGGCGAGTGATTTTTTCTAAAAGTTCAAAGTTTAAGGTCAACGAGAGGGTACAAAAGCTATTTATTGTCAAAGCGAGGGCATAAAAAGAGTTCCCTACATTTATTTTGAAGCTCTATTTGATATTTCATTTAACTTTATGCAATGCAACTGTGGTCGAGAAAAGAAGCAACTTTCACAGAAGCGATAACATTGAAATTTAAGTTTATTTTCTTATAGACGAGACCTTTAATTTTTTTATGTGGGGATCTTGAGGTATTTTTAATGGATTTATTTTTACTAGGAGATGTCATAGTCATTATTTTTTGACCCTTCAATGACCTATTTAAATTCTCCCATGACCAACTGCTGGGTCGTGACCCAGACTTGGGCTGACGGTGGGCTAAAATACTCTCAGAGACTTAAAAGATGTCATTAGCAAATCACATTTTCTGGCCATTTTGTGATACAGCAAATTCCTAATTCACTGTGCCTCACATTAGATCAGCCTACAGTACATGTGATCTCATAAATAGGCAGCTGCTGTTTAGCAATGTCTCGCCTGCTAGAGCAGGGGGTTAATTCAGGCAACAGGATTACACAGCACGTGAAAAATGAATTAAGCACAACCGCTCATGTTTGGTGCAATTAGTCAGCCTATCCATGGATATTGGTTCTTACGGGTGACTTGAAGGGATTTTATGATTAATTTTTTAGGGGCTGTCTGGCTAGATGAGTGATACTGCATACTTCAAATCCCTCCCTGAGTCTTTCTGGTGTTTGTTTTAGCGGTTTAACACTCAGAACAGTTATTAAGGCAGCAACAAACCTCTTGTCATTCACAAACAGATGAAAAATGTCGTGTGAAACGAGTCGCTATGACGACATCAATCATATTCCAACTTCAGCAAAAGCATAAACAAAAACAAGCTCTTTTTCTGCTCTGCTTCTTGAGGCTCATGAGGGAAAGCACATTCTAAATACAGCTTTATTCCATAAGGCAGTTGAGGGGGGAAACAGTGCAGTTCAAAGGCAAATCAAAACACATGTAAAGTTTGTGACTGATGCAGATGTGCGACTGGGATCTCACGCTGACACTGCTTCTTTTTGCCTCTTTCGAACATAAATCAACCATCACTGTACTAAACTACAGGCTCGTCCGAGTAGTGTACTGAAATAAATGGTTTCATAACCTAAAAGAAGCATAACAGCAGAAAAACCCAAGAGTAGCCCAACTACTATTTGTATTTCACAAATGTGAGAAAAAGAGGCAGGAAACTGAGATTAATCTACTTTAATTCAACTCCCTCAGAAAATTTGATTTATCCACAAAGGAGCCAGTAAAGAAACCTGTACATAGAGATAGAAAATGCTATTTTTGTGAGAAGTATAATGTTTTAAATATTATAGCTGATGCCATAGTAAACCAATCCCATCCAATAGGTTGATGTGAGTGGAGGTTTGCTGATTTGCAGGACTAGATGCACAACAAAGTAAAAAGCAAAAATATAAAGAAGAAATGTTTATGCCAGAAACAAAAATCACTATCACTTATTGTCTCTCATGTCCATGCTGTCTCTGTTTATTACTATTGAATTCTGGCTACTAACTAAGGGTCTATTTGCTTCAGCCAAAAATAAAAGCAGCTACCAGGCTCAAAATATTTCCATGCCTGAGTGTATGTTTTTGTCTTTCTGATTATTTCTTCAGCAGGGGTTAGCTACTATGGCAAGAGCATCACCACCAACGTAGAATTTTATTAAAAAGTTAATCAAATAAAACTATGTTTCACTCCTGAAGCACAAAACCATGTGTTCAGCATTTGGACGTGATGCCAAAGAATACAAATAGTAGCCGAAGTGCACAAACTTGCACTGGAGTCCAAAGTAAGATGTAAAGAGGGGCAGATAAGGACCTCAGCCTGCCCTCAGCTGCTGACACAAGAAACAATGAGGACACAAACAGTGACCAGTGCTCTAAAGCCAGCAGGAGAATTAAAACAGAAGTGGACTTACAGATGGAGAAACCGAGCTGTTGGGGAGGTAGGGGTCAGGCAGCATCAGGAACGGATACCCCGGATACGTCGGAGTCTTGTACATGCCTCCATCTTGGTGCTTCGACACTGAAGACATGAAAAACAACAAATGAGTTTGAAATTCACTTTTATTGGGACCATTTATAATGCCAGTTTGTAGAAGTTGTCACTTTTTTCATAATTTCCTAGCGAAACTCCTTTGGTTTGGTCTCTGAGAGGACGTGTGTCAGTATGGCATAATTGTAAATTTGATTCAAATTATAAGTTACAATTGCTTATGGAATAACAGAAGCTATGCATGAATCATTGTATGCACCTTATTAGGATTAAAATTAAATAAAAATCAGATACTTACTCCCACAACACTGCTTTAAGATTTAGCTGTATGCCTCAAAACAAAAAGGAAAGCCTGACAAAATAAAATAAAGGTGCATACAAAGTAGCTCAAGTATTTACAAGTGTTCTGGTTCCTACATGTTATATCCTTGTATGAGCACTGACAGGAGACAAAAGCGTTACAACCGTCACCTAACCTGAGAGGCGTGAACTCCTGTAGCCTATGTGTTAATTTATCTCTCTCTACCACCCATATTAAGCATCAGAGGCCTCTCTGTGGGGCCAGTTATAACTAGGGTATACCTGGTCTATGTGAAACACGCAGACACACACTAAACTTTTTATTACTGTTCCAGCGTTGTCATTACAAGCTTTGCAAGCGAATGTGCCACAACTTTTAATGTGGCCAGAACCAAGGTGACAGAATACAAAACTAATGCAGTTTTGCAATCACCATCATTCAGAGCTGTAATGTTTTTTTCCATCTGAAAGCACAGATTCACATGTGGAAGATTTTGCTCAAAAGAACGTTTTCCTTTAAGAAATGACTGAATTGAGTTAACAAAATAGAGTAAAGCCCACAGTGACACCTGTAATTAAAACTGCCATGCATACATTTTCAATATGTGCCTTCTTGAGGGAGGGAAAAGTAAAATTTCTTTGTACCTTTGGGGGGCAACATTTAAGACCAAAAAAAGTTCAAATAAACCTTTTTAAGGACCCTGGTTGACCCCACTTTTGGCAAAGTCTGGCATAAGCTACACTGCAAAAAATCCAAGAATGCATTTAGATACATGAGCTCTGGGCAGCTCATATTAGCAGTATGACCACAATATATTGAAAATGTTTGATATAAGTTGATTTGAGCTGCAGAACAGTGACCTTACCTCATCCTGATAAGGCCAAGAGACTTTCAGAGTCCATGTTTCACCAAATAACTTATTAAGACATTTAAAGCAGGCCATTTTTTACTTGAATCTTTCTGGGGGCATGCTAATTTGAAACAGACACTGAGGACATGCATGATAGATCCGAGAGATAAGCTGGAGAATTTACGACACGATGGACAGATTTTGCAGTGTACACCTGATTACAACTCTATGAAGTTGGCTTTAATATTCGACACGTGTCACCGTGACAGAAATACTCCTCACGTTGACACAGTAGCTTCTCAGCTGTTTTCTCAGAGAGTGTTGGCTACTCGAACAGGATGAGAGAACAGTGTGTGAATGTTTCTTCTTACCCACGTCGAGATGCTCCCGGTGTTTCTCCGGAAAGCCCCTCTGCTCGCCCTGCTGTGCCCGTCTGACGGCCTGGATAGGACCAACAACAGATAACATACTCAGTCACATACTCCATAAATAAAAAGTAAAGAAAAAGGCGATGCACCCCGAAGACAGAACAACCACACAAGTATTGTAGAGTGTCAAAGAGTGTATGTTTAAAGAAACCCTAACCGTACTTTAGCTTATGTTTTTTTAAATTCTGCTACGATACGGCATCACTTGTCCTGTAGTGAACCTCTGGTAGCCTGGGAACGTTACTACTGTAAGCCTGAAGGAAATTCACATTCACAATTTTTTTTTTTTGAGTTTCATTCAACGCTTGTCAGCAGCGTGTAAAATAAAACAACCTTTTCATCATACACACACACACACACACACACACACACACACACACACACACACATACACACACTCTCGCTCTCTCTCTCTCTCTGTGTTTTAAACACTCACACACACTCCGAGCCACCTACCGCTGCGTTCGGACTTTGATTTATTTCCGACTCGTTCACCAGGGAGGACTTCAGGTCGGCCAGGTCCCTCTCCGTGAACGCGTTTTCTTGGATTTTCTCCTCTTGCTCCCCTTCGTCTTTGAACGCTATCATCTCATCATTCGCTCCCAGGTCGTCCCCGCCGCCGCTGCTGAGCTGAGGCATGTCTACTTCTCCCCCACCCCTGCGAGATTATACACTTTTAGAGAAATAATAATAACTATAGCAAAAAAAAAAGTATAAATAAAGAGAAGAATCAAGGGACTTTTTTCTGTTAAATCTCCTCAGTCTGGGGCGCCTCCAAAGTGCAGAAACCCCCACGACATACAGAAAAAAAGTTGAGTTGTGGCGTCCCCCGGCTGGTTGTTGGTAGAGGACTAATGTTTCCCTACAACAGCGAACAGCTCATTTGAGCCCAAGACAGAGCAAGGAGTCCCGACATCAAAGGGCGCCGACCGGATGATTGACAGGTCCGATGACTTGTTGGGGGGTTGTACGATTGTTTCGGCAGAGCTTCTTAAAGAGACATCACCTCTCTGAGCTCGGCTGAACAGGCATTATTCATGACTTCCAGGGGCGTGTTCACACTATCCACGGTCCCCTGGCTGCACACGGCTGCTGCGTTACACAGTACATTTACTCCAGTGCTGTACTAAAGTACACATTTGAGGTACTTTTCTTGAGTATTTCCATTTAATGCCATTTTATACAATTACACCATACAATTTCACAATATTTATCTAACAGCAATAGTTAAGGTTTTGCATTAAAAAAGAATAGGATGAGCTTCTAAAATAAATCACCCAAGAGTATATGAATACATTCAAATTAGCTTCATCTTGGCAGTTACGCAAGGTGAAGCTAATTTGAATGTAAAACACAACATGCACATTAATGTATCAAAAATAACTTAAAAAGTATTATAAGTAGTATAGTGGTAACATTTTAAATCAAGGATGTTTACATTTTGTGTTTTTACAGTGTGATATTGCACTTACTCAAGTAAAGGAACTGAATCTTTCCTCCACTACTGAATATTTATGAAAGTAGCTGCATCTAGAGTTGCCTTTTCATTATGTTTTACTCTGATTTTATTTCTTATTCACATATTGAAACGATAATTACTACTGCATTACTTTGGAGCTCAGCCATAATCCTAAAGCAAAGTTTGCGGAGAATCTGTACTCTTGTTTTTCTCACCAGCTGGTTTAAAATGATCTTATTATCTTCAAATGACAATGATGCACTTTGAACTCATTTTCACATTCAAATGTGTGGAAGAGGATTTTCTTCTCTAATGTCGAGCCAGTTCATTATTATCAGTGCTGCTCTTTATGAGTTTTTCCAAAGATGGTTTCCTAGCATACTGTAGATTTGGTCACATGAGTGCACATTCACCAAGGTTTTAATTTAAAGGATAACACAATATGCATAATTATTAATTGTAGGATCATGACATTTACAAATAATAGGTTCCTTTGTTTCAGCTACACTCCCATCAAATGCATCCTCAGTTTGCACGGTCCATCTAGGGACTGGTGTAGCAAATAAAGTACTGTGTATGCAGCGTTGTTCCATAATGTATACTTACTTTATAGAAATAAACATTAAATACATTTAAGTGTTTTCAGCTGTTCAACATGCAACCTTTCAGGTAGCTGTGTAAAATGTAGATTAACACACAACATAAAACACAAAAAATGTGAGTTGGTACTGTCTGTGTCAGCTGTGGTGATGGAGACAATGGATCAGCTGCCTCTTGTATGTGAAACCCTGCCCTCTCTTTCTTGTGATTTGGTCGCATTAAACATGTGTCTTGTCATGAGTGCTGCATTTAAAAGTTGACATTTTCTTACATCTAGTGATTCATAGCTACTATACAGCTATTAATAAAAGTTTAACCAATATTTTCATTGTTTAAAATGCCAAAGATACTACTGGTATCAAATGTTACTGTTTTGTGGGGGTATCTTCATCATCAAGTTAGTTAATAACTTTGGTAATTATGCACTGTGAGTTTTACTCCTAACCCAGCCAGTCCTTTTGTAGCGGCTGTTGTCACACTGTTCAGTTGGTAGTTTTCACATTTTGGAACAAAACTCCTCATTTGTATGCACAGAAAAGTGGCAGCTCAGGCAAGACATAGCAAAATGTAGGACATTTTGTTAAAAAAACATCAGAAGGCACGGCATGCTCATCAATAACAGATACACAGCATGTTTTTGGCTGGTCCTTACATCCCCCAGATTTTGTAACAGTCTCCAAAACAGCAAAAACTGTTAGCTATTGCAACTACTCGATTGAGGGAGGGAAAGACGAAAAAACATAGTTCAAAGATGTAGACTCGAAGTTCTGATTTCTTATCCAACTCGTAACTTGCCTTTCCCTATTTTCCTCCCAATGCCAATGCATTTTTAATGCTGATACAGTAGCATAGCCGGTCTTCAGAGTTTTTAATTGAGAAATATTTATACACTCCCATGCTGTGACTTAATACGTGACTTAATCTGAGTCGGTTGCCTTGAATGAAAATGATGATCCACAGCTGGGAAACAGAATTAAATACAAACAGAAAAGGGGCCTGGTATTTGCATAAAACTGCATATTTATACAATATTGTCAATGCATATTAATAAAAAGATTAAAATGAGCAGTTTTAATGTATGCAAATCTAAATTATAAATGAGTTGTTTAAACTCCTTGTTTATTCGCCTTGATTAAATATAGACAGCTGTTTTTCCAGAGAGACAGCACCTCTCCTGCGCGGGCCACGCCACCATGTGAGCCCGCAGCGCACTGATCTTAACACAGTTTCCCATGAATATCTGTGTTGATGGTCTGCGCATTCATCATATGGGTTCACAGGTTCACCTAAAGCTGTAGGCTGCAGTCAGCCTGCTTGTCTCTCTCACACTGAAAGAAAAAACAAAGGAAGAAATGAACACACTCCCCCTTGAAAGAGGCACTCTGACCTACAAACTCTCTCTCTCTCTCTCTCTCTCTCTCTCTCTCTCTGTCTCTCTCTCTCTCTCACACACACACAGACACCCACTCACTCTCTCCTCACACACACACACTTTGCTATGAATGGTCAGATTATTCTTGTCAGATCAGAGTTGTATTTTAAGTTCACACCGCACTGCCTTTTCAGTCCAGAGTTTTTGTGACTCACGTACACCCCGAGCATCCTTTCTCATCATCTTTTATCTTGAACTCTTGTGACATCAGAAATCATGTGTTGGCAGGAAAGGCCAAATAAGGAAACATGAGAAGATAGAAAAGATAGCAGCCCACACAGAAAACAAAAGGATGCATTAGCTACTGTGGCCCCAGAAGGCAAACTTTTCACAGGTACGAGTGCTATATCTGAGCAAGATAAAGACTGTGGTTGTTCTGATAAAGGAAACGTGTTTGATGCAAAGATGTTTACATTTTTATTCATCTAAAGCTTATGGAAATCTAGCAGAGCAAAACAACCCTGACTGTGCAGTAATGCTGAAATTTAAAAGACATGAAGAAAGCAAATGGGGTATTCTTGGTATTTAATTTACTATTCAAAAGGAAAAGCAAGCATAAAATCTTAAAACAAAAAGTGATTAATAGCTAATAGCTATCAGCTAAAACAATTTATATGCTGTAGTATTAGACCATGGTTTCCAACAAGAAGGTCTGAATGGTCACAAAATAGGATAGGACAATAGCAAAAACAAATTTATGCCACACAAAATTGTTTACTTTTGCTTTTTTTGTGAATTACTGGATAATTTTATCTCCTCAAGCCTTTCAAAGTTATTCAAATAAAACAATCTTTGGTTGAACTGGTCACAGCTGACATATGCAACCCGTGATGAGTGCGGTAGACTTTGCTTCAATTTAAGGGGTCACAAGCCCAAAAAGGTTGGAGTCCTCACAGTGGTGATAGGAAATATGAGGGGAAACAGGATCTACAGTACATCTTGTGCTCTTTCATGAACCCAAACATTTGTTAAAAAAAAGATGAAGATGCAGATGAATGATGCTACTTAGTGCAAAATACACAAAGATCAGCTGCACTGTCAGCGTGTAAAGGACTCATTTAATATGAGAAGACAATTTCAATGATTCAGTCATTGGTGGGGAAAATGTTCCTCCTTTAACGTGTTTTTTTTCCAAAGATGAATCACAGTTCAAAAAAAGATTATATACTGTGCTTTCTAAAGAAACATCAGGCGCATTAAAGCTGCAGAGTAATTAAATCATGTCCTTTCATTGGGGTTAAGCCACATCCAAGCGAACAGCTCTTAACTGGAACCACTTGTGTGCTTTTTATTGGTAGTTTTCCTACAATCAAAACCATGTCCTTTAGGGCAGCATCCAGCCAGCAATGTGGAAGCTCAACAAATCTTTTCAACAGTTTTATTTTTTGTCTAAGTTTCTGCTGTGACACGCTAAACTAATCTACACTAACACAAAGTTTTCAACAATAAAGTGGGTTTAGTGAGATTAAATATTACAACTGACTTTATTTTAATTGCTTTTAGATATTAAGTGGACCGAGAAAACCAGCAATCTGCATGCAAACATCATTAAAAAGTTAAGGAAGAGATGTTTAAGTTCTGTGCAACGGTTATGCATTTTAAAAAATAGAATTAATCACATGTCTTAAAGTCCTTCACCAGATATTTTGTCCTGCTTGTCCTCTTCTTTATTATTTGAGATATGTCTATGGAGAAAGTTTGTATTTGAAATGTAGACACCACTCTAAATTTGTGTTTTTCATTTAAAAAAGAGGTTGTACACCAATGTGATGCCACATAGCTCCTATGAAGTTGGGTCTCTGTAGGAGGCTGATTAACCTTTGAATCATTTCAAAATTTCACACACTTGTTTGAGAAGTGGTACACACAGGTGGAAACATGAGTAGCAGCTCTGACACATTTTATTTTATTTTTTTTCAAGAATTAAGGTTACATCTTGAGACAGAGGAGCCAGTCCCTGTGTTGTCGACCAGTGAGCGGTTTTGCAGGAGACGGTGCAAGTTGGGTGCCTTGCTCAAGGACAGCTTATGGTAACTGCTTGAAGGAAGGGCTGTACTTATATCACCATTTTCTCTATCACTTTCAAACTGATCAATTTGAGCTGTGTGAATACTGAAAACAGAGGAATTTTCAAGTGAGAGAAAAGAGTGACAGAACTTGATATCTTGTGCAGGATAATGAGGCTTGTTCAAGTTCTAGTTTGCTGAGTGTTTGCGGATTTCAATGGGTCTGCCTCTGAGAATGCAGTCCCTTTACCTCTTCGTTAGCTCCTTATCAAACATTTATGAGATGATATCACAGATCTGCGGAGGGCTTTGGGGGTGAAATCAACAAACATAAACAGTGGAGGAAAAGAGCTTTGAAAACACATCGCTGGTCTTCAGTAGAGGATCAGTGGACGTAGATGCAAACACTTTATTTGTGACTTTGAGTCCAGCAAGATCTGAAATGTAATGAACTCACATTTGATCTTATCCTGGGCAACGTAAAACAAATAAAAAAAGTAAGTTCAGCAACTTCATCAAAAATATCCCAAATATAGTTAATAAGACAGCGACATAGTTTTTTGACATGTGATGGTGCTAATCTAGATCACATTATAAAACTAAAAACAAAGGATCCATTTCCAATACATTTGTATTGAAAAAATGCTAATGGATCTTTGCAAGAAACCATGCTCTTCTAGTTAGATGGCAGATTTGGCCAAATTTAAAGCACACATGGGAAAAAACTAATAAAATACTGAAGATCCAAACTATTAAACTGTTCGTTTCTTTGGCAACTGAGGACCTGACTGATTTTCACCAATACTGTTCCAAGGATTGTCTTCTAAAGTCCCATCCTTTTTTTTTCATTTTGTGCTATCTGTCACCATGTATGAGGAGATCAACATTTTTATTTTGAACTGTCTATATCTTTTATTAGTAACAAAAAGCTTCAAATGCCTGCACTGAGCCAGCTCTCTTCTTCCCTGTGTGCTCAGAGGAAAGAACAAGCGAGCTGTGGTTGGAACAACTCCACTCTTCAATCAGACTTGCTTCAGTTCGTGAACTTTTTAAAGACGTACATTAACAAATCATGCCCCGGCTTATGAAAAACAGGTCTGATAGTGACTGGAAATAGCAGCAAAAGTGCTTCTGCGCCACACCGTGTCACCACACAAACATGTTTGCCTCAGTGTGTTGCTGAGCTGATTGAGGTGAGGTGAGGTGATCTGCGAGTTGAAGCATCAGATTTCAAGGCAGGCCTAGTGGCTGGAAGATTATTTTTTGAAATAAAATCCGTGACAGGCTGCTGATAACTTGCTTAAAATTGTGTCAACTGTTTCAATTCTTTGAGTTCACACCCAAAGGGGGTAGACTGTTATTTCAGTCAAACGGAATCTTGAAGTTTCTTTCCTCATTTTCAAAGCACATAAGATGACACTTATTTTGAACATGTTTCTAAGTAATCCAGAAAATGTACAATAAACTCAGTTTATTTAAAAATTCTATAAAGAGATTGCATTAATTTTTTCAGTGTTGAATACATCTCAACGAAAACAAACCCAGTAATACACTTTTTCTCTTTCATCCCCTTTTCCTCTAACATCCAAGTCAGGATTCAGCATGTGGCTTGTACTGGATAGGGAATAGTTACACAAGACACTAATCATTGATCATTTACAAATGTTTAATCACTGTTTGTTTTCTGCTGTTTTTATTTTCTACATCTACTATTTTGAAAAAAACTTTTCATGCCATAATTATTGAGTTCACTTTGCATGTATTGCAGAAGGGCCACAGCAGCCACAACAGACAGACAGTTGCTGCAGCATTTCTTGTTCATTGTGTAGCTTTGTCTTTACCGCTAAAATGAGATCGACAATAAGATACATAGATACGGGGTATTTGAATGTATGACAATAAAACAGCAATAACAACATTTTTATTTTCAATGAGAGCGTGTAACTCCAGAAATAAAAAAAATCATCCAGTTTCCTTGGATTATCAATTTTTTGGTAACATTAGATGCTAATAATGAGGAGGAGGAGGAGGAGGAGGAGGATCAGACCTTGGCCTTTGGTCTACAGGTTACTGTGCCCCCACACACTCACACACACACACACACACACACACACACACACACTCACACAAACATACACACACTCTGTTCACTGGCAGCATGGGGAGAGACGTGCTGTAATCTGGGAGGCAGGGAACAAAGGGCCTCGTTAATGCAGAGACTCGCAGGGGCCTTTGATGTGGAGCCAAGTCATTCACTCCTCGCTCCTCACGCACACACTTACACACACACACATGCTCACACCTACACACACACACACACACACACACACACACATTTACAAAAAGACAGAAACATGCATACGTGTACACACGTGAGACACACTCGAGGATGCGCACATGAAGCCTCTTACCACAGAACGCCTCAAACACACACTTCTGAAAAAAGGAAAATGCTGAAAAGAGTGTAATCTCCCTGAGTTAAGGCAAGGAACCTGCTATTTAAAGCTTGATACATTAGATTTGAATCAGCGAACACTGTGGAGGCTCACACACTGAGCTAAACTGAACCACAAAGCGGCAGCATGGCTTGATGGAAACAAACTTTTTTTCCCCATCACACATTGTCACCGGTGAAATGGTTCTATCTTTTCCCACCGATTTACTTAAGCAAGGAAACAGTTCATTTTAGCTTGTAAAATGAAGAAGTCTTGTGTGGTTTGAAAACTGTAATTCTGTTAAGTAGTAGTAGCAACAGTAACATAATTAAATTAAATTAAATTTAAATTTAAAGGAGAAAATCATGGAGTTGATGTAAATCTACGTGACCCCCATGATGGGAAATATTCTTCCTCAGAAATTCCTCTACACAAGTGGTTCTAGGAATAGTAATTTGTTTTTCAGTCCATGATTTTGGTGAACCACTGACTTTTCCTCTAGCGCCACCATGAGGTTGACATTTTTGGTTTTCAGTGAATATCTTGGCATCCACTGGCTGGACTGCTGTGAAATTTGTGATACATATTCAAGGTCCTTAGGTGACAAATTGTAATAACCTTAGCAACCCCCTGACTTTTCATCTAGCGCTACCATCAGGTCAAAATATCAATTTGCCCAACATTTTGGTACCTGCAAAACTAATGAGACATCAAACTAACCTTGGCTGCAAATGTTAACATGCCAAAAGGCAAAATTAAGATGGAGAACTTTGTAAATGTATCCGCGTGTTAGCTCATAGCACCACTGTGCCCCAGTGTAGCCTGAAAGAGCCTAAAGTGTGGCTGAAGACTCTTGTTTTCCACTTTCCATTAATAAAATCACCCTCATGTGATACATTGTTTAGTTTTGTTTATTGTATCTTTTTAGTCTCTGTAAAACACCATAATAACTTGTGTGTGTGTGTTTTTTTTAAAAACCCTGCAATTCTATATAATACACAGTATTTCCATGGTTGCAGCTGTGGCTGTAAAGTGGTCTTACAGTAATTATGATAATTATTTGTACTATTGTCCTCAGTGTTGTTGCTGTTGTTGTTATGCTAGCTGAGTGGCTAATCCCCCATCGAGCATATTGTGATACAGGAAGCTGCAGCTGTCTGGTTAGTGTGGCCTTGCTGTTGTTCTCCTCTGCTGAACCAACCTGATATTAGTGGTTAGTGTGTTCACCACAGCCAGAGAGGCCCGACTCTGTCTCTGATGAAGGTTCTGCCCAGAGCTTCATCTACCAGAACACAGCACACTGTATGAAACAGGACGTCAATAATCAAAGCCTTATTCTGATCATCTGTTGAGCTTCTCTCCTCTACTTTGGTCTCAGTTATTTACTGTTTGATGTCAGAGATCTGCTCAGTTTTTAATTTCTCATTGAAATTAGATTTTTTTATGTTGTTTCTATGATTCTGCATGATTTTGCCTGATTGGTTTTGGGCTCTGATGGATTTAGGTAAAAAGGAAGTACACAGTCCTCTGCGTTCAATGGTGCGACCATTTGAAACTGACAAAATTTGTGATGGTGGTGGCACAGTTTACAATGAGACTGCTCTTTTCTGACACACTCATCCTCCTTTAGCTGTAACGTAAAGCAACAGTGTAGCTCTCTTTAGAAAAAGGTAAAAATTCAGGTACTTTGCAGAGGACAAATTGTTAGGTTACAGTAAAGAACAGTGGCTTTTAGCTGTAACAGCTGACTTTCTTTCATACATTTTTATTATAGTTAGCCGGCCTTGTAAGAGCTACAGCTATAACACATTTATAATACGTTTAGAATAAACTCACTTGCAGCCTTCACGCTCATTCCCTGTTTGCAACTTCCCATGAAAACCATGTTGTTTAAAATGGTCACTGAACCAAATCTTAACATTTGTCTTAGCTGCGTCCACCTTTACATGTTGGTCGACTCAACTGCCAAGAGGCTGCAAAATGGTAAAAAAAAAAAATCACTTTGGAACTGGCACAAAGAGGAATTTGTGGTGCTTGATGCTAATGCGTTAGCCATGCAGAGTCCCCAGATGGTCCATTATGTGGAGTTTGATATAAATGGCAGAGCAGGGCAGAGTGTGGGTGGCCAAGTCCATACTGAAGCAGTGGGCAGCTCAATGGTAGTGGTGGCTGAAGATGACCACACACACACACACACACACACACACACACACACACACACACACACACACACATCCTAACATCTGATTTGTACATTCACCTTTGTTTTATCAAATCCTATCTTGAGTATTTTCTGTGAACATCACTTTTTAATTTTGTGTATTTAATGGGAAACCAGGTGGCACAGTTTTTCACATCTCTACTTGGATCAAAAGTCACTGAATGTTTTCCAACAGCTAGTTTTAATTGCTGCATGTGTTCAGAGGAAATAGTGAAGACCTACATGTATGCAAGCACACACACCACACACAAACCTCGATGACAGCTGCGACATGCCAGACAATTCACCTACAATGACAAGGAACAAACTAAAATCAGAATTATAGCCTCGACAAATCCACCATTGTATTTGCTCTCCTTGGGGTTTTTCGAAAAAGAGGAACGTCACAAATCCAGGGAGAGATCAAACTAAGCCTCCATTTACTCTGATGGCAGGCCTATTAAATGCATGCGTCCACAGTGGTCTCTTTCTAGTGGTGAGTGGGCGGCTTAGAGTCCTGCAGTTGACAGTTAGCAGCCGATTCTGGGATCAGTTTTTCCGCAGCAAAGGGACTGATGTGGCCCAGAGGAGGATGTGGATTTGTATGATGGATCATTGTTTAGGTTTGGGGAGTGGGTGTGTGAGCCTATGTGCGTGTGTGTGTGTGTGTGTGTGTGTGTGTGTGTGTGATAGTGAGTGTGTGTGTGTATGTCTGTGAGTGTTTCCACGGCAGTTCATGCAGTTGAAGATCAAGGATTCAGGATCTGCCCCACAGTATGAGCATACATATGTGCAGACAAACATCTGCATGGAAGCAGCAAACATATGTACTAGTTTGCACACTACACACAATACATGTCCACGTATGTGCAGACACACACACACACACACACACACACACACACACACTTAAACATTAATCAGATGCAAGGATGAATTGAAACACATTTTTAACACAGTCCTGTCCAATGAAAACCACGTAGCTAGCGTAATGATTTTAAAAGTCCAAGCTCTTGATATTTTAGACTTTTGAAATTTGTTTTGCTATCAAACTTGATTAAAGTTGGCCTGGAAATGTGTGCTGTCATAGTAGCAGGAATACAAAAATACATCAAACAACAAGTCCCCCAGAATCAATTTTAGGCTAGTGGTCAGAAAGTCTGTCAGTTAACCAAACCCATAGAAACATCCTCCTGTGTCTTAGGCTAATAAAAACATCTAAAAAAACAACTTGAATTTCTAAAAGATACATTTTCAAAAAATGTAAAACAGGTAAGAATAAAACACTAAGCTACTGTCTGTATCCATATTAGTTTATTTAACAAAATAATATATGCATTTGAATTTACACCTGAAGTGTATGGGAACAAAAATTGGTGTGAAGTGTCAGTAATGAAAAAACAAAACAAATCCCATTGATAAAAAAGCATACATAATTAAAAAGGTCTCTTTCCCATTTTGCATGCATTTCAAGACAGTCCCTTACTTCAGTTTATTTTCCACCTGCTGTCAATTTGCCTCAGGTGCCAGACTTCAATAAGTCAGGTGAAAATGAGATCAGAACACAACACATCTGGTGAAAATGAATACTGACTGAAGATCTAAAGTTATGAGGACGATTGTTTTGTATGATTTCTAAACTGGTTTATTGATGTCTATTCTTGATGCTGAGCCTAAACATGACTGAGTTACTTGGGATGAAGTGTGTGTAACAGTGTGGCACAATGTGTCAACTGAAATGGAAAAAAAATATTACAGTAAAAATTTGGATGCTGTTTGCATCTGTTCAGATTGCATTATTTGTTCACAGAAATTAATCTGTCCTTATAGTGATTGACACTTCACACTGTCTCCCACATGTAGAAAATAGTTAATCAGTCAGGCTACTGATGAAACATTGCAAAATGTCAAAATCCACAGTCAGAGTCAAAAGGAAAACATCTCTCTTCTTGAGAAACTGATATTTGGAGATGCAAAGGATTCTGCAGGACTGTAATGATATGAGTAAAAGCTTAGACCAGAGAATGAACACACCCTGTGGAGTGTTTATATGAACAGAGAAACCAATTAAAGAGTTGATCCTGCTGATCAGGATGATTTACTCAGGAAAATATGATTCTACGTCATGTAGAGCAGAGCCAGTAGCTGGAGCTGCCACTGTTTCTACCCTGGTTTACTTGAGAATTTAAAATACTGTTATTCTGGCAAAGGTAAGGAAGAGGGATGTATGTTGGTGAGAGTGACCATAAATTCAGGTTTGATCTCTGTTAATAATGTGAGAACTAAAAAAGAGAAAGTATATTTTCTAGTTGCACTGAAGATTCTGGGACATGTTAGTTTTACAGGTCTGAATCTTCTTGTCATGTTTCCTGTAACCATCTGCAGCATATACATCCCAATGTATTTCAGACAGTTGGTCAAGATATTTTAGCCATTATTAAGTGCCATATTCATCAAAGATTTTACAAATAACACATTTAAACATTAAAACAATTTTTTCTGGTTTCCATTCCCTACTTGCACCAATACTGATCTTTAATCTATTTTTTCTTTGTTTTTCTCCTAGACCTCACTCAGCCTTTAACACAGTAGACCATAATCAGCCATCTGAAGAACTATGTTGGCATCAGTGAACAGGTCCTTCTCTGTAAGGACTAGAGATGCCTCCTCCTCTTGTGATCCTCTATTTTGCGGGGTCCCCCAAGGATCTATTTTGGTTCCCCTTTTAATTACCATATACGGGCAAATGGGGCAAATCATGCATGGAGATGACACTGACTTCCATTACGACGAAGATGACACAATTTTTTTTTGTCTCGATTAAGCCTAGTACCACTGAGGCATCTTGTATTATATCCTGTCTCACTGACATAAAATTGATGTCCAAAAATGTCCTGACATTACAAATATTTTCTGATACAAATTGCTGCTACCAAGCTTTTAACATGTACTATAAGAAGCAATATGACAATCCTTGCTGCCCTTTTTCCTGTTTGTTTTTAAGGCATTGAAATGGTCTGACTCCTGCCTATATCTGTGATCTGCTAACTCCCTGATCACTGCTTGAAATTCTCTGGCATCCTCCTTTAGATCACTTCTTAACTCACTTTCATCACATGGCTTTTTCTTAATTGATGATATTTGTTGCAATTAGTTTAATTCTTCTATCATGTTCATATCTTAAGATCTGGACCTTATTTGCTTTTATTACATGTTTTTATTGTAACTTTGTTTTTTAAAGATACTATATAAATAATGTTATTATTCTCATTATCATTATAGTTTAAAAAACTGTTAATCCTCTGGCTCTCTCTGCTGCTTCCTAAGCATCACACAGAGCACCAACAGCCTCATCTGAAGCCAAGGTCAAATGTAGGGAGTATTGTGCAGGACAATGAAAACATCCTGGCATTTTTGCAACAGCCATGGAAATAGGAGGGAAGACCCAAAGAGAGGACTTCTGCTTACTCGTTTGCCTTAAGAAAAGCACAGAAAGCTTGCATTTTATGGGTGTCTTTTAAATTAAGGCACAGATTATTAAGTGCTTTTGCATCCCAGAGCTCACAAGTTGATTCTACTCATCAACAGAAACAGTAAAAACTGTAATTTCCATCAAGTGCACTGAATAAATGTAGTTATTTCATTTCATTTAATTCTAAATAAAGAGTTTAACCACATACATGTTTAAAGAAGGCAGTGGTAGCAGAAGGAAAATTAAAGGAAAAATCTCCTTTCCTACATTTCCCAGAATGCCTGTTTGAATGGGCCGGAAGTTTGGAAGGATAATCAGAGCAAAAGATTTGTAGACAAAAACAAGCAGCTTTCATCCCCAACTGTCACAAGTCTTTTGGATGCATTGCATTCAGGTCTTTCAAAGATGCCGTGGGTGGAAACGTGTCTTTCTCTGCTTTTTCTTGGATTGATTTTTGCCTGTACATTTGTTGGACATCAGAGGAAAATGTTTATCCCATTATCCTGATTTGATTCCAAAACCTGTTTCTGCTATTGATGTTTTGTTATCACACTCAGTTAAAGTACACAAATTTGACCGGATGTTTTCTTAATTTGTAGTAACATCACCTACATAATAATACATTATATATGTATTTTTAACAGTATCAAAGTGTTTTATGATTTTTCCTTCATTTCATTATTTTGCTGGTGACAGGTTTGTGTGCCCCGGGAGCAGTTTTAGTTGCCAGGCTGTCCTAGTAGTCAGAAGTCTAGTCTAAATTTATCATTTAGTGAATTTCACTAAATTTATCATTTAGTGAAGAAGGGGTAAGCTCCCGCATTTGAATGACATGCACTTCTAAAGACAAACTAGTTTCTGTTTCCTTGCCTTGACACATGCAGATTTTGATAAATATTTTATTGTAACAAAGAGTTTCAGATTTCTGCTGTGCTTCTTTTGAAAACAGCCTGTTTCTCAAGCTTCAGTGTTGGTCAGGTGGTCAGCCGCTGCTGGCACAGGGAGCTAGACTGACCTCTTGAGGTACAAAATGGAAATTAATGTCAGTTGAAGGTGTGAGGTTTACTGCTGTAGCTCCTGCATTATTCTCTGTTGAATGTTGAAATTGCTTTTTGACTGTTTAAGTGTACCTCACAGAAAATAAAACATCTTTTTTGTCTTCAGTGCTGGCAAAACTCTTAAAAATGCACTTAAGAGATGAGGAGAACCAAAATTACAGATGATGACAAGTTGACTGTGAGATTGGATGTTGATTCACAAAAACAGTATTTGTTTTAATCAAACAATTCTTTTTAAATATCTGCATTATGACTTCTCAAAAGTAAAAATAATGGGACTGTCTGAGTTCCATCATGTGAATTGTCGTTAAAATGGTGAAACCACAACTTGCATCTCTTAGCCTGAAGAAAAACCTCTCATTATTCTAAGTTATGCAAAATCAGAAAGCACATTATTCATTGCACCAGACTTTCAAAAATTATTTGGTCTCATCTGGGTTTGATCGACAAATCTTCATAATACTTTTCAGATTTTTTTTTTCTTCCTCTGCCCATGAAGGGACATGTAGCATATAAAGGAGAAGCCCCTTAGGATTTATGGGACATTTTACTATAGCTGGAACACTAATGTATTACATACTCACACATCATTTTTACTGTGACTTCTGTCACATGGAAAAATATAGACGCCAGAAGAGTTATGGCTCTGGGCTGCTTGGAGAGGCTTATGAGTTGGTTTGTGAAAACCTAGTTTATACTTGAAATGTAGTTTTATACAGACTGTTATTGAGTGAGTAAGTTTTATGATCCAAGTCAAGGACCTTTAAAACCCACTTAAAACACACCGTGTGATTTCAGAATTTGCATTATATGGTCAACGGCAATACTTGGCCGGGATTTCTAGTTTCTGAATCGAAAGACTTTCACATGACTCAACACTGCACGATGAGCTGGATTATGGTGCAATGCAGAATTGGAAATCTTATTTGTATGTGAGAAACCCTCACAGTGGGGTTTTTTCTTCATATGAATTCCACATGAGACATGCTGAGATTTTTGTATTCAATTAGGGTCATAAATAACAATCTTCATATTATAATTTGGGGCACAACATAATGGTAACCAGGTTACTGTATGCCACTGATAGTGTTTGAGACATTTATTTCTGGGGAGAATTCCTCTTAAGAGGAGTCAAGTTACTTTACTTTTACAAGAATGTTGTTATTATTTTATTATCAAAACTTTATTTGCACTAAAAAAACTTGATGTAAATAACTTAAATAAAACAGTATTGATACATTTCAAAATATTAACTTTCACAAACAAAGCAACAAAACTGGAGAATAACTGAGAATTTGCACAATATTCTTTATTCCTATGCTGCAATTCATTCTTTTATTGCACGGGGTGCAACGTGTTTGCTGATGTGCTCATGAGAATTGTCGGGGCGATTTACACGTTAACCTAAAGCAAAATAAAATCCACTGATATGAAATCTTGGAGCCACTGTGCTGGGTTGGTTGGGCTGGATGTATGAGAAACAGAGGCCTTGTAATCTTTTCACTGTGACTCCCTTCTTCTGTGCGACACCGGGAAAGGGGGGGTTAATTACATTAATCCAAAACAAATAAACGTTTGGCAGACTTTGAAAGGCTGTGGGAAATGGTTGGAGATTGAACCGACTTTTGAGTCCCCAAACCTCAAGCTTTGATGGTTTTTACTTGACTCCGAGACTGAGAACACAGATTGAATAACCAACTGGAACTGGTCCTTTCTGGCTCTCTTCTCTGCATCTCTCTTCCTCTCAGTATTTTTCTTTCCTCTCTTCTTCAACCTCTTGCTTTCTTTCTTTTGTTTGCCATTTACTACTTCTCTTTGCCTTTTTCTCTTTCACTTCTCATCTCTCCTTCTGTAAGCTAATTATTTCATTCTCTATTAAAGTTTTTATTTTATAAAACATTTGGAGGAAACAAATGACTGAAAACAGCATAAACTGAATGTTTGCTCATCTCATTAATAAAATGTACTTTCTTGTTTGACTGTAATTATTAAAAACAGACGTGACACTGATCTGGAGATTATGGAATAACTTTTCTTTTTTTTTGTCTGAAATTCTCTAATCTCCTAAATCTCTCCTTAACAGCATTGCATATTAATACAACAAGTACCTAGAAAATGTTCTTCTACCTCATTCATTTGTACTCCTTCATTTATATTCAATTTTTGATCCCCACAGGAGGAATCTTTTTTACTTTCACCTGACTTTTCTGGCAACGCCACAAGCAGGTTGAAGTTTTTGGTTTATAGTGAAATGTTTTGACAACTATTATAAAGTATGGATTGTCATGACATTTTGTAGCAGCCCCTAGAGGATTAATCATAATGATTTTAGCACCACCAACAGATCAGAGTTTTAATTTATCCTGAGAAATATTTTGACATCTGCTTGATGGATTGGCACAAAACTTTGTATAAACATTCATGCTCCCCAGAGGATATATCCAAATAACCTTCATGATCCTCTTACTTTTCAGTTTCTCTAATCCTTTGGTTTATGGCCAAATAACTGTAAAACTGATGATATTACCTCCAGTCTCAGCTGTACTTATAAACAAATGTAAACATGCTAACACGCTAGACTAAATTTGTGAACATAGTAAACATTATTCCTGTTAAATATCTGCATGTTAGCATTGTCATTGTGCTAGAATGAGCATGTGTAGTCTCAAAGAGCTACTAGCATGGCTCTAGACTCTTAGCCTCTGAAAAAGTTGCATAAACAAAAAAAGTGTAATATTATTTGTTGTTTACATGACATTCATTGCATTTGTGTTGGTGTTTTTTTTATAGCTCCATGCTGTCTCACAGTAACAGTAAACAATCACACTGATTTGCGTGTTGCTTGTTCACAGCCAACAAACCCTGTAATGAAAAAGGATAAGGGCCAAACCCTGCAGATCCTGTAAGCTATGGTTGTGAAATACTTTTCACCATACAATAAGTGTGTGAGAAATAGATATGAATGGGCCTCTTCTCACAGTATATCATCCAATACTTGTGGACCAATCTTGGGAACAAACATTATTCTCCCAGGCCCTGTTGTTGTAGAGTGTACTTATACATGTACAGGGTCATGATGATGATTTATGGTGATGGCACACTGGAAGCGCTGCACAACCCAATTTGTTCTGGTTTTCCTGATTGGGAAGATTATAGAGCCCCTGTTGCGATGGCGACAAATGTGTCACCACACATATCTCCACATCGGTTCTGTCTCCTGGTTATTATAAACACACACAGGAAACAATTGGAAACATTTCTTGAGGCATGGCCTCTGGTGAGATTTAGGATGATATGGCACTAATTTGAATGCCGTGGTGATGTATAGCTGTTGAGGGTTTTAACATTTTTGCATCAAACCTTTATTTGGGGTTTTGGTGTGTAGCTGAACTGTTTTGTGATTGACAAAATATATTTGTCTGGGAAAAGTGACTGAGGTTTGAGGTTGCATCATCAGAAATAAAGTCAGTGGGATCAAGGAAAAGCAAAGCTGGTCTTTTCTCATTGACTGTACTGAAAGATAAAAATGTACTACATCACAGCTAACTGGCCCTGATTGAATGGAGATGTGACTTTGACTGTATGAATTACATCTGTCACAACATGTAATTAAAGTAACATTTGGCTGTGATATATGAAACCATCTTAACAAAAAAAAAGAAAGGTTTGCCCTGGGAAAACATCAGAAGCCAGATTCTAATATAACTCTGTTTGCATTTTTAAACTTTTATAAACTCTTTTTATCATTTATTTAATTTGCAGCTTTCTTTTTGGAGGCATTTAGAAAGCTTATTTGAACAACATGCCTTATAACTGAAGTTTTTATATTAAAATGTGCCCTAAGGAGAACTGTTTCTGGATGCAGTTAGGATGTTTGTGAGTAAACTTAAATACAATGGAAAAGTTTATTCAGACTAAGATTTTGTTAGATTTGGTCTATAGGTCTAATTACTTGTTAAATCATAAGCACATTTAGACATCAACATATTCATGAGTCTCTGATAGAGTGTTGGCTCCAGCACTGGCTTTGAACTATGTTGAGTACTGTAAAAAAAAATTGTAAGATGTGCAAATTAGTGTAAATACATTGCACATAAACCTACAGTTCCTGCTTAGGTGTCTGTCAGGGCATTCATTCAACAACTACAACACTGTCAAAACATAATTTAAGAGTTAAGAGGTTTACAACTTAGCTTGTTATTTAAAAAAAACAGATTTGATAAAAGAAATGTACAAAAATGAACTATGAAACAAAGACTGGAGGAACAGGAGGTGTCTAAAAGAGGGCATTCGCTCATTTTTCAAAAAGCAAAACAAACCAAAAGTGTAAAAACTGGAAACTTCCTCGTGTTTAAAACCACGTTCACTCAGTGTTACAAAACAATTTAAAGTCTTTACATTGATTGTCAGTTATCCTGTTGACTTTGATTCATGGTCTTGCTTGTGAACCAAGACGGCCCCTCATGTCCTCTGTTTCAAAGTGCAGGACAAATACATTGGTGTGGCAACTTTTAGTTTTTATGCTCAGAACTGCTGGAATAGTTTGCCCGAGGAGCTGATATTTTAAAATGTAAACTTATAACTTAAACTTTTTCATTGTGTTCCTGTTTTTAAATGAATGTATTGTCTTAATGACTGTTTTATTTTATTTTTAATTTTTGATTGTTTTTATAAATGTATTTTTATTATTATTTTTAATTCTGTTAGTCTCCAATGGTTTTACTGTATGTATTTGTCTGTCAGACAGACACCTCTAACGCACTTTGAATTGCGCTTACCTGTAAGAAAGGTGCTATACAAATTGACCACATCCACAATACATCTTTTCCTCTTGTTTTGGCCTTTGTCTACTGTAAGTGACAACATTGTGTGTTTTAAAGTGGTCGAGGAAAACCTAACTTTTCCAGACAATGATGTGTGGCTGCTCAGTGCTCAGACACTGTTGGTTTTATGCTGTGTGACAGTAATGCTCAGTGTCAAATCAGATCAGACTGGGCAGCTTCCAGGTGTGAATGTGTGAAGCTGTTTGATTGTGAACAAGCTGCAAAGGAACGTTTGTTCTCAGTGCAATGTGTCTGGGTAAATATAAGTTGTTCCCTCCAGCTTTCTTTGTGATCCCTCACTGTGAATGTTACCATAATACACAGTAGTTCATCACACAATACATTTATCATCATCATCATCATCATCATCATCATCATCAAGTGTTGTTTATGCTTATTATGTCAGATGGATTTCCAAGCATTAAATAGTTATTTAATTGACACCTTACTTTTCAGTTTTCTCAGTTTGATGAAGTTATATCAATGAAAGCACAGGGCTAATGATCCACGGTGGTTTCAGATTTCATCATGCAAAGAGTGACCAACGGACAGCTATCTGAAAAAATATGTCTGTGTATTGTTTAATGGAGAACGTTCTGGTATTCAAAGATGAAGACATAGTCAAAGAGTTCAGCTGTGGTGTCTTTTTCTGTGTGTGTGTTGTTGAGTGTAGATGTACAGTATGTATGTGTGCATGCGTATGTGTGTGTGTCTCTGTGGGAGTGTGAGGGTCTTGCTATTGTGTGTTTGTAGGTGTGTGTGTGTGGCTGTCTGTACGTTAGCTTGAGGTGGGCCTGGCATTTAGATTTAACCGCCAGCATCTCAACAAATAACACGTTTACGCCCAGACAAACAGTTTTGTCTGATTTCTTCACATCTCTTTCAGCTGAAAGAGCGCTTCACGTCTACGGTAGATGCTTTGTGGAGACACTGACATGTGTTTCTTAAGGACAAAGGCCTACAGAATTGCACAACCACTGAAAGATCTCAGCGTTGATCAGACACCCCTGTGGAAAATGTCTTTTTACCACTTCAGTATTGCAAACGGTAACCTCATCTTGTGAATGGAATTGATTGTAAGGTGAAAAAATTGCACCACTGTTTTAATTAAATTTTATTTATATATCGCCAATTAATAACAGAAATGTTTTCATTGCACTTTTCATACAGAGCAGGTCTAGACTGCATTCTTTGTAATATTATTTACAGAGACCCAACTAAGAGCCAGCACTTTGACAGTGGACAGGGAAAAACTTTGAAACCTATTAATAGAAAACTAATTGGATCTTTCTGCCTATACTGTAAAAGGAATATATAAATATAGGAATTAGCTGGATTCCCAGCACACATTTTTGAGAGTTAAAACTCTGCAGAGATCTCTGTTTTATTGTAGTTTGACGGAAACTTGCTGTGTGTCTTATAAATACAGTATGTTAAGATAAGTCACAGTTGTTTCATGAAGGTTAGTACCAAATTCAGTTCCTCCTCACAGAAAGAGATGAGTGAATACAGTTGGTTACATGTCTGTTAACTCTGGTCCTTGTTGATAGGTTAAGTTCATATCAAAATAAGAAATGAACCTTTAAAACTGAGGAAATGTAAAGGAAATCTGCCTAGAATGTCTGACAATATGACTGAACAATGTGTTTGATTTCTCTAGATAAGTTAAGTTAACTCAATTGGTTTTACATTTTTTAAAACTAATTATTCAGATTTAGTTCACTCACCTAACAGTTTTAAGGCAGCAGGAAAAGTTAGGTTTTTAAATTGAATCAGTTTAAAATGATTTGCAGTGTATACATCAGTGTTACAGACCAGTAACATCAATATATTACAATCAATGTAATAATTCCATTTAATCCACAGTACATATTTTCTTGTACAGATGCATGAAAACAACAAAATCTTAAGGGGCTTCAAATTTCCACTGACTTTAAGTTGTCACATCCAAGATTAGAATCATACATCTATATTTCATCCATCCATCCATCGTCAACCGCTTATCGGTTGACGATGAAGATGTGTAAAGATTCTCATTCAAACATTTTCTATTATCTGTTTCAACCTCCTGGCCTCAACCTCAGAGCAGCATGACATAAATTATTTGACATTTGCTATCAAATCTTAACAATAGGCAAACAACTACAGTTCAGAATGTCACTAAAATACCCTTGAAACAAAAAGGAAAAGCTTTGGTTGAAGGCCTATTCAGGTGCCATGACTGACATAAAATAAAAGGATGTCATTCCTGAAAATTAAATCATCATGAATTATAACCTTTGTAATTCCCTGCAATATTTCATATAATTCATTTGTATTTCTGAACCTTTTGTGGATTGTTTTATCATAATCAAGTCAAATCAAGCATGTTTTTCTGCAAGATTGCAGAAAGTGCTTCAAAGAGAAATTAATAAAAGATGAATGGAGATAAAACAAAATAAAGAAATAATAATAGTAAAATAAGTTAGATAAAGTGAATGAAATACAGTAGATTGCTAAAATGGAATAAATCAGTTTGATTAATGAAATCTATAAATGTTAGAATATGTGTTGAGATTCAGAAAAAAATATTAAACAGAAATCACAGATGCAGTGGAAATGATCTAGGGAGAACATTAGTTAAAAGCAGGTCATGTTTAGGCCATTAGTCCACTGAATGATTTGAAAACCAATAACAGATCCTTAAAATGTAAAATGCATGGGCACTAATGAAACATCTGTGCCTGCATTTGCAGTTTATCTAGAGTTTTCCAGAAGAGAAAGACTTACAGTAGTCAGCTGGTGATAAAAGCAGCTGCCTTTCAGTAGCTGGCTGTACTCCGGAGAAGATAAAAGACTGTTTTGGTGATTTTTCTGATGTGAAATTCAAGTCAGGATCAAAAAGCACACCAAGGTTACTGGCTCGGGGCTTGGCGTTCAGTGCCAGGGATTTTACAGTTGGTGCACAGCTTCTCTCTCTGGGCCTTTGCTCCAGCAATTAACTCCGGTAACTTTAATGTGGAGCAAAGTGTCAAAGAGCAGCAGTGATCATTCAGCAAACTCCACTGACGACAGACAATGCAGCAAAACTCTAGAGAACATTTTTATTCAATTATTTAATACTAATTAACATTATACTTCCATCTACTTATCTGCTGAACAATGTTAAACACCCATTTTTTGGTGTAAGTGAATGAAAATTAAGTTATTTTAATTGTCATTTATCAGTATTAAAAACACATATAATCTAGTGTGATATAAACCAAATAACATAAAAACAGATAACAATTGTAATCCAGAAGAAATATTATATATTTATAAACATTTCATATAAGTTATGAACTCAAGAATAACTGAATAAGAAGCTTTTGTGCACTTGTACTTCCATCAGTGAACTGTCAGTCATCTGAGATTAGAAAAGTAATCTCACTTTATTTGCTGTATTTTGTAAGTTTGTTTATCAAAAGAATATTGCTTGAATTAGGCAATGTGTTGTTGTTTGCATATTTTTGTTTCATTTCATTGGTTTCATTGTTTCAATTTTTACTTTGAGTAAATTTTACTTTTATGAGAGTTCTACACTGTTCATTTCCCAAATTTTCACCATGGTAACAAAAACTTTGGTACAGAGATTTTCATATCTGATCCTGGTGTTTGGTGTGATCATCTTTTAACTGGGTGCAGGCGAAAACCTACAAAACGCATGAACCACAGCCCTACCTGCCAGGTAGCAATGTGGTAGTCATGAAATTAAATTTCCTCGGCTGCTCCCCGCCTGTGTCTCGGGGCTCAAAGCCGGGCTGTTTTATACAGTAGAAGGCACAGGCACACAGAGATACCACACCATCCTTTACCTCCTTTGATGTTGGCGAGGCACCTGAGGGGGAGAATATGGAGAATTTGTTGATTACAGGGTCCTGTATTCAGTACACGCATTGACGCTGGGTGCAGTGAGGTAGTGTATAGCAGGGGGCTCGGCGTGGCAGTTTGATAGTTTGTGGTGAAAGTGCTGGCAGGGCCACAGCTCGTGTCTCTCTGCCAAGCCTGTGGTTTCATATTGTGATCATCAACGACAGATGTGAATCAGACTATAAGCTTTTCCTGATCAATGTGGCCAAAAATATAGTCTTTGCTTCAACTTATTTGGAGTATTGCATGTGTTTTAGTGAACGTTTTTATCCAAAGTGCCTTAAACAACACGGGTGGCAGCCCATCCCACCTCATAGTAGAGCTCTGTCTTTACTTAACACAGGAGGTTTGACTTTAAAGGTGCTATCTTTAAGGTTGCTATGAAGCAAAATGGTCAGTGTTCATTTAACTCTGAGAGTGTCAGTGTGTAAAAGTCACATCCACATTTAGTTTAGAACACAACCAGATGTGTGTTAAGTCAACACTTGGTTAAGGAAGATGAAAAACTTAATATGTAAAAGAGATTTATCTACGAAAGAATACAACTTCTGTCACTAAACCACGAAGTTGCAGTAGGCTTACCCTACATTTCTACCCTATTGAATAGCACTGCATGCACAGAGTAACAATGTAGAATTTAAAAGGCAATCAGTGAACTGAACAGCGCGTGGGCAACATGAGCACTATTGGGCAATGCTTCAGCATCACCTCAGTTTCCACGAACAAGGCGGCAGGTGGCTGCATGAGCGACATGACAGTGATTATCAGCACATCTATGCCACGCAGATACTGAGAAAGTGACTGTTAACCAGTTCACGCTACATTTCCTTGGACGCCATGAATGAGAGATAAAGATCGCTGCATCTGCTACATACAACACGCCACACACAAGTGCTACATCTCTCTCTCTCTCTCTCTCATACACACACGCGCAAACACACAAACATACATGCACTCACAATCAAAGTGAGAATGAGTCACTGCTCCACAACTCTGACCACAGTCGAGCCTTGACATTTTCTCATGCCTCCAATCTATTTACCAAAGTTCAGACAGGAAGGATGCATCTCTCACTTTTCCTATTATGTCAACCACTTATAAAGAACGATACTGATCAAAACAAACAAAAAGGCAAACAAACACATGATTTTTTAAGTTGTGTTAATTAAAACCCACAGTGATAAACTGCCTGTTTCCAACTTGTTTTCCACTTTGAAGTGAACTTCAATAATTGAGCAACCACCTGATTTCTCCATCGACTCAATGGCACTAATGGAACATTTCTGAGTCAATACACAAGACAAAGCCTTACATTGCTTTTGACTCAGTTAGAGATTTTTTTTCACAGAAGAACAATGTCTCACTGATGGCACTCTCAACAATGTGAAGAGGAAGAAATACTGAAAGAACAACATATCTTTATTGTTTAGTGAAACACATTCACATTGTTTCAGTTTCTAGACATTACATCACTGGGATGGTCGCCGGACAAGTTGTGGTTGGTTATTTATTCTGAGCAAAGAGCGATGAGCACATAATCAACAGCTGCAATTAACTGACTGACTGTCTAATAATTTATTTAAAAAAAAAAAATACAATAAACTGTGAAGACAACTCAAAAATCTGTGCTATTCTTTCATCAGAGGTCTCATACAAAGACAGTACTGCAGGAGATTTTGTTAGGCTGTTTTATGAGTTACACAAATATTTATTGCATCTCACACTGAAAGACGTCAGTTCATGACATGAAAACCAAATTGCTTCGGTAGTTTTCCATTTTGATACTTTTGGACTGTGCCCAGTGACTGAATGAGTGATTTTATTGATCCATTTGGACCTGTCATCTCTTTCACCATCCCATTTGATGGCATAAGTCCTTCCAAATTTGAGGGAGTGGAAACTTCGAACCATTAAATCTTTTACAAAAACCTTTTAAACATGCTGAATGTTGCATTTGATCCCGCAGAGACAAAGGTAAAAAGGTTACTGGTCTCAGACTGTTTGAACCCAGGAACATGAGTAAAGTGATTTATACCCCTGGATTAACCAGACCCTGGGTTATGGACTTCCACTGTGAGCTGGAAAAAGCAGCAGCATGCAGTAAAGTCACTGACTCATAAGAGAGGGTTTGAGATGGATGGAGTTTGGACCCTGGTTGAACCACTGAATAAAAAAAAAGATGACATACTGCCTTATTTATCCATATGTTGCAAATTATGGCATCTGTTTACAATCTATTTTATTTACTTTGGTGATGCTTGAGCTGGGTTGATTAACATTTTCTGTAGTGTTTGTTGTCTTCTTGAGCGGGATTTGATTGGCACTCGGTGATGGCTGTTTGAAGTGAGCGTAGCGTTGGCTTTGAAGCTTGGGGGATGAAAGCAGAGCATCCAGATATGACTCGAGGATAATCTAGAAATGAATTTTGGCTGCCTCTGAAGGCGACCGACAGGCGACAAACATGTTACTAGTTGTTGATTAAATGTTACTTGAGATTCAGTGATGCAAGAACATAAAACAGAGATGAAAACTTCTAAATACACATCAGGAAATAAGTTAAATATGTTTTTTTTTTAATGCCAACAAGCTGTGGATGGTGGTGAGTGAGTAAAGAATTAGATATCTCTTCTTCTAATCCATCATGAGACACTCCTTTATTTATGAGCCATGCTGTTTGCAATTGTGATTTAATTAATGCTATTAATCACTAGCTGCCATCAGTATATCATGAAACATTAAATTCAGCAAAACATTTTCTGATGCTATTGCATCAAAATGTGTCAAAAATTGCGGTGTTATTGGAAAAACCTCAAACATATGTAATAAAGCCAGCCGGCACTGTTTGAAGACTGATCCAAAAAGTAACACTTTTCGCTTTTAAAGCTTTTAAAAAGCAGATTTGTCTGTCTGCTGTAGCCTGTCACAGGTAAAAGTAACTCAAGTCAATAGTTTAGTGACAGGAGAAATGCACTAATCTGTATTTAATATTCAATATACTTAAAAAAAATACATGTTCAATATAAAGTCCTCCTGGCAAGTGGGATAAAATATTTGGCATTGACTTTTCTCTCTAAGTTAATCTTATAAACTAAATGTTTTGCATGTTAATCCTTTTCCATAAAGAATCGAGTAAATGCAAGCTCTTTGACTTTGAATGTTTTTGAGTAGAATATTTTGCATGCAGTTGAGTCTTAAACTAGATAAATTGGAAACACTTGAGGAAAGCAAAAAAACTAATGAAATATAGTACTTCACAAAAACTTTGTAGTGTGTTCAGTATGTGTTTATGTATGTGGAAGAAATCTGTTGAAGTGAAAACCATGTGTCCGCGTGCTCCTTTTATCTTGAGAAAATTATCTTGTTTCTTGAAACATGGATTATCTGCTTTTAATTATTGGATTATTATTAATTATTTGATTATCTGAAGAAAAAAAACCCCTGAAAACTTGTTTATATTAGCTCATTAAAAGTTGGTGTTTTGGCAAAATACTGTTATGATTATGTTTTTAAATTTTAAAAGTTCATCAAAATCTTCACTCACAAATCTTTAAAATTTAAAGAATTACATTTAAAATATGTCTGAAACATAAACATAAATCATACTGTGGATAACAGACTAAAATAAAATTTGATTCTTAAAAACAGACAGAGGTGAAGTTTTCTGTCAAACCGCAGTGCATTAATTTTCATGAAAACTTACAGCAGTGAGTTCTTTTCAGATTGTCACCAACACTGACATCTACTGGCTAAAACTGATCACATCGTCTTCATATTCAACTCACCCTTATCTGTGTTTTTTTTTTTTTTTTTTAATTCTACAAGCAGAAGCTCAGTCGCTGCAGGAACCCGTATTTGTATTTGTTCAGAAGATAGAAAGAATGTTGCTATGAGTTTTTACCCTCAACCTGTTAGACAAACTCATAAAGTCCTTAGGGGATTCCAGTGACCTCTCTTATATCAATCAGGGGAAGTTTAAATTATCATGGGTTTGAGTTGGTTTTCATTAATTTAGTCATTCTGGTATGTGATAGATGAGAAGAGATGTTACTACTGTATAGTAGGCTAACAACAAAAAAAGAAATATCAGAGGTGCTTGTATATCAAATAATAAACAAAGAAAACAATTAAAAATGAAATTAGGTGAAAATAGGTTTGGTGAAGTAGGCAGTGTCTTTTTGCTGCCAGCTGTGCCAGTTGCAAAGGAAGCACCTATGGTTTTGGCAATGTTCCCATAACTCAACCACACTGCTGTGTTTCTGCGAAATCCTGCACACGTAAAATTAAACCAAACTGCAAAACATTTCATAGCCCAGCTCTGTATTCACAACCAGGAGGGTAAGGCAGTACAAATTGCTTTACCCTCTATTTTGCTTACGAATATACGACTCACCTGCCTGCCTTGTTGTTTTGATGCATAACAATAAACATAGTAAGAGAAAATTTAAATAAAAAGATAGTAAGCATGTACTGCAAGTCAAGAAGCGTCAAGAGAAAACTGACAATAAAATCTGAAAACATATTATAAAAATATATATAACAAAAAACAGTTTTGTGCAATAATGTGCTAAATATTGACCACTGAATGTACAAAAGTTCACAGTGTGAGGTATAAAGAATTTTTGCAATGTGCAACCTAATAATCCCAAAAGATGTGCAAGATGTGTAGAAGTGTGCCATCATTTCCTGGCAGGTTGAACTTCTTCAGCTGCTGCATGAAGGATTAAGGTACCCAGGAAATAGTGTGGGAGGGGCTGGATTCTTCGTGAAATCCTCTACCACGTCCACTGACAAATTCCTTGTATGCAAAAACTTGGCAATAAACCTGATTGTGATTTGGATTTGATATTTGTGTAACATCAGCCTAGAATCAATAGCAAAAATTCAAAATAACAGGGTATCCTTGTCATGATTACAGCAAGTCTTTTAACAAATGATTGTCCACAACCATCCTTGTGACAAAGATGTTTACATTCAGATTATATAAAAAACTTTATATATAATATGCACAAAACTGTTTCAAGGAAAATACTGATCTTGTGGTTGTAATATTAACATTATAGGATACTGTATATGACACATAAATATGAATCTGAATGTGGTGGAAAAAGTAAAAGTAGAAATACTATAATTTAAAAACACTGTGTTGCAAGTAAAAGCCATGCATTCAAGTATGAGCATCAGCTAAATGACCTTTAAAGGTAAAAGTACTCATTATGCAGCAGAACATATTATTATTGTGGTTGCATTGACACTTCAGCAGCATTTTGATTTTAACCAGTGGAGGTAAAACTATTAAACTACTTCATATAGCCTACTGTAGCAGATAATTTTAAAACTGGAGCAAAGTACCTTAGAGCTGTTGGCTATTTAAGTGGGCTATAGTCATTGGGTAAATGTATTTAGTTACATTCCACCACTAAAATCAGTTTTGTCTTCTTACACATGAATGGTGGTCAGTAAGGAGGTCACAGTAGGCGACATTGTTTTTCACTGAAATTCATCTTGATGCTTTTGGACACATTCCACTCAAATAATTCAACAGCAGCTGTCAGAGCCAAACAATCACATTAACAAGCTTTGGCAAGTGAGATACACTGAGAACTGAAATAATGATACTATATAGCTCAGAGTGACATTATACTATAGTTAAAAAGGAAGTCACATTTTTTGGAAAAGCTTTGTAGTAGGCAACCCGCAGGTTGTGAATGACTTTCATCATATAGCCTAGAGGTCAACGATGAGCTTTATGAGCTCATCCTTTCCTCTTGTCCTCTACTGTACATGTGATGTAACATTACAGCTGCTAAGATGTCTCCTCTGTTCCGGGACAGTTTGTAAAAACTGTACGCTAGTATGAGGTTTCCGGTAATTGTTCAGAAAGCTGATCTCCAGTCAGCTGTTAAAGGGACTTGTCCACCCCACTGATGATGCGGTAGTTGCGCGCTCCCGGGGGTAAACTGCGCCTGCGTCGAGGTCAAACAGGCAATACCAGAGAGAATGCTGCAAAGCGAGATATTTAACTTTTTGATATTTCCGTTTTCGGGTGCAATAACTTGTGGCAGAGGATGAAGGGGTGGAAACGATTACCCAGCCCCCAGCCATAATTGTTCCTTAACTGAGAAAGAAATTGTCTAGCTATTTGTTGCTAGGCTGCTCAAGCGTTGGCTCAAATTCTGCTTTGCTTCTGTTAACACTATATGAATTTTGAATACATCATCATTTTGTTTTATTTTTTAATGAAACTCTAGCCCTACTTTTTGATCTGAAGTGAAATGTTATCCACTTGGTAGTGCTATTACTGTAAAAGTTGCCACCAATATATGTCCTGCATTCAAGTAAAAGTAGGCCTACAGAAGGATAATCACATAAATATAATGTAGGCTAATTCAGATAAGCTATCAAATATAAAAATGCTCATTATGCAAAGTGACCAGTTTCATTCATTATATCATTGGATTATTATTGTTATGCATGAATGTCTAAGCAGCATTTTAAAGTTGCAGTTGGTCAAGAAGGAGGTGATTTTACCCCGGCTACCTTTTATACTAATAGGGATTTAGATGCATTCACAACAGTGAATAAGCTGATTATGTATTTTGTATGACAAAAAGTGATATTCCACAAAGCAGGCAGTAACTACAGCTGCCCTATGTAGTGAGTGCAATGTCCAATATTTCCCTCTGAAATTAAGTGATGTATAATGTAGGATAAAATGCAAATACTCGAGTAAAATACGAGCACCAGAGACTTTGTTACTTCACACCACTAATTTATTAAGAAGCCTACACAAATGACTTTACTATACTTGTGTGGGAATAGTGTGGGACAGCCTACCCTCGTGCCCCGCTGATGCCACTCAGGCTGGAATGCTGAAATAGCGCGTGAACTATCTTGCCGTTTGATTGAATGCTGTATCTTTGATGGTGACAAGCGGCTGCTGCTGTTGCTTGCGTGACTTGTAACGTACGTGACGCCGCACCATCTCCCTCCTCTCTCCTCCCTTTGTGCAGTTGACAAGCCCCTTCGCGAGCAGGACTGTAACACAGAGCGGTACGTTATACATATGTTACTGAAATACAAGAAAGCTGACATTTTATTTACTGAACAACTCTGCCACTGCTATCAGCCGGCGGATTGTGACCTCCGGAGCCCGGAGATGTCCGTCTCATTCATTGATTTTTAACTGGAGTCGCGTGCAGCTCGACGTGCAGCAGAGATGCTAGGCCTGTGAACTGCTGTTAGCTTGGTGGCTAATGTCGGTCATTTGACAGTGCAGGTACCAGTGGTGTGCAGGTATTTAGCTAGCTAGAAATAAAGAAGCTTATCTAACTTACGCTTTTACTCTCGTGACACAGTGACTTACGGGCTCCCTGCCGGCCAACCTGCCATATGGTTAACTTACTGGAGACACTTGCCCGCTCTCCACCTTGATAGCTAGCTAACGTTAATGCTAATCTTTTAGCAGGCTAGGGCAGGGAGATGCTGCTTTCACTGCTTTCATAAACCTCTTTGTCTGAGTCAAATGGCCGTTGCTGTAACTTATTCACTCCTAGAAGGAGACTAGACTTTTCAAATCAATTGTAGGTCGGACTCACAACTCAATTTCCCTGATTTAGTCTAAGGTGATGCTGATGGGTGAAGGGCAGTGACATCCCAAGTTGAGATGCTAAGTCAAGTGCAACATTTCATGATTTATCCTCATCAGGCTATGGGATTGGTGCCTTCTTATTTTTGTAAATGTATTTGTTGTAAAGATATATCTTTCTTTAACCTAAAGTATTTAAGGTTTACACAGGACACCCCAGTGACAAGACTTTGCAGGGTATCACATATGTTAGCACAGGGTTAATAGCTTAGTGTGTATGGTTTTTTTTTGTGTATGTGTTAACAGGCACTGCATATATGACATTAGTCCACTTCCTGTCCAAGTGCTTTTTCAATGACCACAGTGTGATGACTGGTTTCAGAGGGCTGCCCATGCGGGATATCCTGAATGATTCAGGGGAGCTAGAGCTGGACATGGGCCTTAAAACATGCCAGCGATAGACAGACATTTATTGTGTCAGAGCCAGTGCCGGGTGCTGAGAAACATCTGGGGCCCAAACATGCACAGGCGTGCAATGCTGTAAATGTGTTAGTCATATTATAATTGGAGTAAAAGGGAGCAGTTGTTTATAAAAGGTGAGGCTTCCCATAAACTTGATTGATCGAGCTTGAAGGAGATAAGTGGACATGTTGTACTAGTAATGCACTGAAGTAATCTCCCTGTGTTGCTTTCAGACTTTACAATATTAAACAGATGTGCTTTTTGACAAATGTAATTGGAGAAAAAATGCTCAATGTTCTGTTGTGTTATGTTATGTTAAACCACATTTTATCATACAGAAATATACATGAGAATACTGTAGAATAGTTGCAGTTCTTGTGACTCAAAAAATGTTCATTAAGAAATTGTAAACCCTGACGTTGCTATTCACTTGGTGAACTGCTCAAATTCCTGTTCTATCTACAACCAATATGCACATGTATGTTATCAATAGGCCTGTGCAACTTCTGTACCTTGATAACTGTTGTGCTATTGAAAAATGAAATCTACATGTGTTCTATTGTGGAAACAGACACGTCTTGCACAACTGGCTGTTCAGGAAAATGAAGGACAAAGCTGTGCACAGAGGGTTGAGAGCAGCCAATCCAGAGGGTTGGCAAAGAGTCTGCTTTGTGCTACAGTCTGTGGCCTTCATTGTTCTTTCTGAACCTGGCTTCTTCCACTTTGAAACATCAAGTTTGAATGACTATAATGTCAAAATCTAAAATGTCAAGTAGTTTGAAACAAAATGGGGATCGGGTAAGGAATCAGTGAATGTATTGACAATGTACTGGCAAACAGGATCCAGAATGAACCTTTTGGTCTACCGGCCAGTGGCTGGTAAACAAAAATAATTTACCGGGCAAAATATTTTTCTATGGGAAATAAACCTCAATATGATATAATGTACAGTGATAAAGTGTCTTTTGGAAGCATAGAGTACTTTTACTTTTTATACTCAAGGTATACAAACACATAATAATTATATTATATAGTTACTATGTTTTCCAACAAGTTAGGTTAGCACACCCACAGCCTAACTCTGCTGCATTACCGGCTGAGCCTCCTTTAAGGAACGTGACCTTTTGGGTAACCTGGGAATGTGTCTAGACTGGCAGGTTTGTTGTGGGAAGAGAGTGTCTGTCCCGGTGTGTGAGAGAGGTATCGGCACGATGCCACAGTCACAGAAATGTTTGTGTTTGCTGAAATTAACAGCTAATGACAAAGTGTGATAGCTGCGTACAAGCTGGCCTCTGTTCTGACGGGAATGCAAGTTTCAATGAGTGTGTGTGTGTGTGCAAGTGTTTAGCTCATGTAAGCCCATAACTTCATCAGATTTGTTCCATTGCTATCCATCAGTGACCTCCAGTTGGTTGCACTTTCTCTCCCCACACACATCACATCTGATCTGTCAGTTTACTTTTCTGCTTCAGTGGAGTTTACTGTGTCTTTCCCTCTGCTGTGTTACTGTGGGCTCTGGCTGTCCTAAAGCTGTAACACAGAGGGAAGACAGCAGGGATGTTATTTCCAGAGAGACTGTTGTAATTCTTTGTATTTTCTGACTTGTTCTTAGTCACAGCCTTGATTATCCCTTTCTCTTTGCAGATAATGGCTGTACCTCCCACCTACGTTGACCTTGGAAAGTCTGCCAAGGATGTTTTTACCAAGGGATATGGTAAGCACAGAGCAGCAACCATACTCCCTTATTTCATCAACATTTCAGCAGTATGATGAAGAGGGAAAGGCTTTAAATCATCATTAAACACTTGATAAAGCTCCTCAAGAGCCACAGAAGACATTATACAACTATTTACATAGGCCTGATGTGTAAAATCTGCGTGGTACACCTTTTTAGTGGAGGATACTTGCATGCTATTGTGTAGAATTTTTAAACCTCAATATGTCATGGGATTGCAAAACCCAGGTAAAACATAAAAGTTCTGGTGCCATGATGGAGACCATTGATAGCCTCTACTACTTCACTAGAGTAATACCTTGTTAGCACTAATGTTTCTGTAAATCAAGACATAAACTGTGAGGCATTTTATCGCATTAGCTTCGTTCTTTTAAGTTTTTCTCAGTTGCTTCATCAAAGAGGGCAGCTGTGGTAGAATTAGTTTCTAGTTTTATTTCCTTACCATTCTATTTACTATCATTTAAATACCTCATGCCAATGGAACAAATACTTAAATGTTTATCACTCAAGGACATTTCTTGCAACATTCGATGCTACTCTTTCACTCAGGGAATGAAAGCAACTGATTCAAACCAGTTCATGTACTGTTTATAGCTTACCGCTAGCTGAACACATGTTGAGGAGTAGTACAGAGCAGTTAAAGTGAATGTCGTTGGGTGTGTTTTGTGTATACACACAGCTTTGCTCCAAGGGTTACAGAATGATGTCCTTCATCTAGCATGAAGGCTGAATCACAAGCTCGCCAGTGACTGTAATTTATTACCGTGGCTTTAACTGCAGGTTTGTTAGGTGGTGGTCACATGGAACATTTGGATCACCTTCACAAAAAAGCTTTAAAACTAAGAGGAGTTGAGTAGTTGTGACGATTGTTCGTTCAGTGAGAACTGCAGCTTAGGATGAAGAGAGACAGTGTTAAGTGAAGGGGAGGCTGGGACGAGAGAGTACCAGGCCAGAAAGTACATGAACATGGAGGTCTAATGCTGGGTACAGCCAGGAATGGGGCTTTAGAGTTGAGCCAGAATCTGTTTAACCAACCCTCTAGCTATTATTCATAACTGACAGCACTAATGTTCTCACAGAATCTACATCAAATCAATACACACGTTCAGTCAGTGGATGACTTTAAATTTACTCTGGAGGCTGATTAATGGGTATCTCACAGACACTAATCAATTACTTGATTTAATGTGATAAATAGAATTAGAAAAAAATATAATTTTGCATGGTTAGGACTAATAGTTTTGGCATTAAAGTAGTATTTGTTTTTAAGAACTATCCCATTTTTGCCACTTTGATAATAAAATGTCTGATCCTTATTGCCATCCCATCATCATTTTGATTTTTTTATTTAATGCTGTGTGTTTCAGGCTTTGGGCTCATCAAGCTGGACTTGAAAACAAAGTCTGAGAATGGACTGGTAAGTCGTCACCAGTCACGATCACTTTCTCAGAGCTTTGTCAGAGCTACCACTCCAGCTGTCCTATCATAGCTTAAGAGGCTCCTGGCTGATAATTAAGTGGCTGTTTATCTGATCTCCTAAATGCTGCTAGGCCCCCTGGCCTCTGCTGCCTAATTGATGTGATCTTTATTTTTTAATGGTGTTTGAGAAAATGCTGTGTCAAAACAATCAAATACATGGACGTCTCAGTCTACTTAAGGTTTAATTTCAATTCATTTCTTGACTTTGTAAACTTTCAAACCCTTTCAGAATTTTAGATGAAGTTTATGCTTTAGAGTTGGAAACACCAAATCTAGGTTTTCAATTTTTGTTCATTTGTCAGCTGAATTTTTAAGAAATGTGTAGCATGGTAACATACCTGGTTGGTCAGTAGGAATCTGATACAAATACTATCACCCGCAGGAGTTCACCAGCACAGGCTCAGCCAACACTGAGACCAGCAAGGTCGCTGGATCCCTGGAGACCAAGTACAAGTGGGCGGAGCACGGCTTGACCTTCACAGAGAAGTGGAACACCGACAACACCCTGGGGACTGAGATCACCCTTGAAGACCAGGTTGGCTTAATAAATGTGTATTTGGGTTGCTTTTTGTAGTAACATATATTGCCTATATTCATTAAGGCCTGTCACTCAAGTAGTGTGTGTAATTTTCCTTGTAAATTGGACTGTAGTTTCAAGTAATGGTAAGTTTAATTAAACTTTCTTACCTTTTCCACAGTTGGCTAAAGGGCTGAAGCTGACGTTTGATTCCTCCTTCTCGCCAAACACTGGGTAAGAACTGCTGAGTGAGAAAGTATTTCTTCATGTGCTTTTAGAGCTACAGTGAAAAGGTACAAAAAGTTCATCGCTAAATATAATTTAAATGGCCTCATTTTACTTTTCCTGGGTCATTTTTTGCTCTTTGCCAATGTGAACAGGTAGCTGCATGTACATGAGGCAAAGACACGGGCAGAGACAGATGTTCAAAAAAAAAAAAAGTTTACTATTTAGCTAGCATACCTGATAAATACTTGATCAAGAAAGCTACCTGACAGTTTTCTAAAAAATGTTAAATTTTTACCTGCCAATTCAGTACTCTATAGTTACAAGGTAAAACTTGGATACACAAAAAATATTTAGCTAACATACATTAAGGTAAAATGAGTCTGTTTAAAATCAAAGCAGTGGTGAGGTACAGCGGTTAAATGCACAACTGCTGACTAACTTTAGCTGCTACAGTGTGGGTAATGGTGCCAGTTGAAGTCATGAAGGAACCCTGCTCTTAAAAGTGTGTAAATAAATAAAGGCCCATTGCAAGTAGCACTAGTATTAAGCCCCTTTTCCACTGCACAGTACCAGCTCGACTCGGCTCACCTTTGTTTGGTTTTCCATTGCGGAAAAGTTGTACCTGTACCTGCTTCCAGGTACTTTTTTTTCATATCACCTCCATCGAGGTTCCAAGCGAGCTGAGGGATACTAAAATGTGACGTGAAAACACAGCAGACCGCTGATTGTTCAGAGAGAATATTCACTATTCACTGCATCATCATTGCGTGTGCCAGACAGAGGCCAGCAACATAAAGTTTTATATTTTACAGTTTTCGTATGTAATTTCATCACTAAATCCACTTCTGAGAAGTTTTGAGGTGAGAAATCAGCTGTGTAGATTTCGAATATTGACAGTTTTAAGAGTAAAAGTGATGGTGAAACAAAAATGTGCTTGAAAGTTTTCGGAGTTGAGGAGCTCCGCAAGTGGCGGCGGGAGAAGCCTGCGCCAACCCGCGGGAGGAGCTGGCAAGGCCGGCCAGCCGCCCGCTCACAGAGCCCTCTGCTCCCACCGTCACACAGACCGCTGCAGCAACAATGGCAGAGGAAAACACAGCTGGAAGGTTTTCATACCGCTTATCTGTCTTTACATTCTGAGTAATGTTGAAACTTTTTAACTTAAATCAAGAGAAAGCTGTGTGGATCGCTGGTGTGTGTGTCGCATCGAACCTTATGTTGCGGCAGTTGTGTGTGGCGTCGCTATGACGACCAGCTACTTTGAGGGGTACTGTCTCTGGGTACTGTCTGCAATGGAAAACGGAGCACGGCCAAGTCGAGTTGAGGCGAGGCGAGTTGAGCTGGTACTGGAAATGGAAAAGCGACATTTCTGTCACACTGTCTCTAAAAATGGCTCTTATGTGTGACTTAATGGTCAGTCTCTAGCCCTGATAAACCGCACTGTCACAGCAGTGAGATGTTTCTACCTTGGAAGTGTTTGCTTTTGACATTAACAACCTGCTCTCTCTCCCCACAAATCCTGCCAGCAAGAAGAGCGGCAAGGTCAAGACAGGCTACAAGTGCGACCACATCAACCTTGGCTGTGACGTCAACTACGACATCAATGGTACAGCCGTCCACGGTGCAGCAGTGGTGGGCTACGAGGGCTGGCTGGCCGGCTACCAGATGACCTTCGAGGCTGGCAGGAACAGGGTCACCCAGAGCAACTTTGCGGTTGGATACAAGACTGACGAGTTCCAGCTCCATACGAATGTGTAAGAGTACATGAAGCAGCACATGGTCATGAGTACTATGCTAGCATACACACTTCAGAAACACACATACAATTCTAATGTATCACTGAACCAATGTGGCTTCTCCTCATCTTTGTATATTATTTGTTAGAATAACATTATAAATAGTCATGGCATACAATAATCATATAAGTGCTGTTAAGTTAAGCTAGTAAGGAAAGTGAAAGTATACTGCCCTGATTTTGAATCTAAAGTTGAGCTAGTGGGGAAAAGACATCAGGAAAAGCAGCTATGTTTCTAAATAAGCATGTATACTTAGTTTTCAGTTTGATTCTAAGCTAACTATGCATAAAACCATACATTCTGATATTAGGTTAGTGTTTGTTTCCTGTGGTACTTGAACGTAAGTCACAGGCTAAAGGTTTTAGCAACAAGTGAAACAACGGAGTCCAGACAACAAGTGTTGTAGTACTCGAGACCGGTCTTGGTCTCAACTGGTCTCTCTCCCACAAATCGACATTAAAACACCCACATACAAACACTAATAGCTGAAATCAATGTTAGCATCTTTATTCAACACTGCTTTTCCATGCTTATGATCGCGGGGAGGGGGGACAGTCGCTAACGGGAAAAACACATGTTTAATTAGGGTTATTGGTTGCATTCAAAGCAGTATGTTTTCCATCCAGTCAAAGTTAGGATGTTAACAAATAAATCAGAAAATGCAAAAGTAATTTATTCCCAAAGTTATGGCCTTACATTTTCGCCTCAGCTCGTTTGGAACCTCGACGGAGGTGATACAAAAAAAGTACAGGTACAACTTTTTCACAATGGAAAACCAAACAAAGGTGAGTCGAGTCCCACAAACCACTTTTTGATGGCCTTGGTCTCATCTTGAACTCGATTGCATTTGTACTCGGTCTCGGGACATTGAGGACTCTGGATTTTATTTCAAGACAGGTCAAGACCAACTTTGGGAATAAATTGCTTTTGCATTTTCTGATTTATTTGTTAAAATCCTATCTTTGACTGGATGGAAAACACATTGCTTTGAATGCAACCAATAACCCTAATTAAACATGTGGTTTTCCCCGTTAACGACTGTCCCCCCTCCCCGCGATCTTAAGCATGGAAAAGCAGTGTTGAATAAAGATGCTTACGTAGATTTCAGCTATTAGTGTTTGTATGTGGGTGTTTTAATAGGAATGTGGATCTTTCAGATCAATTTGAGAAGTACCTATGATCACGTTTCACATTTTACCGTGTGTCATGTAATGTGGGGAACTGGTCTTGGTCTTGACTCGGTCTTGGTCTCGACTTGTCCTCAGCCCATAAAAGTTATGGTCTTGTCTTGGTCTCAAACTCTGGTCTTGGTGTTGACTTGGTCTCGGATTGGGCAGTCTTGACTACAACACTACAGACAACTGACTTTGACTAGAAACAAGTCTTCAAACTGTTTTTGTTTGTCTGACCACTTTGTCGCCCATTTGGCTGTCTGCAAGTTATTTTTACACCCAGGTGAAGGGATTTACTATATTGCAAGTGAGCTGAAGTGAGTGGTTGGCAGGCTTAAAGGGCCTCAGTGAAAAGGTGGAGTGAGGGCAGTGTTGGGGGGAGAGAGAGAACGAGAGAGGGAGGGACGGACAGGGCACAGCATTAGTCTTGTTTCCTGCTGTGCCCCTGGCCAAGCCTGTCTGTTTCAGTCTGCAGCTGAAGCGGTTATGTGAGGTCAGACAAAGTGTAATGTAGGCTTTACATCAGTGATAGTGCTCCCATTTGAGGAGCACTTTCACAGACACGCAAGACACCAAGTAAGGCATTCGCATTGTTTACAACACACAGAACAATAATTTATCCCTTTGAGGGGAAAATATCACCTATATGGAAACGGTATTTTGTTGCATTTACTTTTGTTTCAATATTCTATTTTCCCTCAGAAATGATGGAACTGAATTCGGTGGTTCCATCTACCAGAAGGTGAATGACCAGCTGGAGACAGCCGTCAACCTGGCCTGGACTGCCGGAAACAGCAACACCCGCTTTGGCATTGCTGCCAAGTATCAGATTGATCCTGATGCATCTTTCTCTGTGAGTAGTGTGTAACCTGTTGTTGTTGTTGTTGTTGTAGTAGTAGTAGTAGTAGTAGTATAGTAACATTCTGCATAATTACTTTATTGATCCCTGGTAGGAATTTGCAAGTAATTTATTATACAACAGAAGGCATATTTCCTGTATTATTATTAGTTTTTGTTTTTGTTGTTTATAAGCTAGAAAAGAAAAAGTCAAAAATAAAAATCAGACATTCTGGGTGTCAACGATATGAACGAAGACGCACCACGAAATAGTCATTATGTTGCTCCATTCAAATCTTTGCTGCATGCCTTGTTTGACCAACTTGGAAGGATGGATGCCAGTCTGTGTCAATACAAGACGTTTAGTGGGCCATGAGAGAAGCCTCATCCAAGCCAAAATGGCCAATGGGAGGAGTGTGTCTGCTACAGACAGGCTAATTTAGTCCTGTCAATCACATTAGTCCTTAAATCCCACTTGCAGCAGAGCCAGTTAGTGTGCATGGTTGTTTGTTAGTGGAATTATATGTATTTTCTAACAATTATTGCATGCCATTACACGTAACAAGTTTATAACGTGACCAACATGCTATTCTGAATTGAAACTGTCAGTGGTGGCACTTCTTTGAATTATAGCATCATCAGCATTCATTTATTATGAATCGCAGTTCAGGTGTTTTATGGAGCAGGTAATAAATTATCCAGAATTGGCCTGATGAAGTTATCTGTTAGTAATGTGGTGTTATCTGTGAGATTTTCATCTGTGGTTCCCACACAGGCCAAGGTGAACAACTCCAGCCTTGTTGGTCTGGGCTACACTCAGACTCTGAAGCCAGGTGAGTGAAATCTAATATAACTTCAAGTGCCTATATGGGCTGAAACACTGACCATGTTTACAAAGCTTTAGAGTACACCTTGATCAGATTATGGCTCCCTAGCAGAGTTTTGTGGCTCATTTTGATATACATAAACTATTTGAGAAAGCATGCTACTAATCATAATTCTACATTTATGCGCAGATGAAAATAGAACAGTTATTAGAAGAGTTGTGATGGCTTATGGCTTTATAGCCAACAAATACAATTTCTCAAAGGTGAACAACAGTAGCGACACTAGAGAAAGATGGGGTTTGAGGTTGAATGCTGGGGAGAAACTGAATTGATTGAGTTTAGAGGTTAGATCTTTGATAAAGCATAATAGTTCAGTGAGTAACCTGTGAAATCCAAATACTGTTTCATGCAGTTTGGAGGATTAAGTAGCAAACAAATTTATAAATTTAATTTACACCCTATAAATTGCCTTGTCTGTGCACTGCGTATCTTATCGTGTATGTGTATGGGTCTGTTTCTGCAGGCATCAAGCTGACACTCTCTGCACTCCTGGATGGCAAGAACATCAACGCTGGTGGCCACAAACTTGGTCTCGGCCTCGAGTTCCAGGCATAGGAGGGGGAGGCAGACGCTCCTCCAGTCCTCGTTCCACACACGCATTCCCCACAAAAAAAAAAAATCAAAATCCTTTTATTGATTAGCTAGTTCTCACAAAAATCCCTCTTTCCCCTAGACATGCTACAGCTGGAATCAAGACAGCATAAAGGTCAAATCGTTCTTGCAACGATCTACCACTTTTAAAGGACCACATTAAGGGAAAACTATATTTTCAAAATAAAGAGCCAAATTCAGAACAAAACTATAACCATGTAACAGAAAGTTTTTTTTCTTGAATTGTGTAGCTTGCAAGGGAAAGTAGCCTGGAGTGCATTCATGTTGGCCTCACTCTTTGTCACTTCACTACATTCATGCACAATGCTTTAATTTGTGTGTGTCTCTGCTTTCCAATGCAGATAAAAGGGAAAGTAAAAACTACATCAGCCCAAAACACAGAAAGGGCCCTACACAGTCAGCGTACAGTTGATTAGTTACACCACCAGATGGTGCTGTTGCATAGCGCCACTAAGCACTCCTTGGTCAAAAGTTGTAATAGTGAAATAACAGTTTTATTTTCACACTTCTGCACTGGAGAGCTCTTGTGTCTGTCTTGATATATTAGACATTGGGAAGGGTTAGTTGTCCCTGATGTAAGCAGCTGTCAGTAGCTCTAAGAGGCACGACACCCCAATGTGTACATTCTGTGTTTTCGTCTCACTTGTTATTTGTGTCTGTGCATTTGGTGTGAAACATGTCTTTTGTTACATATAGCAAAAAGAATATTATTTTATTGACAGTCTTGCATAGTTTTATCCACATGTGATAGCTTACGAAGGCAAAGACGTGGCAATTCTTCCTGGTCGAGCTAACGAAAGGAAACTTATCAGGCACTCTGAATGAAGAAAATGATGAAAATAAATAAATACAGTGGACAAGAAATGGTAGTCTTCCATAACTGGTTATGGGAATCATGCATAGTGTACTTGACAGTATTGTTGTTCCCTGAATTAAATAAAGAACATCTTGAACCAGTTTCTGATTGTATATTTCTTATGCAATTTGTCACATCACATCTTGTGATAATTACACCATACCGCAATTGCCCAGGCCTGAGGCCACCTGTTAAATTTGTCAAATTAAAGTCCAAAACCAAAAGATTTACAATGGCATGAAATAAACCCAGCAAATTTTAACATATTTTCTTGGCAAATGACTGGAAAGATAAGTGGATTGGATGTAAGGAGATCATTTGAATGTGTTTGAAGATATTTCAGAATTTCTGTCCTGTCCTGGGCCTTGGTCAAGAGGATTACAACATCACTACTTCCCACAAATCCTAAAGGGAAACCCCGTTGTTCAATGCAATGAGTTTGCAGTGTTTTTCTGAAGCACTATGCCCCCAAATCTAACACATACGTTATAACATTTGCATAAGATTTCTGTCAAGGAGTTGGACATCACTGGGGTGTAATTGACCCCAAACATAAGTACCGTCATTTGTATAACTGCCATGAAATAGTTCCTCTTTCGGTGTAATAACAATGCTTTATGGTAATTTCCATATTTTTGCACCTCTACCCAGGACCGTTTGTACCAAAATTACAGAGCTGGGGAGAGAGAGTAATATTCTGAGAAAACAGTCGTAAATTTACGAGAAAAAAACTGATATTATCTGAGATTAAAGTGGCAAAATTGTGAAGAAGAAAGAAATTATATTCTTTGAGATTAAAGTTGTACATTTATGAGAAACGTCATTAATTCATTCAGTCATCAATAACACAAGACAAGAGTGAGTCAGTGCAGACAGAGGAGAGTGAGCTTTCAGACAGATAGGCAGATATGGGGGATCGCATCAATGCCACTTGAAAGCATGTGTCACATCTTAATCATTTATAAATGTCTGCAGTTCTTCCCCAATTTTCTTTTATGATATTGGTCAGAAGAAGTGTCTCAAGATGTATCTTGGTGAAAGTAGCTCATGTTGTTATTAACGTATGTATGACCTGTTTTTAAGAGAATAGTGCCCTTAATAACAAATACACCTGAAAAATAGTGTTTTCTGATTTTTTTCTCACAAATTATGACCATTATAATCTCAGAAAATATTGGTTTTTTTTGTAAATGTGTAAGTTTTTTTTGTCTCGTATCGTAATCTCTGAGAATACCAACATTTTCTTTCTCTTAAATGTAGGCAATTCAATTTTTTTTTCTGGAAATAACACTCCCTTCCCGTTTAACCTACAATGACCCTAATGGTGTCATAGATTTGTGACCAATGGAAGGATAAACACTGTTCCAAATATTTGCTTTTTAAAGGTCAGAAGAAAGGTAAAAAAGAAAAATATTGATTTATTTTGTGATTATTATTATTCCACATACAGCAGTGGGGGTTGTGGTCCCCAAATAATGAGGCTGTCAAAGAATTATATAAATATTTTATTTATAGGCCTTAACCAGTTCATGAACAAGTACAGCAGGAATTTGAAGGGTGAATGACTCAGACCAGTCAGACCTCATTCTTTTTATATCTCAGACCCACACAAACATTCACTCACTCTCTTTCTCTCTCTCACACACGCGCACTGACATCTTGCACGTAGCCATGCTAAACCACGCCTCTTCAGTCAGTTACGCATCAACATGGCGACGTGCGGGAAGATGGTGCGAACCAGGAGAAATGTTTGTGCTCTTTTTGTGGTGGTTTTTCTCCAGCTGTTTGCCAGCGGCTGCCTGTCAGCTCCTCTTAACAACAATACGGAAAGTATGTTATACTACTGTTTGAGATTATGACTGTTTTAAACCAACCAACAGGACTGCTTGTTAGCTAGTCCGTGTAAGGTAACGTTAAGCTAGCTAACGTAGCTAGTGGTCTAGTACGTCAGGCTTTCAACCGCAGGTCAGGTGAGAGGGACGGTGACGATCCGTCGGTTTGGGCTGTACGTCATAAAATAGTATTTTAATTGAAGTACTTATCTAATAGATAAAACGTTGTTTTGTCTAGCTCCATAGTCTACAGAGACATTAAGTTAGGGTCATAACAAGCGAAACCGGAAACAGAAGTAATATTTTTCTGATCAAACCTCCAGCTCGACAAATTTACAAGCAGCGCAAACTTATATTTCATATAACATAACGTGATGTTTAGTTCGACCAGTTAACTTTAACATCTGTTATCTGCTAAACCATGTCAACGTTGCATTAGATAAGTTAGTCAGCTCTGTGGTTCCTCCCGGGGGATTCCTGAGCAACAGTGATTTGTGGTTGTCAGATAAATTGACTTGGTCCAGGTGTCCATGTCATATATCTGAGCTGTTAATTGACCCCCTGTCAGTCCAGTAACTCCACTGCTCATTAAACAAAAACCTTTTGAAGTTCACAGTCAAGGAACTGGAGACCACAGTAAAGTCTGTAGCATTGCTTTCAACGGTAGGCTCTGTCTTGCATAAATGGACTTTGACTGTCTGAAGTTTATTGGCTTAAATCTGTTGAGGTAAGGTCAGAGTTGTTGATTTCTTAGACTGTGCCCTTTCAAATGGACATTACATGTCATGTTACTGCATGTTTTGGCAGCTGTCAGGTTGCAGCATTGTGCAAATCTCTGGACTAGGCTGTATCTTGATCATAATATCACTGAAACAGCATATTTTTATAACACAAATATTAATGAATAGGCTATTTTCTCTGGAAATTGTTTACGTGAAATGTGTATCCAGAATGATCAAACGCATCATAAAATTTGTCAAAGTCTTGTGATCTGACTTTAAAAATGGAGCTCTTCCCTACAATATCCCCATGTAGCCTGGAATTAATTGGTTTAATCTGAATAAAACTGACCCAAGAGCCAAAAGAGTGCACATTTCTCAAGAGGCGAGGATGATCCCCCATTATGTGTTTGAGATGTGTGTTTTTATTATAAACCTACTTCAATATTAAAACATTTGTCAAGAATGACACAGCTCCTTAATCTTAAAGGCTGAATATCCTACATGCTGTTTCCTGCTGCTACAAAGATCTCCTGTTTAGTGATTATTTATGCTGGCCAGGGCCCATATGTATGAATAGTCCCTTTCTTCTCTGAGGGACGTCTTACCCCGTGCTTCAAGTCCCTAGTGTTCTCCTCCTGTCCCTTCCTAAGCAACTCCTCCTAGTCCCACAGGATGAAATAATGTTGACACTTGTTGCTTAAATGGTGTCATTGATTCAGGAAGGCAGGGCAGATGCATGAGTCTGAGTTCAGCTCTCATTTAAAGACTGATTTAGCTGTGTGATTCTGGAAAAATAAAAATTCCTTCGCTTTTTATTAAGGAACTGAAAGGTTATGTCATACTGCAACCTTTATAAACTTAATTAGGCTAACATGGATGTATATTCAACCAGCCTGTTAAAATATCTGTCGTAATGGAAATGTATTCAATACTGTGAACTACACCACATTAAAGGCTTTATAACAGTAGGGTAATACACAATAACACATCACATGGAGTCTTTAAACCATATGATCAAGTTATTCAACATATAAAGAAAACCGTTCAATCATATATTCTTGAATTCCTATAATGACATTTTACTCTATTACATTTATTTCACAGCTATATTTAGTAGTTACTGCCCAGATCAATATTTTAAAACATTTGGTCATCTTTATGAAATAACTATAAAAATAATAGTAATAAATCAGTACTAATAATCCAATAATGTATAAAAAAATACAACTCTAAATGGGGACAGTTTGCATAATGAGTATGTTTACTGTGATACTCTTGTGAAGGTTAGATGCTTTGATGGGTGGAGCCAGATTCAATCTCACAGTTGAAGCTTCGCAGCAAAACAAGGGTCATGCCATTTTGGCGATATGGGGTGCTCAACGTCGGATTTTACATAGAACTACCAGTTTTCTCCCATTAAGTTAATATATAGCCTGTTACAATATCATTTTCAACATATAATGCTGTAAATAAACAGGTTAAAAAAAGCTTATAATAAATGATTTTAAAGTGCGTGAATAAATCCAAAATTACCCTTAATGAAGGGGGCCAGTGCGCATTTGTAGGCATAGCGTGTGAGACGGAGCCCCAGCTTCACCGGTGTTGTACCATGTTGTCTCCACCCTGCGGGACGTTTGGATTATTTATCACCATTGATGAACCAATGACTAATGAAGAGATATTTCTTCATAAGATTAAAGCAAAGCTACCCTGTGTACCTTGCCCCAACGCTCGCAATCACCGCGCACAAACACACACTGATTTGACTATCAGTCAACTATAGGCAAGACTTGACAATTCTGACTGGAGTATGTAAATCCTTAGTTGGGGACACCCATAGATACTCTTAAAGGGTAACTTCAGTATTTTCAACCTGGACCATGTTTTTGTGTCTATGTGAATAATTGGGACAACATTTTTTGAAATTGGTCCAGTGTTGAGTGAGCACGCTGCAGTTGGCAGCAGCCAAACAGGGCTGCACCGGAATCCTTGCGGGCTATTGCACACCTTCAATGTACGTCAACTAAAGAGCTTGTTTTTGCTGTGTGTGTTTGACAACATTATGGAAAGAATCCGTATAGAGAGATCTTTTTTTAAGAGAAGAGATCATTTTTGTTTAACCAAAACAGTCACTGTATTGCTCTCAAAAACTTTAATTTTGCTCTCTGATCTACTGCTGCCTTGGTCATATTTGTGTTAATTCTGTGACCAGTAACTCCCGTGTTCTGAACAAGCAAGCTAATTATGTAACATTAGGCTAACTTTATTAACATAAAATATTTTCCCAAGTTCACAATTTCAGCTTACCACAACCACCCCAGTCTTTTTACCTTTGCAAAGTAGTTACAAGAACTGTCCTCCAGCCACCCGGAGCGAGGAGATAAAATCAATGTTGTGTTTTTGATTTGCAGTCTCTTGAAATTACATCATACTTTTCAATCATGATCATCCCTGCATGATATTTGTATGGAGGCAGGCAAAATGAATCTGGCGCTATGATCAGTTGAAATCTTGTTCTTTTGCTTTCTGGGAAGCAAGTCTGTAGGTCTAGGTTTACTCATTGTAGCAGTAGTGGTCAGTCAAACATCCCACCTTGATTGAAAATAAATATTTTCTTTAGTGTAAAAACATTTCAAATTAATATGTTCAATGTTTTTAAGGAATATTTTATCAACCTTATATACCTAACATAATGTTTTGCATTGTTATTCCCTCTTACCTGTCAGTCAAAGTGAATAAGGAGAGCAACGTATCTCAAAATCTCAATTTGACCAGTGTGAACAATGAAACAGAACCTTTGTCAACTAAACCAACTCCAGTGGCTTTGACGGATCCCAAGAACCCTGTAACATCTGCTGGCAATAACTCCACAACAACAGAAGCTGAGGCTCCTAATGATAACCTTACAACACCCATTCAAACAAAAAGGCTTACAGAGAACATCCATCCAGTAGATCCACATGCAGTGGCCGTTTTTGATGACTCTGGTAAGCATCACAACTTTAAAAACACAACAACAAAGGATATACCAGAAGAACCAAGTAAAGTGCAGGCGTCAGATAAACCTGCTGCTCCTAAAACCACCTCCACAGAAGCTCCCACCATCCGTGTCACAACCCCTGAACCAACCAAACCTGTAACGGAAGAAGTAGAGGCACCTGACTCTGAATTCAAACCCTCCAACACACCAAACCCACCCCCAGTGCAGAACACTGAAGCAGACACTCTGCAGACAACTGACGAAGGACTGAAATCTCCCTTCGACGAGGACTATTACAATAATGACAACGGTGACAACGGTGACAACGGTGACAACGGTGACAGCGATGATCCCTACGAGGAAGGTAATGACAGTGACGACACATTTGGCAATGATGACTTCAAAGACCAGACTGTGGCAAGTCCTCAGCAGCCAGATGGGATGGAGAGGACCCGTTTAAAGGGAGCAGAGACCTACAACACAGAGGATGAGGACTCCCACTTCTTCTTTCATCTGGTCATCCTAGCTTTCCTCGTGGCAATTGTTTACATCACCTATCACAACAAGAGGAAGGTGAGTAGTGGTCGACCTCTGCCAATATTTAGATAACAGGGCGGTTGATGGCTGAAATATAATTCCAGTGTTTCCCCTACAGGGTTGAAGTCCACCCACCATAGTCTCACAAAATCCTGTGGGAAATTCTGATATCAAAACAAAGAATAGTCATGTATAATTACATTATTCTATGCAGAGTACAGTGCCCGCCCCCCCAACAGCTGTAGAAATTGCCTCCTCAGAATTTGTGGGATTTGAAAATGCAATTAACTGTAAAACACGGAATATCATGGAATCTGTTAAAATTTATAAAAATCAGGAGATTCCCTAACATTGCCATTGGGCTACAGTTTGTCAGAAGTGGCGTCATTCAACTACATTATTCTCTACAGTATAACAATACATATTTAACACTAGCTGGTTATGGTGTTAAGAGTAGATTATAGGGGTGGGAGAAATAATTGATTCTTAGATGCATTGCGATGCGAACGTGGAAGATTATGAATCAATTAACAAATGTCTAAAAATCGATTTATTTAAATGTTAATTGATGACGTAATGTTGACGGAACGCAAATGGCGGAACTGGCAGAAGTGCAGCGCCCGGACCGTCTGTGGAGCGCACACAACAGAGAGACCGTAGCTGTTTCTCAATACCGAGTTCGCCAAGTTCGGACTGCTGTACTTTAAAGCTCGGACTTGGCAAGTTCGGCTTGCTTTTTGGCGGCGAAATGCATTCTGGGATATCTGGCGATCCGACGTCCACACAAGTCACCACCGATATGCAATGCTTCGTTAATGGACACTGGCTCAAACGTACACTTATCCAATTTTGACATTTTATTTTATTTTTCTGATTCAAACTCCTCTGTACAATACATAGTCAATCTATTAATCTTGCTTGGAAAATTCTTTATTCATAAATCAAAATTTATGAAGAACAAACCTCTTTTCAATGTTTTTAAATTTGACTTAAAAAATTATATAGTCTGGATTAAAGGGTAAATCAGCATCAAAATGTACAACATTTATCTAATATAACTTTATAATTAATTTAACTGATATTTATTGTTTGACACTCTGGCTGTATACTTTATTTTTGTTGTTTATAATTGTTTTTTCTTCCTTATGAAAACGTGAACTGTAACTATATAATTCCTGTAATAAAAAAAACAAAAAAAAACGGGCGGAACGAGAACACATCCGGGTATTTGACTGTACTTGGCTGTATGCGGACTTTTGAATTGGAACAGTACTTTGGCTGCGACTGATGACGTTTCACAAGAATACAAGATCGGACAAGAACGCAGATTGAGAAACAGCCCAGTGTTCCTCCTGTATTCGGCACAGCACCGCTACGAAATGAATAACCACCCTACTAAAATGTCACCCAGTCATTAGTATCAGTGCACAAGTAATTATTTTAACTATGTGGAAAGCGTCCTTGGGTCCTGCAAAAGGCGCTAAAATATTTATTTATTAATGTAACGTTAGCTAAATTATTAATGTAGTAATTAATTAATTAATTGTAACAACCTTAGACTAAACTGGTGTACAGCTCTGTCCTGTATACATACTGTACATCCTGATTATTACATTTCAGTTTTCAGAGGAGTCTGACAACTGGTTGTTAAAGAAATGAGGGACCATGGAGATGAGGTTAATAAAGTAATTTTTAAATTAGAGATGCAAACTAGTCCTTTTAAGCTAATTAGAAGATGTTTCTTTTGGATTTTAATGCTCAAATTAAATGCTTAGTAATTATTCAGGGATCCTGTAAAGAAAAAATGATGCATCAAGATGCATCGATAATCGTTTTATAATTGAATCGCAGCCCTCTGAATCGTAATCGAATCGTGAGGTGCCCAGAGATTCCCACCCCTAGTAGATTAGCTGGCATTCAGGATGGGAGAAACATTATAACCTTAGCACTGCATTGTTCTAACAAGATGTCTGGTGGTTTGTTTTAGCCATGTGTAAAATATATATGATTGTATGAAGCATATGATCAGTATTCATGTGAAGAAAACCTCATGAAATCTTCTATATTAAGCTGGCCCCCAATGTAAATTTGGTTTATACAGCTCAAGTAAGGATTCCCATTATGTAGTCTTTCATCTTTTCTGCTAGCCTGTAAGAAATGATTGATTTTACTTGATCAGCACTTGTACATCTATCAGATTAATTTGATTTCTGTCTGCATTTTGCTTCTTTTCAGATCTTCCTACTGGCTCAGAGCCGGCGCTGGAAGGACGGCCTGTGCTCCCGCAACAGTGTGGAGTATCACCGCCTGGACCAAAACGTCAACGAGGCCATGCCGTCCCTCAAGATGACCCGAGACTACATCTTTTGATCAACGTTCAGAAGAACAGTATGTCCAGATCTGCACAGAGCCAGTTGGCCTTCCTGCCTGAACGGTCGCGTTGTCGAGATGCTGTGCTTTGTGAAGCTTGATGCTTTCTCTTGCTTTAAAGGCCAACTGGTTTGATCTTTGGGATATCATTGTTTTTTCAGTTTTATTTTGTCTGCGTAAAGAGATTTTTACTGTTTATCTATTATATTATTTCCTGTTATTTGTCATTTTGTTTCTAAATTAATACCATCTTGGAATTTAATATTTTGGTGTGTTAGGGGTCTTATATCTGTATTTTTTGGGAGTGTTTCAGCCTTATAGTCCCTCTACACCTGTTTTTGTTTTGCCTCTGGCATATGGTTTTAATATGTTTAATACTCACTTTAAGAGTAGGAAGAATTACATGTTAATGCAACTTAGGTAATTACAACAGTGATTATTTACCCCAAGATTAATAAATATTCTCTCTCAGCAGTTAGCCAAGATATACACTGACACAAAAAGAATTTTACTTTTTCGGTGAGGGGTCTGTTCATGCGTTAAAGCCATTTAATGAAGACAGATACTGTACATTGTTCAGGTTACAATGTACTAATCTAATGTACTAGTCTAAGTATGGGAGACGCCTGTATTGCCTAACTTTGTTTTTGTTCTTCAGTTTATATTTTACTTGTCTTAAATGGTACCTCTTGTACTGCCCAGATTTTGCTATACAGAAATCCTGGGGCTGGCCCTCTTTGTTTTATGACTTCGGTGAAGTCTCTCTCAATCGTTTTTGGTCTTCATTGGCAAAATGTAATTGCTGTGTTTCCTCATGCTCATACAGAACGTAAAATGTTTTTGTTACCTCCTGTCAGAGTACAGTTTGATAGACTGGTTCATCACATATTTTGTGTGGCCTGATGTTCATATGAGCACCACACCTTTCCCACAAAACCAAAAATAGAACACATTGTTATTTTTTTCTCACCCATGACTCTTGACTGTTCATCACAGCCACATGTTGTTTTTCTTTCTGTCGCTGTCTCATGCCTTCATTTGTAATGCCATTACTGCCACATGAATCCACATCTTCGTTATCAATCTTTTATCACCACCTGCCAGTTTTTTCAGCTGTCTTGTATGTAAACAAGGTGCACAGTGGGTAGATGGATAATGCGATTTGCACTATGCCATTCTGTCATGCTAGCTAGAATGTGAGGGGAGGAGGTTTCCTGTGTAAATGTGATTGATCAACACTGCTCTTGCAATCAACAGTAGAAATCGTACAATCTCTTTTTTTTGTCAATAAAGCACAAATTGTATACAGTCACCTGCCTTTAATTTGTTTGATTGATGCTTTTGTTTGACCTGCTCATATGATAAATCTCAGATCCTCTTCTTTTGACAGATTTTTTTGAGTCAGATTAAGAAAGTATTTACATCACAGAGACTGCTATCTGTCTCATTTTGCAGTAAATGCCCAGCTTAACTGTGTTGGCATCGCTATCAGACTGGACACTTTGCTTGCTAGACAGTGACTTTGATCTCCTTTGATCGTAATAGGCTCAGAAGTTCTATCTTTTTGTTATGACTGTCACATACTGAGCTGAAAGTGTGTGGTTAAAAGCTAATGTATATTTAGAGAGCTAAAAGGTAGAACAGACAAATATACATTTAGCAAGAGCTGAAGTATTCTTTCTCTGCAAAAGACTATTTTCTACATTAGATGCAGCCAGTGGTGGAAGAAGTATTTCGATCCTTTAGTAAAAGTATTAATAACATACTGTGAAAATACTCCACTACAAATAAAGGCACTGAATTTAAACCTTAAGTATGTTAGAAATATCAGCACAATTTACTTAAAGTATCAGAAGTAATAGTGCTCATTCTGTAGTAAAATGGTCCTTACCAGTGTTTTACTATTATATATATGTTTTTGGGTTACCATTACTGGTGCTGGACGTTGTATGATGCCTTTTACTGCTGAAGTTGTTGAAGTTTGAGCTAATTTTAACTACAGTACTTTATATACTGTTGGGTAGTTTAATCAGCAAAACATATTTGTGTCTTGAGCTCAGAAAAAAGCTGTTTTCAGCTTTGTGATGATGCTGTTTAAGAGGTAGGAGCATTTTCTCATTTGGAGATACACAGATTTCATTGGACAGGAAGGGTATGAAAAATCTGAAAAGTAACTTGTCTGATGAATGTTACTCTAGTAAGAAGTACAAAAATTGCCTCTGAGATGTAGTGGAGTCAAGGACCCAAATTTGAATACGTTATTCAGTAAAGCATAATGCATGGAAACCGATACTTCTTCCTGAAGCTGCTCATTATTATTTAGGGAAAAAAGCTAGCCAGGAATGTGATAAACCTCAGTGGGACAGAGAGGTGGACTGGTTATATTGGGACACAGAGGCAAAGTGGACCAGTTAAAGTGGGGCAGACAGCTGAGAAGACTGTTAATAATATGAAGTGAGAATGGTCAAGCAAAGAAGTTTAACCAAGAGCATATTGTGGAGGACTTCATGGTGAAAAAGACTCAGAATGACTTTCAGACAGCTGAATACAACCACCGCCTACAATGTGGCATTGTTTGCCTGCTATGTGGTGTGTAAAAACTGTGCAGCTCTCTGCTTTACTAAGTGTGTTTGTGGCTGCAGCCTCTTCGGAGTTTGTATTGTTTATTCATCTCTGTGTTGTCTGCTTTGGGGTGTTTTATTTTGCTGTTTAAGTGGCAGTTATTTCATTTCTTTGGCCTAATGATGATTGTTTTACCTACTGCAGGCTACATAGTGCTTTTACGTTTAGTCTCTTTTATTTTAGTGAGGCTATACAGAGGAAGACGTTTTTATGCACAGGCTGCAAAATCTGTATACAGATATAATTTATTGTTGGTTTGGACATCAGGGCTCGGTGGCTTAATGTTGTTCCACTAGTGTTGCTGGATTGACATTTAATGCAATAGTAGCCCACTGGAATTTAAGATTATTCCCTTCAATTGAAGGTTATTTTTCTATATATTAAATAGATTCTATTTGCAATGCAAAACAGAATCTTTCCCTTTTCTTGAACTTTTTATTTCAGTTTCTGATTGGTCAATGTACCCCAGTTAAGGTTGGGTGGTGGTAGGGTTCAGACAGTTCATAAAACCAACTTTTGTTTAGCGATATGATGCTTTGAAGGCAAAACTATTGCTAATTAACGTTAGGTAAGAAACATTTGCACAATTTCACCTTCAACTTCTTTTATAAACAACACCCACGGCTGCTCCTCTAGCAGAATACAGTTACAGAGACAGATACAGAAATGACATCTTTGTACACCTCAAAGTTGCATAATATGGAAGTACTCAAGTTAAGTACAAGAAGCTACCTCGAATTTGCATTATTTTTACCACCTTCACAAAACTCAGAGAGGGAGCGTTACCATCGTTCCAGAGCAGCCACACTGACAAGGCTGCATGCAGATGTGTCCGCAGACAACTTTTGTATATAAGCCTCGTTAGTGCAGGAAATTGGCCAATGCCAGAACTTGAGTAAATATCATAGACTGAATAAATATACTTAGTTACATTCCACCACTGGATGCTGTTTTAAAACCTTTTTTTCATACTAAATGAATAAAATGAAATAAAAATCAACTGCTGCGGTGCAGCTGCAACAGGGTAAGGCATCATTTCATATCTGATGCACTCATTATCTATCTATGTCATTGAGATGAACTGACATACAGAGGCAGACTCCAGTGTCAGGACTGCTAAAAGGAAAAGTAAGTAGCTTTACCACAAGGAGGCAGTATACACACACACACACACACACACACACAAATAACTGCTCAGAAAAAAATCCCTGGTGTGTTTCATATGTGATATATTCTGCTGTGTCCTTTAATGAATTGAATGATGGCAGAGAGATACCACATAGTGTGTTCGAGAAAAGCCAAGTATGAGTGCGTGTTAACTTACTCCATATCAACAATGTTGCCTGAGCAAATACAAATGTTGCTATTGCAATTGGTTTTCCACTGCTTTTCCTCTCATTGGGACACAAATAACATTTCAGCATAATAAAGGAGAATTTGAACATTTTTTCTAATGATGTTTGGTGGAAAACATATTTGCCATGATTACCCAGAATCTCTTAGAAACACCAAAGGGAGAATAAACTGAGTCTCAGAGTCTCTCATATTCAGAACGCTTAACGTCACACAGCATCACAGGACAGCAAAAAACATAAAAGGTTTATCGTGGCATGTCTGTCTGGAAAAATTGGTAAAAAGTGGAGAGTGACAAAAAAAAGATGATGTCTAGTTTTGATGGTTGCCAGAGTCTGTCCCTGGAGCAGAATTAGTCCTAACGTACTACAGACCTACAACAAAAATAAATACATACACAGCATATATTGTATGAAAACTGCACTGAACACAAAATAGACTAAGTCTATTTTTGTTTGTTTGATTGTTTTAAGGTTGAATATATTAAAGAACATTTGAGACAATTGCGCGACCCTGTGCGGTTGACGATGGATGGACGGATTGAGACAATTACTATTTCTTTTAAGCACACAATAAGTACACATTAACATTTTTAAAATGGGATGTCATGTTTCTGTAGGTTGGACAGAAAGGTGTGAACGGTCACAGGTTTGACTCCTTTGTGTTCTATCAGAACATAGATTTCCAAGACACTGAACTCCTACCTGCTTTTTCATCAAAGCTGCGCTGCATAAAAGCATCTGCCAGGTGCCTAAAAAGTAATACCTGCACATGAAAAAGCAAGAAATGATGGCTGCCAGGTGCATGTCGTCAGCCGATAAGATAACCAGGCTTTGTGGATATTTGTACAAAGTTATGCCAGGCGAATCTATCTGAGAGACAGCAGCAAATGAAATCTACCAGCTGGAAAAACGCACAACTACTTTTGATCACTGAAGAGTGAAGATTGTGACAATGATTATCCAGTAGTACCTTATCAAAGGGTTTTCTGACTTTCATAAGAAATTTCTCAAGAGAACAACATCCTTCGGTTGAGGTTCCTATTTAATATTCCATTTATAATAATAAGGGTAAAATTCACTTTAGAGCCGGATCAGCCAGATTTGTTGTGACTTTTGTTTACAAAATAGCAATATGTATGCAAACAGGCATCAGCCACCATTGTAAGTGAATATTCTTTAATAATCTTCATGTATGAACTTGCTCTCAAACCACATGTAATACAGAATATTGTAATGAAGTCTAATCTAACACTAAAAAACACTTAAAATGCTCTAAAATACTGTTTTTTTGTATCAGTGATCACACAACAATACAGAGACCCATTCTCATGCTGATAAGTACTCTAAATTATAAGAGAAACAAATAACAGAAAACATCAGATATTTGTTTGTGGCAGATTATGATCATAATGGTTTTATACCATGTTGAGGAGAAAATGAATACTATTAAATCATCTTGCTTGAACTGATTATTGCAAAATATATTGGAGCGTTTTCTTCATTATGACAGAAATGCAGGTAGGTAACAAGATGCAGGCAAGAATGGTCATCACCAAACAACTCACAGTAATGGCTTACACTGCTGCAGGTTTACTGTCGGAGAGTTTTTCTTTCTAGCAGAAAGACCAATCACTAACTTCTTCCCATGGAAACCAGGAAAAAACTGGCAAAGCAATCAAAGCAACCTAAAGCACCCCAAGCTTTATGGGAATAACTCACACAGCTGGAATACGTCTTTGACCAATCTGATTGCTTGTGTGAGACTATCTATCAAGGACAATTCTGACGAATATTGATTGATTTGGCTTCTCTGTAATCATTTTTGTATTTTCAGCATCTGCTGGATTAGGTTGGCCCGCTTTTTATAACCCTATTCCGACAGGTATGCGGTTTTCACAGAGACGTCAATATATTGAGCATCAGGAGACCTGGAGGAGCAGCAGATAAAACAATTGGCCAGTGCTTATCAAAGCACTTCCTGTGATTGGATCATGTGGTTTGGCCTATTACCTACCTCCTCACTGAGGTTGAGAGATCAAGGGGAAGACTTTGGACTTCAACATCAACCCTCTGCTCACCAGATACTGTAGTGTTAGGTGTGTAAAATGCTGTTTTATACAGGGGCATGGAGACTGAAAAGTATGGGACAATGCAATTAAGTCAATTCCACAACTGGACATCCTTAAAAAGGTTTATTTTAAGAGTCTTGCACAAGATATTGTGCTGGCACTGCAATGCCTAACTTTTATGGTACAACAGGAAGAAATATAATCATGCTATTTATGGGAACTCTGGGAAATTAGTTTTAGGGAAGGAAAGTAAATGAGTATTTATCTTTCCTCATCAGCTCACATAAAGATGCCCTTGACCCCCAACTGATCCCATTTAGCTAGTCAGCAGCCACCAGTAATACATTGTGGTTACAGTAAACAGCTGGTGTGAGTGTGTGTGTGTTTGTGTGTAAATATGCAACACAATCCCCTTTTAACCCTGAATTTTACTGACATGTATACATATTATATATATATATATATACATACATACAAAACATACTGATTAAATAAAAAAAAAACTAGAACTGAAAAAAATAATGAATAAAATAAAAATCTCATTTCATATGAAACTTTTTGAATAGCCAAAAGGAGATTCTTTTGGGTGTGCAATAAACACATATGTTTGTCATTATAACAAGTTAAGGCTTAATCATTGTGTTACGTGTACTGTATCACATGAGTGTGAGTTCTTTGTTTTGTTGAATTATTGCTATTATTTAAGTAGACTGCTACATATTTACAGTGGGGAGAACAAGTATTTGATACACTGCTGATTCTGCAGGTTTTCCTACTTACAAAGCATGTAGAGGTCTGTAATTTTATCATAGGTACACTTCAACAGTGAGAGGTGGAATCTAAAACAAAAAATCCAGAAAATCACATTGTATGATTTTTAAATAATTAATTTGCATTTACCTATGATAAAAATTACAGACCTCTACATGCTTTGTAAGTAGGAAAACCTGCAAAATCAGCAGTGTGTCAAATACTTGTTCTCCCCACTGTATAACCTTTCTGGATATTTTAGGGAACTTTGGTAAAACATCAAGGCTGTGGGAAGTATTTTCAAACTATTGAGTGCAATATTCTACATATACATTTATACTTCACCTACTTGCAAAGTGCTTGAAAAAAAGGAAGCAATCCTGAAAGCATCAAAACTCCAAACAACACTTCTGAAATGTGTTTCATAATAAAGTTGTTGCTGTCTTATTACAAGTGTTGCAGGAGTTTTGAAATATCCTGTGTTATAGCACCCAGTGCAAAGTGTTACCTCAGTAACGGGTGCAAGGTACTTTTGTGCTTCCAGCTCAACAGACGCCTTTATTAGCTTCTCAGAGTGCATAGTATCTATCCATAGCGACTATCTGCACTCACACATGAAGGTCACCAAACCTGCACTCCTCAACACTCTCTAATGCTCTAACCATATTCCATGATACTGACTAACTAACAAAGTGTCAAACACATTCTTACTTGTAAAGTTACCGAAACATATGTAAAACAGGACTATGTCTATAAACCCGCTGTTCTGCTGCATGCTGAGAGGCTTTCTGCTACACACTGGGACGCCACAATGTTTTCTGAATGGATAAAATGAAGTAAATCCAGGACAGGGGATTTTAGGCTGCAGACCTTTGTAAAGGCAAAACAATGGAAGCTTTAGGAGTTGGATGGACTGGGATTCTTTTATGCTTTCAGATGCTTGGTCACATTTCAGGCAGCAAAGTAAGCTGATGTTCATAGTCCCACTTTTTGTGTTTGTGGAAAAAACAAACACAAAAAGTGGTAGCCTTCTTCTTCTTCTTCTTTACTTTTTTGAACCCATGGAGTGGGATACTTTTCCAGCTTCCTTTATATTTAATTTCCGGTCTGTGTGTTTCATAGCCTGGAGTCTCCCAGGAACTGCACATTATATCCACAGTCCAGGCTTTATGTTTTCTCCATTCTGTTTTATCTCTCAGAGTTGTGTGTCTTTGTGTTGACAAAGCTTAACCGCCCTTGTTCTTTATCTTCTGCTTGGCTGGCATTAAGAGGGGAGCCTCTTGCTTTACTCTGTGCTCTGAAGAAAATACAGGGGCCATCATCTTTATGGGTTGAGATGGGAAAGCCTCAGTGACATGCCAGAGAGGCAGAGAAAGACAGAGAAGAGCAGTTTAGATCAGAGGTAGCCAATCCTATTAGAAAAACATATTGTGTTGCACATATGAGAGAGAAGAGAGGGGAAAGAAGCTTGAGAATGGAAAATGGATAATATGGATGGTATGTACAATATGTGTGACTGTGTCCTTCGTCACACGTCTCCCTCTCTCTTCATGCCTCTGTTCTTCTTAAGTCAGTTCCATTTATGACTTAACGCGGCTCAGGGAAATGTTGCACCCTGGCGTCCCCAAGTGGCAACTAGACAATACTGTTGCAAGTTTGAACTTTTTTTCCATTGTCCATAAACAATGTTATTTCCATAAACTGTGCCCTTCTGGGATCTAGATATCTTTTCCTCAGTATATGCTGTTGACAGAGGCAGTGATATAGACATGTTAAACTGATCAGTCTGAGTTAGAAGAGATGGGATATTTTGCAACCATAGCATGTGTTTGACAAGACTGGAGTATTTTTTAAGGCTTAGATTAATTGCATATTAATTGCATATTTGTTTGGAAATAAATAAGTAAGGAAACTTTATTTACTTTGGCTTGTATTAGGGTAAATTAGGGTACCATGTGTAGTCTGCTGTGCGCAGGTAGACTACTTGATGAGTACTTTAAGGTGTCTTCAAGGAGAAACATACATTATCCACAAACAGTGGAAAAGTAGGAAGTTAGGTCAGTGAGTAGCTAGAGTTCATTGTGCCCCAGGGCCCTCTAGTGTTTTTCTAGTTTTCTAGCGGCTTAAAAAAAGCTGGACTGTGCTAGGCGAGCCAACACAATAATATCAGTTCTGAGTTGTTGCAAAATCATTTTAAATATCTCAACCTTCAAAACATTTGAAGTTCAATGTTTGAAGTGCACCTGTCCCTTCCAACAATAGACTGCAGTTTAAAGCGATGGTGTTTAAAAATTTTCTCCATATTAGATCCTTCATTATGTCGGCTGTTTAAAGTCCTCCTCAAAGGTCTTGTCACAGTCTACCTCATACTGCTTTTTCCCCGTCTTTTTCCTCCCCTGCACTCTGAACATTTTATCAGCCCTTGTCATTTGTCTTTTTTATCTGTGTTTTATCTTTTCTCTACTCGAGGGAGTTATTCTATCCATCAAAACCACTATTCAAAAACTCTTGCTTTTAAATCTTTGACTGTGCCTGCCTTCCTCTCAGACGGCTTGGATCTGAGCATTTCATTTCTGTCTCATTTTGCCACTCTGTCTCTTTCACTTCTTCTCTTTTCTCTATCAATCTTCTTCCTGTTCTTTGGCCTCTCCTCCATTCATTTATCCTCCTTTCTCTCTCTCCTTCACATAATGCCTCGTACTTCTCAGCTCTGTCTCAGTCTCCTACCCTCCCTCTTCACGCTTTGCTACTTTGATCTTCCCCTTCTAGCCTCTGATAAGCAGCCTGTTTGGTGGGTGTTAGTGTATGTGTGCATATTTTTAGGTATGTCTCCTTTGCATTAATTGGCCCTCCTGTATTTGGCTTGCTCACCACAGTATTTCTCAGCTTTGGAGGAAACATTTTCAACCTGTTATCCTCTGGTTATAAGAGATTTCTGCCTGGGGCTGACAGAGAGAGGAGTTGGTAGCTGAGTCTTTGTTGAGGGTGATAAAATCATTTTTAAGATTGTTCTGTGGGAGATTAGACATGTTGTTCAATTAGCCGACAATTGCTGAATAGCTGACAATTAACAGAATAGTTCTATAGTGTGTAATTTGTGCACATTTAGCTTTTCTGTCCTAGGTATTAATTAGCATGGATTCTGACATTCTGTAAAGAACTTTATTAGTTATGATTTTTTTTTTTACTTAATTAGTTTTATTGTTATTTTAATAATAAGAATATAGATTGCTGTTTACGATGTGATCTCCTGGAATTAAAAAAACAAAAATAAAACAACACTGAAAAATGGTAAGTGATACAAGAAATATAGCAGCTGCTGAACTACAAAATGTGCCTTCACTTTCATTGGCATGTACTCAATGCCAACTCCTGTGTGCTGTGCAAACAGACACAGAACTATGCTCAGTTGTGATTTTCTGCCAACATCCAAGCTAGTGCCTTCACAAAACCGCTTATCTTAAATAGAGATAGTTACAGTATATTAAAGCCTTTAAAATGGTAAACAATTTGTCGGTGAAGTTGAAATCTACTGGATCAGCTGAGTGAAGTTTCAAGGATGTAAACATCAGGTGCCAAAGACCTGGTGGTGCAGAGTAATCATTCAGTTGAGGCTTGTTATTCTTTTTGATATTTGTGGCACTGGTGTTTGAATGCATGTATGCAACATGCTATTTTTTTCTTTTTTTTTTCTTTTTACAAAGGAAACCTGACTGTTAAATTGTTGTCATTCCTTAAAGGTGAAATCCTGACAGTTAATTTACATTAAGTTATCATAAAAATCTGTGTGGTAAAGTGTGGTGAAACACTAACACCGTGGTCATACTGACTTTGGTCCTGCATGGAAAAATTCTGTGAAAAATTTCAGTGGAGCCAGTAAAGACACAGGGTGTAAGTTGAACCTGGTTCAAGCTATTCGAGCTATACCAAGAAACAAAAGCAATGCACTGGAAAAATCAAGGCAAGCGTTTAGCATGTTAGGACAGCAGTGTAAACTGGTTACTGCTTAAATTCAAATACCTTTCATGGCCTTTCCCCTGACGCCACACTCACAACAAACTTTACATTTTTAGTTCCACACTTTGGCTCAGAGAATAGCAAAATCTTTGGATAGTTGTTGAAGGTGGACCTTCAGTGGAAGAATGGAATCAAGACTGATACTGAGAGAGATACTTATGTACATTTAGCCCTCTTCACTCTGATTCTGAATAATTAAGTAAACCCACAAAGACTTTCAAAGACTTGAATGCTGAAAAACACACAAACCCATACAAAGTGGCACACAGCTCCATTCCTCACCATTTAGTCTGTCTATCTGTTGTAGGGAGGAGTGACCTTTCATTCTCTTTCATTGCTTTCTATGTGGTATTCGGTGGTGGTATCCTGATACACTGTTCATACAGACCTTGCTGGGGTGGAATGAATTTGTGTGTTCTTTTAAAACTCCCCGCAGGAGTTCATTGTTTTAAGATGTAAGATCACCTTGTCACTCAGGTGTGAAATTTCAGCTATGTAGTTTGCAGACATTCACCTACACAGCCTACACTTATTCACACCTTCCACCTAATGTGAAAGGGAGGGCAAGTTTGAGGGGAATTAATTAGAGAACCAACAAGACAGCGACTTAAAAAGTTCCAATCCAATTCATCTCTTGTGTTATTTGATGCTTTAGTATTTTAATAAATCTATAAATCATTGCTCCGTATAATTATCATAAGCAAAAAGGAATATTAAACATAGTTTCTGTTCTTTTCCTTCTTTCAACCTCTATATTGCAGGCTTTTATTTTTCATTTTTACTGCTGGTATTTGTTTTTGCTGTGGTTGTTATTGATTGCGTTGCATGTTTTTCTTCTATTTATAGTAAAATTTTTGAGAATAGTTTTGTATGCATAAAGCTTATTATGATTATAAATGAGGCTGAGGCATGGGAGTCTCAAACAGCTATTCTGGTGGGAGACTGAAGCACACACACACACACACACACACAATGTTGCAGAGTCTGTTCTTTGTACTGCCTGCTGAACCCTCTCCTCACCCTTCTGCTTCACTTTGATGAGGGCACCGTCGCTGCACAATAGAACAGAAGGTACAGAGGATAAAGCTTTTCTGGAGCTGGAGAAGAGCGAGAAAGAAGGTGAAGTGAGGCTGAGAGAGAGAGAGAGAGAGAGAGAGAGAGCGCTATAGACATTCACTGTGCAAACTTGAAATAAATGATTCACCTTTAAAAATTAGAAACAAAACAAAATTGTAAGATGGATAAAAGTTGAAGTCCAAATTTTTCCATTGGTGGTGAATTAAATGTAAAAACTGATGGTGGTTTCAGAGGAAAAGGTTAAAAGAGGAAAGGGTGGGACAGTGTTGCTAAGTTTTTTTGTGACAATGGTGGAAGCATAAAAGTCAATATGTTGAGCCACCTGTGTGATTTCATGACACCATGTTTAGTGTTTTATTAAATCACTTGAAGGCTTTTGGCCTAATATGTTTTGGCTTTTTGATACTTTTTCGGAAACATTGTGCATTTCAATGAATACTGTTTTATATATGTGTTTGCTATATTGCAAACTGCATTTATATATATGCAGATCTGTCACAGTTTGTTGGAATTGAGTGAAGTAACCAAAGAAGTAATTTTAGTTTAACTAAAATATGCTTCCTGTACAATTTGAAGACCCCCTTCTGACATATTTTAAGACATGTAAAAATATTGAAAAATATGAATGTCACAAACTGGCCTAAATTCACTATCAATTAATCAGGGACGTTTCCAGGCTCTTAAAACATTGGGGGCTTAGCCCAGCCCACAGATCTTTCATTTTTTCACCTGTTTCACAAGTAGATCAACTTTTCTCATTTAATTTCATCCCCAACACACACGTAGGCGTGACTGAAGTAGTCTCTTTAAATATGCACTTGGTACCCATTCATCTTAATTATAAATCAATTAATCAATTATAAACTCCTGGACTTTAATAGCTCCTGTGTTTTAGCACGTTTTCTGCTCATGTTCAAAGCTTTCTGCACAATAACAATCCATCCCATATATTTGTGCCAGGTCTGAGCCCGACACGAGATGAAACGGTATTTACATGTGCAGGTGACATTTGTATCGTTTGCAAGAGGGACGTGTCAGTGGGGGACCTGGGCCTTGTTAATGAGGCTAGCTGCAGACGGGAAGAAACTGTTTTTGTGGCGAGAGGTTTTGGTCCTGATGGACCGCAGCCTCCTGCCAGAGGGGAGAGTCTGAAACAGTTTGTGTCCAGGGTGAGAGGAGTCAGCTGCAATCTTTCCTGCTCGCCTCAGAATCCTCGAGGAGTAAAGGTCCAGAAGAGAAGGAAGATTGCAACCAATCACCTTCTCTGCAGAGCGAATGATGCGCTGCAGCCTGCCCTTGTCCCTGGCAGTGGCAGCAGTGTACCAGATGGTGATGGAGGAGGTGAGGATGGATTCAGTGATGGCAGTGTAGAAGTTTACCATCATTGTCTTTGGAGGGCTGAACTTCTTCAGCTGCCGCAGGAAGTACATACTCTGCTGGGCCTTCTTGGTGAGGGAGGTGATGTTCAGCTCCCACTTGAGGTCCAGGGAGATGATGGTGCCCAGGATGTGGAAGGGGTCCACAGTGGTGACTGAGGAGTCACACAGGATGATGGGGGAGGGTGGGGCTGGGCTCTTTCTGAAGTCCACGACCATCTCCATTGTCTTCAGAGTGTTGAGCTCCAGACTGTTCTGGCTGCTCCAGGTCACCAGATGGTTGATCTCCCACCTGTAGGCGGACTCATCCCCACCTGAGATGAGCCCAATGAGGGTGGTGTCGTCTGCAAACTTCAGGAGCTTGACAGACTGGTGACTGGAGGTGCAGCTGTTGGTGTACAGGGAGAATAGGAGAGGGGAAAGAACACAGCCTTGAGGGGAACTGTTGCTGATGGTCCTGGAGTCAGCGACACGTTTTTCCAGCATCACGTGCTGTTTCCTCCCCTTGAGGAAGTCAGTGATCCACCTGCAGGTGGAGTCAGGCATGTTCAGCTGGGAGAGCTTGTCCTGCAGCAGGGCCGGGATGATGGTGTTAAAAGCAGAGCTGAAATCCACAAACAGGATCCTGGCATAGGTTCCTGGGGAATCCAGGTGCTGGAGAATGTAGTGAAGGGCCATGTTTACTGCAACATCTACAGACCTGTTGGCTCTGTAGGCGAACTGCAGGGGGTCCAGGAGAGGGTCTGTGATTGATTTAAGGTGAGACAACACAAGGCGCTCAAAAGACTTCATAACCACAGAGGTCAGGGCGACGGGTCTGTAGTTGTTTAGTCCTGTGGTCCTTGGTTTCTTGGGGACAGGGATGATGGTGGAGGCTTTGAAGCAGGCTGGCACATGGCATGTCTCCAGTGAGGTGTTAAAAATGTCTGTGATATGGTAGTAGGCTCTAAATGCAGGCACTTCAAACAAAATGTAGCAATATTATAGCGAGTAGCTTCCGTTCTTTGAAGACTTGCGGGGTTGGCTGCTGAGTATTGCATATTAATAGGCCTTCAGAAAATATTTTTGTTGTTGTTGAATTACACACTGTCAAAAACATCCGGGGCTAAAGCCCCTGGAAAATGACCTGGCGATGGCGATGATTGGAATCATACATGAAGAACATGAAGTACTTTTCTGTGAACAAAAACAAATTTGCGACCACCGTATTAGTATGGTTAGCTCTTACACTCTTCAGTGTCAGTAGGTGGTCGTATTTATACGTGATTCCTCTGTGAACCTGAGGGCCCATCCACACTACTTTGTTTTCGTTTTAAAACGGAGATCTTTTGCTATGCTTGCCCCCCCCCGTCCAGACTAAACGGCAGAAACAAAGACCTAAAGCAGAGAAGTTTGGAAACGCTGCCAACCCTGACTCCCAGTCTGTTTTCCATCGCCACAGCTGCTTTTAACTCCGGTGTTACATTGTGTAACAGTCCCAGCTCCTTATTGATCCATGCAAAAAATATCTGTGTCTGCATTACTTTATTCTTTTGCCAAATCTTCTGTAACTATGGAAGAGAGAGACCCTTAGCTTCATGTTTACACCGACACCCGCATGCCCAGTAGTGTACATGAACGCCCACTAGATTAATTTACAGTTGTTTTAATGTAGACAGAGATCAACTCTAAAATGCTGCTAAAACGCTGGTGTGGACGGAGATCGTATTTGTTTAAAAACGTAGTGTGGATGGAGTTTTAGGGTATGGGTGCTGTTCCAACTCAGGAACTTTTTGCAGGTAAGTTGGGATGTGTAGCCCTTTTAAAACATGTGCTATGTGCTCGCTGATATTACTGTGACTGTTTTTACACAATGGTTAGTATATGTGAATCAACCTAATAATGTTTTCTTTGTAAACAGTACAGTGAGTGGCATTTGGGTTCAGTTTAGCGTTGTGAAGCTACGGTTTTAATGGTATCCTCACCTAATTCTGGCCAAGGAAAAGCAAGTTTTTAGTTAACCTGATATAACTAGTTTGTCATGTTTGCTTGGAGTTTAACTTTTATACAATGTTAAATGTGTCAAGAATATGGACTCACCTGCTAATTTCTTCCAAAGTATTGCTTAGGCATATTCACATGTATGCTGAAAATGGCTGGTCAACAATAGCAAACTTTGAGTATAAAGCCAGAAGAAATGCTTGTTAAATGTGTTGTAACGACAAACTAGGGGTGATAGTGAATGAAACTGATCTGAGATGGACATTTCAATATGTGTTATGTGTCTGGAAATGTTCATCGGTTATGTTTCATATCTGTCAAGATGAAGGGACTAAACAAATTTTATTCTGGTCCAAGCGTTTTTGGTTTTGAACAGCATATGCTATTTCATTTCATATCATGCACAAACCTGACACATTGCACATATTTGTTGTTAATTGTTAATATAAAATATACAACAACAAAGATTGTCAATTTAACCATTTCATTGCAATACGTCTGCACAACACAAACGCAGAATATTGCACATGTAAATATCTGCAAAGTTCTTTCTCTGTAAATAGTTGTATTATTTTTCTATATTCTTTATAATATTCTTATATAACTTGCATCGTCTATTCTATATTTATATATTTCTGTCTGTATAGCGCCTTATCACCAAAGCAAATTCCTTGTATCTGTAAAACACTACTTAGCAGTAAAGTTCCTTCTGATTCTAAAAACAGACCCAAGAGTGGACATAGACTATGTTGTGGTTGTTTAAATATAAGTCTATAATAACAAAAGAAAGTCTGTTGAGTAGGTAAAGCATGGCTGATAATAACAGGAGGCAGGCAGGCAGAAAGGTGATGAACATAGCTGAATGGAGGTGGTCTGAGTAGAAGAGGTGAGGAGTTGCTGGTAACACTTGAGAACAGCACCTCACTTGGCACCAGAGTTCTGGAGCACAGGAAAAAAGACACATTAGCAAAAACACAGCGCCAACACTTACAATAGCACTAGAGGTTCCACTCAAGCAGGTTCTGTGGCCGAGAACTGCTTTACCACTGAGTAGGAAACAATATGCTGATGAACAACAGGAGACCAGGAGGCTTGATGAGAAGATTGCCAGCAGGTGTGGAGGAGGACCAGGTGCCAAGAAATGCACACAGACACCCAAGGGGGAAACAATGGAAAAACACAGGAGAACACAGAATACAGCAGGAGTCACGGAGGAACTGTGACGCCAAGGACTGACACAGAAGTATTTCTATGAGAGAAAGGACACTGGGTATATCCTGAAATGGGATTGTAATAATATGAAAGATACGATGTTTCTGAGGAACAACATTTCTTGGAATAATAATTTGTGTCTGACAAAAAAATTAAATGACCTAATTAAAAATCTTCAAAATACATATACTACTTCTCAGTGAAAAGTCCGTTCTCAGTGTCATTTGCACTGGAGGTTTCATGTTTCAACATCACACTTGTGTAAGTTGCATATTGGACCAAGATTTGCATCCAAAGTAATGGTGATGTCACAAAATCCAGCAGGTATGTTCACATGTTAAACGCAGACTTAAGAGAAATGTTCTAATGTGAACAGCCATCTAGTGGCGAACTTAGCTTGTACATCATTCTGTGTACATCATTCTGTGCATTGAAAGTCAAACATTCAAAGAAGTTACAATAAGGCAAACAAATTTTTGACTAGAGGGGGACTTTAAATTTTGTCAGAGTGTACAGCACTTTGGTTCTTTTGTGTCCAGTAGGTGTTTTAGTTGTGTCTTCTGTAACTGGTGCCTTCAAGAAACAGACTTTTTATAAAGTTTTTGAATACATGTGTTGTCTGTACAAATGTTTTGACGCAGTGCTACATAAAAAGTCATGGGATCATCAAAAGTATTAGGATACATCTGTGGGCCATGAATGTCTGTACATTATTTCATGACATTTATCCTGTATTAGTTGTGATCACACTGTTCACTGTGGACCAAAATAGTGGACCCACCATGTGGCATTTTATGACATTTGCTGTCTCTGTCAGTGTGTATGTATGCATTCATACCAACTCGCACAAACTCCATGTCTGATATTGCTTTTTTCGCTCCTGAAGAGGCCTTAATTGAAATGCAGCAAGCGATTTGGCACGAGAGTGACAGGCCTATTAGATATAGCTCTCTGTCAGCCAGGGTTAGCCAGTGATGCTTTATCGCTCTGCTAAAACCCAAACACTAAAACAACTGCCAGGCCCCGCTTTGGTCAAGAAAACCGTTTCATCACCTGACGGCAGCCTTATAGAAGGAGGAAATATGAGAGAGGTGTCATGGCAGCACGCAGCAGGGGAGAAAAGTGGGGGAGATAAGTAGGGACGGAGGAGGTGGTGTAATTTTCATAATGGAGCAATGCAGGAGCAGAAGCAGGGTCGAGTCTTTCTGCTGCAGTAAAAATGCAAAGGGAGAAATTTCTAAAATTAGGTTTTCATTATTTCATAGACTTGAGAGTTACCTTTAGTAAATTAGGGTTTTGGAGTTAAAGTGAAAGTTATTACCCTTAATAATCTTTGGTTTCAAAATACACAAGAGATGATTGTACTTTCAAATTATTAAACAGTCAGCAATGACCAGTTTTAAAGGAATGAAGCTCCTTAGACCATTAGAACCATATACTCAGAACCATGACTCTGAGTTTTAATTTCCTTATTTATATTTTGAATCTCTCAACAGATACTGTTTATACTGTATAAATCCTGATTTCTAAAACAGGCCATGGTTTATTTCAAAATTTGAAGATGCTTGAAAAGTTATCGATCCTGCTAGACTCTCTAGACAAGTACACAATAACAGTGCTTTAAAGCTGCATAAATATTTTTTTTTTGACACCAACTCCCTAGGAAAAAACTTCAGCTGCTGTGTTGAACTACCTAGTCACTGATGTGTACAGTTGGTGAATCAGCGCATTTTCACTAAAACATCTGCCTTCTGCATCTGGAAATGAGGCTGATGAAAGCACAGTTTGTGGGCCAGAAATCCAAAACAATGAGCTGAAAGATGGTAAAACATTCTGCTGCTGCTGCTGGGAACTCCAGAGTTAGGGTGATAATTTTCTGAGGGTTTGTCACTACACCTTTCACATCACACATGTCATTTGTTAATAATAAAATGTTAATTGCAGCTTGAAACTCTCATTTTGTGAATTTTGTGTGTCCTGTTTAGGTGCAGTTTTGTTCATAATTTATATTTTTGGCTACAGCCTTTATGTTTGTGAATGATTTTCTGCTTTTAATTGCCATGTCTCAGCTGAAAACAAGGTATTTAATCTCTGTGGAACTACCTAGTTTAAAAGACTCTACATAAAAAATATAAACATAATAAACAACAATATTGACATAAACATAATGGGGGGAAAACCATTGGAAATGCTCTGGTGACTCTCAGTGGCCAGAGATCAGTTAAAAGCCTCCCTATATGAGCACAATTTATCAAGCTCCCTCGATTCATCCCCAAAGGGAAACATTTAGCAGGAGTCTGTGATGTGTGAAGAAGTAAAGAGGAAGCAGAGATAGATAAATCAATAATCAACCAAAACAGCGGTTAGCTCACTATTGGAAAAAGGATCGTGTGGCCAATTAGTTCACTGTGCTGTAGTGAATCTTTGTCTGCTGCTTTGTTTTTATTACTGGCCACTGAGGCTAAGAAACACAGCTGAAAGACAAACTCCCCCAAATGACTCAGAATTAGTGTTTTTAAGATTTATTCATTCAGTCACTGTCCATAAGATAATTTCAAATATTTTCTGATCAAATATCTGACTTTTATGTAAGACCAACTCTTTAAGTGCACTGGCCTGCCAAGCAATCGTGCCTTATGAGTAGTATTTATCTTTATTGTTAGTTCCAGTTTAACTTTATTAATTTTAGTTTTTAGTGTTAGCATGCCAATATACCATACACATTAGCACTAAACAAAAAGTTCAGCTAAGGCAGATGAGAATGTCTAGTTTTGCAGTGTTAAACAAATTTTAAGTTTGACCTGATGATGGTGCAAGAGGAAAAGTCAAGGGATCACTAAAGTCATTAGGATTTATGCTCTGTGGGTTGTGGATATATACCCTGTTTAAAGACAATCCATCTAATCTATCCAGTAGATATTGCGATATTACAGTCTGGACCAAGATGGTGGACCGAACGACTGACCAACTGGCATTGCCATTCCTAGAGCCATGCCCCAAAAAAAAAATGAATGCCCACACTCTTCTGTTATGATGTGTTGTTACTTATATACTGTACATTGCTGTGCTGAAGAACTGATCTAATTAGCGCTGCCATGACAGCTAATAGTGGTGTAATTTTTTCCAGCCTAACGCTATCATCACAAAACAGGTTGAATATTTGCTAAAATGTGACCATGCACAAGGTTGTCACAAGCAACAGATGTCACAATGTGACACAGTACCACTACTGGATAGATGTAGAAGTTAAAATACAGAATGTTGCAGTGCTTCCTTGTTGCTGTGAAAGATAATGTGGATAGGTGACATAATTTAATTTCTAGCACTCTGGTTTAGGTTAGGGAAAGATTGCGATTTTGGTTTAATGTTAATTAAGTAAATTAAAAAAAAGTCATTCAGGTGCCTTTAAATTTCAAACAATGTAGATTGTGTGAATAGGTGTCTAAAAACATCTAGGAGACAGGGTTGCAATATGTAAACAAACCACTACAATGCATTACAAACCAGTCATTTTTGTGAAATCCTTTCACCTAATAATTCTGATTAAGGCTTCCGTGAATAAATGTGAAGGAATGTGATGGAAACTGCAGCAAACCTCGTTTGTTTCCTAGTTCCTGTTTTTTTAATCTGATTTCCAATTCTCTGTGGATCCACAGGGTGACACAGTACGGAGAGGTCAGCGCAGCATGTCGACTACAGAACAGCATCCCTGAGGTTTGGCAGTGGTACAGGGGATTCAACGTCTCTCTAAAGGAAACCTGGACACTCTGGGTCACAGTGAATCAAACCTGAGGAGTCACTCTGACCTGCTGCGACTGATAAAAGACTCAAACACCAAACACACCACAGCATTACAACTTACAGCGGTACACTGGGATGATGCCAAAAAAAAGAGTCTTTTCTTTTCTGTTACTGCTATTGTGCACATTTAGTCTGGCTCTAAACATCCTATCCATCTTTGCATTCTCAATTACCTCATATCAGAATATATATCAGAATTGAGTCAAGGCAATTCACTTCTGCACCATCCCCGATTGCACTGATTGTATGTGTGACTGCAGCCTTAATCACAATGTGTTTTAATTTGTGCTGTAAGATAAACTGCCTCTGGAAAGAAGTTAATGTTTCTATAATCTGCTCCCAGTCTTAGACAGCCGTTCCAGGAATTAAATAGACTGTAATTTTGAATTACTATTGTCATTACATCAGAGTCACTAATCTTACATTCTGATCTTTTTTTCCCCCTCATAACCTTTTGCAATGTTTAACAAGTAATTATCAATTTTTTTAAAAAAAGGACCTGACTGGGGGTTTGTAATGACTATGATTTTTTAATAATGAGATTATTCCCTCTCCATATAAGTACCTACTCCCCGAACCTGAGTGTAGCACAGCTCTAACTTCACTGTTATTATTCTGTCCAGCTCTTCATTTTGTCTACAGCCTCCTCACAAATTTCCCTCACTCATCATCAGTTTACATCTTAGTAGTGGTAAATCATAATTTTAATGATACTGTCGTGAACAAATTAATTAATTTGCCAGCAGACATGTAATTTAAATTGCAGTTGTGTTCAGACTACACTTGTTTAAACAGAGCTGGCAGTCTTGTTAACACAAAAGGAGACAAACATTTTTGGTCCTCTACAGAAAGATTTGAATAAACAATACGTGGGAAAACTGTTCTGTTCGCCTGAATTATTCGTAGTGATCATCAAATAACACTTTTACCTCACGGTGCAGATGCATCACGACAACATTCGTCCCTCCAGCAGTTAATTTGCTAGTAGTCTAGTACTTAGTAGTTAGACTGTTACTCTGATAATTATAAAGACCTTTTCTCAGGACTCTGTGGGCATGTACAAACTGTTTTTAATTACCATCTTTACTTTCCTGAAAAAAAAAATAAAAAAACCAGGTCACACCAACATTTAAAACTGAGATATTCAGAGTATATGTATATAAGCTTGGGAGCTAATGTGACTGATTAGCGTCAGTATGTCCTGACTTGCTAGTGTATCTACAGTACAGTAGATACCGACTAACACCAGGATTAATTTAACTATGCCACTTTCTGTTGTAGGCCTTTAGGGTAGCTTAAGTTATACTTACCATTCTTATTAGTACAAAGAAGTAGAGACATCATGTAACTCCACACAACTTCAACCTGAGCAGAGGGGTCTAATCAGGTGGAGGAAGTGAATTCACCTTTGTGCTTGTGCAGAGGCAAATTTAACTAACTGCATAAAAGGCAGCAATCAAAAACCAATCATGTGAATCCATGCTGATCAAGCTATATTGTGTTAATACGTTATGTTCAAATAATACTGTGACTAAATGACCATATCTATCTGTACCTGCAGTATCTGTTCTACTTTGACATACAACACAAACAACACTTCTTTCTGTTGAGGACCCAGGCTTTAAGGGAGAATTATATTACAACCAACGATTCAAAGCTGATGCAAGAGCAAAGGCTGCATCAATAACAATAAGATAAACAATCCTCTAAGATTAGATAGCAAAACATGGTATTGCTATGCTTCTTTTCCATATAAACATAAACATAGCGTTAATAAGAATAAATGAAGAAAATAAGAAATAAGAGGAACAATTAGAATTATAATAACACTGATAGATTAATAAAAAGACAACACCAACAACAATACTATCAATGATATAATAACATACATGTCGAAATCTCGGCTGCCCTTGTGTTAGCAGGACATAGCCAGGCAATGGACTTACACTCTACTACAGATGCCAGATTAAATGTTGAGGTACTGATACTGAAAAACTTACATTTCAGGCTTTTCTACACCTCTTTTCCACATTTCCTGATTTAAGTGCAGTTTACCTCACATTGGCTTTGCAGTCCTAGGAAGCAACTTAAGTGCCAGCTGCATATAAATGTCTTCTCTTACCTTCTATCTTTCTATTGTGGGCTACAAATGCTATAAAATGCTAAGTGATTAAGTGGAAGAGTAGGATAGTTAAGGAGGAGTACATTTGCTACAGAATAACGCAAGATAGATATTGGATAATGTAGGATAATAGAATGAAATTAAACAAAGAAAACACAAAAAAGGAAGCTGATACAATTCAGTTCACAATGAATATGTTATTAAGCTCCATATCAGCTTGATGGTTTCATTAAAAGGAAGAAATGCTTTTGTGAAGCACTTATCAAACCAAAGTAACAAAATTAAGAAATAAACCACATTTAAAGCTCCATTAGACAAGAATTGTATTGAAAATTATCTGAAACTGTTGCAGATAATACACACAACATTGAGTTATGTTCCATCAAGTTAATTTCATTAACACGTTATTTTGTACTGTCAGTGATTCAAATGTTGGTGCATAAAAAGTGATGAATAAAAATCAGACCTGCCTTCCTCGAGCCATCCGATAGGTGCCCTCAGACTTTCTTGCCAGTGCTGAGACATACGCAGCCGTTTTGAAAATGCATTGAAGTGCAGTGCTATTGCGTACACAACAAGGCACCATCGTTTCCCGTTAAAAAACAGTGCTGAACGGGGCTGTTTTCCCCTGCTGCCTCTCTCTGCATTTGCTGACGTCTTTGTGCTACTGGGTTAGCTCTCTGAACAAAAGTCGGCATTCACTCATTCTTCAGAGCAGACCATTAAAATTGCAAAATAAAATAACAAAAACCCAAACAACTGGCGACCGACAACATCAATGAGAAAATTGTCCACTAACAGGGAACAAACCACAAAGGTTTTGTTCTAGTGTTTTGTGTTAGGAAGGGTGGATCTCTGACATAAATGTTACCAGCGTTGATGTTACAGATCTCTAATGAGAGGTACATCAAGCATGCAAACTGGTCAGGGGTAAAAAAGGTAAGGATACGTAAGCAGAGAAACGTACAAAGACAGTGGAGGGGTCTTTTTTAAAGCTTACATGTTGTATATATAACGTGCATTCGTCTACTGCAACAAGACAAAGATTCCAACATGCAAGGGTGTCACTTTGTGTTGAAAAGTAGTGGGGACATAAGGGCTCAGATTAGGGATGTGAAGATACACTTACGAGATGTGGCGATGCACCATACTGGTGTCACAAGAATGAGATGTGATGATAAATTAACAGTATTTAATAGAAAACATCAAAGCTGAAATATGAGTTGGGGGGTCTGGGGTCCTCCCCCAGAAAGATTTGAGCATTAAACACTTAATTTCCTGCATTCTGGTGAAGTTGTTAAAGTTACTGACTGGTGCTGCACGTTTTGGGGTCATTTTATAAATCAGTAACTTGTTTATTCTTACTTAAAAATGCAAATAAAACTTTCTTAAAGCACTTTCATTGGTTCTTTGCCATTTCATGTAGCAAGCTATTTTTCAAAGCATTTTTAACAAACGCTTTCAAAAAGTGATGGGGACATGTCCCCAGCGTCCCCAGTGTAAATAACACAGATGTCTACATTATATCCAGGTTGCTGCCACTGCTCTGAACTGAATTAGCTTAGCTTACATTACTGGTTAATAACAGCAGGCAAAGTTCTAAACTTAGCAACATTACTGTATCTGAAAGGACAGTTAACATTGTAAGCTAGCTTCTGTCTTACATCAGGCTTGCTTTCCGACGGACAGCTCGTTCGGCAGTCTTTTAACGTCCTCACGTATCCAGCTGTCAGACTCCAGACTAGAAAAAAGACCCGCCCTACACTGCCTCTGATTGGCTGTTGGGTTTCCACCTTCTACCATCCTGTCATGGTTTGAGACATATCTATGTATTTAACCATTAGTAAACTCCATTTCTCCAGATGACCTTTATTATGGTACCAGCTGTGGTTTCTAGGAGACCTGTATAAACCCACAATAGAGAAGTTGGTGTCAGATAGAGGACACACCAACACCCCTGAGAGTTTGACTACTTCTGGTTTCCGCTTTAACATGGCAGCTGTTGTGGTGGCATCATGTGCAGTGCCAGCATCGCGTTCAACTGGCGACCAACAGATGCTAATAAGAACAATAAACAGAGGGAGGGGCGTACATTTTCAGAGCTGTGCGAAGGCAATCACCTGAGGCAGGTCAGGGGCAGGAATGGAGCCAGGCATTAGCTTCATAAGGACAGGTACATTACAGGAAGCCAGCTAAATGGCAGCCTGCAAATGCGTTCAGACAGTGGCTTAAAATCGAGGCATTAATGTGTTATTGCTTATTAGAGCTGCCATGTGTTCCAGCCTCAGGGACTGGAGCTCACATGCGTTGCGTAGTTTTGTTTACACTGTCAGCTATTTTTGCAAATGTTACCTTCTTCACTGGTTAAAACCCCCATGCTGGGGGTAAAGGAAAAAATATCCAGAATTGTTTCTCTATTTTGAGGAAACAGCAAAAACCCTAGATTTGAGCATTAAAGTGGATTCTTGACCCCCTCCTCCCCTACATATTTTGTTACCAGATTATGTATTTGCATCTTTAGACTCCAATGCCTCACAAACACACTGGAAAGACAAAAAAAAACATTTGAAGTAAGTCTTTTAAATTATGTTTTTTGAAATTGAATTAACATATTGAGACTAATCACAGTGTTGAATGTGCTTAGAGTTAGATATGGTTAATTTTGCAATAACAGTGCAAGTTAAAAACAGTGTCCGTGGGTGTGTGTGGTAAACTTATTTGTATTTATCTGTCCTCTCTCAGGTCTGTTTTGATTTGGTGTTTGGAGTGTTTGAGGTGAAGGACTTGGCTTTTTTTTCACTTTGTGAACTTGCTAATCAAAGCAACGCGCAGAAAAACAATGTTTAAAACTAAATCCAAAGTTGTTTGTTAATAGGAGCAAGCTGTAGACCTGAATGACTTAAGAAAGCTAATGAGAGACCACTATACAAGCTAATTATATCAAGACTTATATCAACTTTAAAATAACCTCACGAGTAGGACCTTCATCATCAACATACATGAAAGCTTTTATAAGCTTTTTATATTAAGGCTTTTATTGAATTTGCACACACAATTTTGGCAGTAATTAGAGCCTGCTCTGCCCTTCAGGTGCATTCAGCATGTGAAGGTGACCTCAGTGGATGCCGTTAGGTGGTGGGATTTATTTGAGCTGATGATTATGTGTTGATTTATTAACGAATGTTTACACAGGCTACAGTTGTCTATTACCTAAAAATACAACATGATAAATATAAAATATACTTCTTTTAGTGAAAATCAAAAAGTGTTAATCACATGTTATTAAACTATATTGCATTCACCTCGTGTACTTTTTGACAAGTCACTGGTAATGTTAAGGGAAAAGAAAATGCCTCATCAAAACTCTACATCTGGGTGACCACCATACCTGAAACAACTGAGCTCAGTCCAGAATGTAAGCCAAATCTGCGGAGTCTATGCATTCACGCAGGGAGTTTCCCACTACATACACCATCTTACTGGTGCAGAGCAGAGAGATCCTTCTGTCTTCCTGTGTGATACCACACCGTGAACAAGTCTGTAACAATAACACCTGCTAAAACATACCTATATTGCACTATACAGCTGGTTAGACCTTTGAGCATCTCGCTACATAAATGTGCACATTAAATGAGGCAAAAAACCTATACAATATGAAGACATACACTGCCATTGATTATTTGCTAATTAATGCATTATTTAGCTTAATTAATTACCTTATTAGGATAACTGGTTATATTTAATGGTGATTATGACAGGACATTAGTCAGTTCAATTCAATTCAGTTCAATTAGTCAGCATCATGTTTATGTTCATGAAGTAAATTGACCTACAGGAACATTAAGGGCAAACTCTACAATTTCCAAACCCCAGTTTTCTGATTAGGTTCCAGTGGCAACTAGAGATAGACATAATAATGGTGAAGTATTGATGCTTTTTTAGAGAAGCAATCCTTATGTAGAAATATTGATACCAAGCATCTTTGACAAGTAATGCAAATGTTAATGTTTTAGCAGCTGATGATGAAAAAGTGAAAACATTTGAAATGCTGCAAATTATTGTATAAGATGGAAGTAGGCTATATGGGATTTGAGCAAAAAGATGTATTAGATTACCCGCTGCCTTGGCAACCCTCAGGTAACAAGCATCTTCAAGACCACCACTAACATCCCAACATAGATCTGGAGTAAACAAAAGGGAATTTGTGAAGGACAGTATAGATAAGGTAGTTCAGGCAAGAAGAACAAGAATGGAAGGAGACAGAGAGGAACAGAACAAGAGTAGAAAAGAAGATGGGATAGGTAGGAACTGGCTGTCAAGCTGGTATAAAGATATAACTGTGGAGAAAAATAGAGAGAAGGGAAGAGAAAAGCTAGAAGCTAGATGGTATGTGATGAAGATGAAGTGTGCATGAGTGTGCGTGCGTGTGTGTGTGCGTGCGTGTGTGCGTGCGTGTGCGAGCTCTCTGTGGTATTTGAAACACCAGGCAAGTGCATGTTTCCGTGTTCCACTCTGCTGTTGTCAAACCCTGCTGGGGCTGCTGGGTAAGGGAAGCATGGGATCGCAGCTGTAGCTGTGAATGTACGCTGTGTCTTTGTGTGCATGTGTGTGTGTTGATCTGCAATAGTGGAGGAAGTATTCAGATCCTTAATCTTTAATATCACTGTAAAAAGACTATGTTAGTCTAAGACTATGTTAAAAGTATGTAAATAAACTCAGGAAAATGTACTTCATTATGGATTAATCTGCTGATTATTTTCTCCATTAACTGATTGTTTAATGTTTGTGTATGCATCCTTGTTTCTAGCCATGTCTGTTTATGTGCATCTGCTTCCCTGTGTATAGGCAACCCTGTCTCCCAGAAATGATATTTACACACTGCTAATTTTGCACAGCAAAATATTAGATATTAATAGATTTAAAAATATTTATAGATAGAAATATACAAGATATTTATAGATTTATTAGATATAGATAGATTAGTGGAAAATATAGAGGCAGACAGGAAACATGGGTATGGAGAGAGAGGGGTATGACAGTCCATTTACCAGTTTGCAACATTTTTGTATTGAGCATATCTGTAAATCATTCACTAATACAGTATTTCTCACTATATCCACTTGTTGCAACTTCACAGATTACAGTTAGGGAAAGATTGTAGTTGTGGTATATTTTATGTTAAGTAAGTTACAGTGACTCAAAGAACAGCGACAAGATGGTTTAACCCAAAACATGGTCTTTCTTTATCCTTAACCAAAGTGCACCTGCTCCCTAAACCTAACACAAGCAGGACTTGAGATGCGAACTCTGTCTCCAACATCAAAGTCTTGCTCCATCCACCCAACCAACTGCATTCGAAATGCAGTCGTGGTGCAATGTCATGGCCAGCAATTTTTTTTTTCTTCGTATAAACGTATGTCTCGGAGTCAGTTAATAGTAGATAGCATGTGTGTATGTGTGTGTGCAGTTGGCTGTGTGTGTAAGAGTATTAGTATTTACTTTAGTTTCCAGCATTGACTTGTTGTTTATTCCTTTGTGGAATATAGCAATAAACAAAGATTAAAGGTACAAAGTGTAAGAGAGAGTCAGAATTTTTCAACACATTTTGGAGAAGTAACAGTACTGACATTATGTCAAAGTGTCTACTGAAGGATGAAGCATGCTAATGAGCTAGCCCCAGCCCCTCCTGTCTTGGTATACTACTTTGTACGTCCAGAGGTGATAGTATAGTTCAGGCCTCCCCTCGTAGTTTCAGCTGGGAGATGTGTGTCTGCGGCAAGTTTGTTACATTACACAAGCTCTCTTAGCTTTTTTAAATAAATAGACAAAATAAACTCACAGAATGTCAAGAAAGGATAATTTCCTTGTTAACTCATCAGACCTGAGCCCAGATGATAAACAATTCTGTCGTCATTTTGCAAATGTTTCTCTGTCTACTTTGATCTGCAAGCCCCAGACAGCACCCACTTTTACGTTTATCTGCAACTTCATTGCCACCATGAAGCAGTGGAAAATGTTGCAATCACAAAGATGGGAGTTTAAAAATTATTGATCTTACACAAATAACCGCACCACAAAAAAGTCAAATACAAATATAATTACTTTTTCAAAGGCTAAAAGGGCTTTTACAGTGCTTCCAATAAATCCGAACTCGGTTACAAACTACATCACAGGCGATACAACTGTGCGTACCACACCTTTGAAATTGTTTAAGCTTGTTGCTGTCATGTCAACTGACCAGATAAAATGAATATTTTATTAAGTGACAAAATATAATTTTCATCTTACTCTTCAGCTAGGAGACAGATGCATAGTTCATTAAACCTACAACTGCAAAATGCACCAACAGTCACATCAACCTGGGACAAACACCCTATAGAAAAACATTGTTTACCCTGAGAGGTACAATATGCAATGGTGTGCTCATGACACATCTGAATGTCTCCAGGATATTTTTCATCACACTGTTTGTATCCCTGTGTGTGTTTGGGAAAGACGGAGGGGGAGTACAGAGAGTTAGTGGCTTGCCCAGGCAGAGCTGACTAGTGGGGTGTTAACAGTTGTCTTCCCAGCCTCCTCTTACTACCTGTCTTGCCTTCCTGACTTGTTCCACACCACACACCTTTACCTTCCTTTGTCTCTCTCATTCCTCCTTTCTTCAAACGTTCCTAACGTTCTACCTCTATTCCTTCTTATACAATCTTTGCCTCGCTTTGGTTATTTTCCAGTTATTTACCTATCCTCAATCCGCATCGGCCTTCAGCCCTTCTAATTGACTGCTGTACCCTTTGCCTCCATTTCATCCCTTCCCTCCTTCATCCATTCTGCCTTCTTCATCCATCTTTTCTGATCCACTTCTCTCCCTTGCTTTCTGTATTTCTTTCCTTCCTCTCTCTGCCTTCCTCCTCTTTCATATAGAGCTTCTTCTCTGGGGCAATGCTTAGTATTTTCCTCCTTCTTCCTCACTCCTGTCATCTTCCGCATATAGAAAAAGGGGAGGAGAGGCAGGGGAGGGAAAATAAGACAGAGGAAAGGGATAGAGAGATGGTGGGGTGACTGTGATTAAGCCATTAAAACAGTAGGCTAATTGAATTGACAAGCTGTTAAGTAATTGTCTCTATTTGTTCCCATCCATTATTCAGCTCTTGACTGCTGTTATGACAGCAGCCCGATACTTATCATAAGCGTGTGTGTGTGCACATGTGTGTCTGTGTGCGTGTGTGTGCGCGTATGTAGTACATTTATGAATTTGGCTAGGATGAAACACAAAAAACTGCTCTGCCTGTATGGTCTTCTTGGTTCATTATTGTTTAGATAGGCTAAACTTCTGTTGCTTGTTGCAGCAATTGTTTTTGCACATATCTAAAAAACAAAACAAAAACGTCTTTGCTATTGTACCTTGTTTGTTATATGGTCTGATAGTTCAGCTTCAGTATGTGCGCTGGAGTTGATCTTGACTAACTGTTCTTGTATTTCGTTTTTTTTCCTTTTAGTATAATTAACTTCTATTGTTTTGGTCTAATTCTGTACATATTATGTATAGCTTAATCCTTTTATCTTTTCAGGGTGACATATTACTAGAGTCTAGGGACAGCAGTTGTAAAAATAGCCTTTTGGGTAATTCTGGCACATTATACATTTACATGAAATAAATAAATAAATAAATAAATGAACGAACATGCATTGATACATTGGTCAAATTACATGTTAACTAATTGAAACCAAAAGCTGGTTTATTTCAAGGCATTTTTGCTCTGTATTCTGCATTTTTCAGAATAAGATGCATGGCGCTGGCCTGCCCATCGTGAGCAACTTAGGGTCGTCTCTCAAGGACATTTGGACAGGAGGAGCTGGGATTGAACTGCAAAACTTGCAATTCATGGACGACAAACTACCACCGGAGTCAAAGTCACCTCTTTTCTTTAAAACATGAAAGCAGTTTTCCCCAAATGATAAACAAGTTATTTTTATTTCCTAAACATAAAGCGCTTAAAAGTATTGTATATGAACAATAGATCACGTGACTTCTTGTGAGTCAAAGGGGTCACTCACAGCAATGAATCTACAGAGAATGATCACCCGATTCTACAGCTCAGAGGTGGTGGTGTTCTGGCCCATAACTTTAATGTTTTGGTTCACTCTCACCGCTGTCACAGCTTCATTTCCAGCAGGCAGCGGTTTTCAGAGAAAAATCTCTAAATCCCAAAATCCCATTGTACCGGCTCAGAACCAAAACAAGACAGACAAATTTAGCGACCAGCTGGTGTAGAAAGTGAAGCATTTAGCAGCTAAAAGCACTTTGACAGTCTCGAGAAAAAAATAACGCAGACATGATGTTCACTGAGTTGGATGATATTACTCAAGCAAGTCTCAAGAGTGCATTACATGTTTTTTTTGTATATTTATAAAGGACACGGATGTATATTTATAATGGAAATTGATGCCTGGAATGGTATAAAAGTACATCTAAATGAAAACACTGTAGCATACTGGTAGTTACAGTGCAAAATGGTTGTGATGTAAATGTGTTGTTTTATTAGTGTCTGAAACAATTTAAGTTGAGGGCATTTACAAAGACTACCAACATCACAAATATTGCACACAAACATTCCTTTCAGAAACGCCTTTCTTGTTCCAGTCACACATCAGTAATCTGCAATCCCAGTAAGCACAAACAATCTGGAAAGCTTTTCCTCCTTCATACTTCCAGCAGTATCTGGCAGCTGATTGGCTTGTTTCCTCTGCAAATCATCATCTGAAGGCCCCTCACTGCTAAACTATGTTCAAAGCCAGGGCTTTAAAGTACAGCAACAATAGCTGGCAGGTGTAACATCACTGAGAAAGGAGCCAATTGTTAATAGTGAGACAGAGTAGCGAGAATGGAAGATGCACACAGAAACATAGTCCTTCACAATGTGTGCAGGTGTTCGTGAGGGGAGTACAAAACATGCACAAGGACAGAAACATACAGTGTAGCAGGGATGGAAAGAGTTGTAGAATATTTTACTTAAGCAAAAGTATGATCACTTCAGAGAGTTTTTAATCAAGTGAAAGGAAAATTACTCAGAAGTAAGAAGTAAGAAATAGACCAATGCAGTCAGAGTAAATGCTACAGTGTTACCCAAGAAAAAACAAACAACAAAAAAAATAAATAGGCGGGTGAGTTTACTCTAATAGTTTTATCATATAACATCATCAACATCAAATTTAATTGTCTTAGAATCAACCAAAAAATGGGACCAAGCACAGACAAATAATAAACAAAAATGGCCAACAATAATAATTAAAAAGAAGAGTTGCACCAAAGGAGGTGCAACAAGCAATATTATGCTACATATATTAAATAACCTGCCACTTTAGCAGCATCACATAAGGCCACACATTAAAGCAAAAAGAGCCTGCACAGTTTTTGGACACTGGTTCTCATCTGGAAAGAGAACAGTCAGTAGGTATGTTGTTGTACTCACTAGTCTGAAAAAGATTCTCAGAGTTTTGTGCAACTTCTTTGCTCATTAGTTCCAAATGCAAAATATTACCAGTCCATTCAACCTCTTTTGCTCTGCAGTACTCAGAGTTTTCAAAAGTTTTAAGCTGAATCAGTGCTCTGCAGTTAATGTCAAAAACAGCAGTAAGGCCACACACCTCTTACTGAAAGTATAAGTTCCTCAGAAAATGCAGAACCAAATAAGGAAGTGCCACTGCGAGCATGTTAGCTATAAATCCAGCATGCAATTCTTATGTCACAAAACATTGTGGGTATGTTCTCACTGGGTGGTGCATTAAATCTATGATTAATGAAGGCAGACGCAACCTGTTCTTCACCTATGTATCAGGACGTCATCCTTAAATTTAAATGCTTCGTTGTGCATTTTGTGTGTGCAGATCACAAAGCGCTAGGCCTGGCCCGGGTCGCACCCCCTGACACTCGGACACTGAAGGTATATAATCAACATTGTTTCATCTTTTCCAGAGTGCATCTTGCTGGACATGGAGCTCTGCCCTCCCGCAACCGCAGCCAAACCAGCAGCTGATTTGGCTCCTTTCTTTTGTTCCATTTTCACAAAGTTTTTGTGACTTTTCATACGTGACTTTTGTTTTTACTCTAACAGATGTGACTTGAAATGTAGCAAAATACTATATTTGGGTTAAAACCAAATGATTGAGTGTGAAATTAATTTGTTACTTCCACCCCTGCTGTATAGATGGAAGAAAACAAAGACAACATACTAACAATTCTTGACACCTGTATTATATCTGTAAATTGATCAGAACCAATTGTTGTTCATCAACTGAGTGAGAACATACTGTGCAATATGTGCGTTTAACTTTCAGTTGTGTGATTGAGACTCAATCCCATTTCACCACCATGGGGTTGAAATATTCCCCTACGAAATGGAACAACCGTTCAGGAACCCAATACATCATCAGTAGTCTATGATGTTTCTGATGTTAACAGAAGCAAGATGACAACGATTGACGACAAATCCAATATGCTGTCCTTCGCTGTAGTAATCTCTCTCGTATGGTAACGTTATATCACAAATCAAGTGATCTAACAAGTCACCAATTAAAAGTAAAAAAACACAGCTTCATTATCAGGTAACTGTCTTGTTTGTAAGCATTGTACAAAATTATATTCAGACAACGACGTGCTGGTTATCATAAATTATATGAAGAAAATACTTGTATTCTGGGAACTTTCTCGCCCTCCGTTTGGAGTGTGCCTCTAAAAAAAAAAAAATCATCAACATTTCGAGGCTATGTAACACACCCTTCGCCCTACACCTCTATTGCAACAAGAATTGGGACACCCTATTCCTTATCTTGAACGCAAAAAACAGAGGAGTGGTAGGGGCAAAGGGTGAACTGGGATTGAGCCTAAGGCCCCATCCACACTGCGAGACCTTTTGCTACGTTTGCGCCTTCTGTCCAGACTAAAATGAAGACCTAAAACGGAGAAGCAGATGCTCACATGTGGCTCTCTGATTGGGTCTTATAAGTCATGCAAAGCAGAAACAGGATGCTACTGACGGAGTTTGATATTTGGTTTTTGGTATTTTTATTGAAATATTGTGTACTGTGCAAATAACACTTATAGCCTACACTTGTACTGTGCATATTGCTGTTTACTTTGCGATGACTCCCAGTCTGTTTTCCACCACCACAGTCGCTTAAACTCCTGTGTTACATACAGTAACAGTCCCAGCTTGTTATTGGTCCATGTGGTTCTTCGTCTGCATTACTTTGCTCTTTTTTTTCTCGCCAAATCTTCTGTAACTACGGAATGGACCATCTGTTTCACTTTTACACTGGCACGCGCATGGCTAGTGTATGTTAATAGCCACTAGATGCGTTTTCAGTCGTTTTAATATAGACAGAGATTAACTCTGATCTGATATGCAGCTAAAATGCTGTTGTGGATGGAGATCGTATTTGTTTTAAAAAGTGTGGATGCAGCCTAAGAGACACAGCGGGGTTACAAGTATCCTCACTAACCACACGGTTTCATGATAATCAGCACTCACTTCAGATGCTGGTCCCAGCGCTAACATGATTATCATTTTTAATCCAGTGGTTGGCATTCAGCTGCTGACTCTCATTTCTGTTCTGTTCTCTCAGTGTAATGTGAGAGCTCTCACTTCTGCTTAAGTAGTCAGGATGAAGTAGTTAAGTGAGACACATAAAGAATACACACAGACAGAGACCTAATACATTTCGAACCACAGGACCGGCATCTTGGTTCAGAGTGTTCTATAGTGTCCTGCCATTTTCTTATTTTTATCATATTACTACAGTAATGGAGATAGATTAAAAAGTAAATACAGAATTACTTCACAAACATTATAACCTCCCTAGCAGTATAAGATATAGAACAAAAATTGCAAATGTGCGCTTTGTTTGCACTTTGCATATAGATGATACTGACGGTCTACAAATATGGTAACATCACTAACTATAGGCTAATATGGCAATGCAAAGGGTGAGTTAAGGTGCTTTCAGACCAAAAGCAAAGCGAGCGTTCGGAGCAGTGAGTTCACATACAAAGTCAATGCAAAGATGCGTAGAGCCGTGATTTCCTGTCGGGCAGCGTGAAGGGGGCGGGGCCGGCAGCGCGAAGGCAAAGCGAAGGAATTCACGTGAGTTCAACTTGGATTGAAAATCTGCTGGCCGGCTGAGAGCTGCTAAACGTGGGGGAGAGGAGCAGGGAGCAGCGCTGTAACTATTGGACAAATAAACCCCCGTAGTCGGTCGGATTCTGCTCAGACAACTACGCCGTTTACTCGCGAGAGGAGCTCGGAGTAAACTGCTTTTATTAAATTAGCTTTTTACTTTAGTTTTGGGGATTTTGTTGATTTATCTTCACTAGAGCTTCTCAGCAGCTAGGTTCCGTGCACATCCGGTTCCAGTGTTGTTATTATCATTAGCTCTGTTGGACTACAACTTCATATTTATATAAAAAAACGGACAAAACTGGACATTGCTGGGAGAAAAGAAAGTGAGGAGGTTGAACTACCTGGTGAGTTCAGAAAACATGTGTCTGTAACTTTATTTCAGCTATCATTGTACTTTACTGTGACCAAGTAAGCATAGCATAGCCCTGATCGATCCAAACTCCATTCAGAAAACAAACATTTTAGAAGTTGTTGTCCTGCTGACAGACCTGACAAAGCATGAATACATATGTTTAACAAATCTGCATCATGTTGTAGTTATATCGGCATCAGTTTAATCCGTTTATTGCTATTTAATCACAGCAAAATGTTCATATTGTTGTAGTAAAGGCGAGTTGTGTTTATTCACGTTATCGCCTTCTCGCGTTGCATGTGAACACTTGCAGCGAATGTACTCACGCAAGGAAAGCGTCGCGAGGTGAAAATTTGCGGTTGGTCTGAATGCGGCATTATACGTGAAGCGTGGATAGGCTCAGGCCAAGCCAGATTGACCACAAGCCTACCCTATCAAATTAGGGTATTTTTTAATGATTGTGATTATTTGTATTCTGGAAATGTCACTGGTAGGTTGATGTAAAATCCCTCAGTTCAGAATTGACCAACCAGTGGTAAAACAGTGGGCAAAAGACAAAAAGGTGTGCAAAGTATAAGCCTCAATTTTGTTTAGACGTTTTAATTAATAAACAAGCAAGCGAGCTAAGAGTCAGTTCAGCGGGGGAAGCTCTGTCAGTTGGGTATAGGGGTATAGGCTGGCCGTGGATAGGTGTGCTCAACTTTCCTTCCTTATGTGTGGCGAAGCCAAACAAACAGGCTAAGGACTGTTCTGCTGCTGTTGGTCACAGGCTGGTCGGTTGTGACCTCCTTACTGCCTGGGGTCTCTGGTAACTCTGCTAAGAGGCTGTTGCTCTGCACCATGCAACTCTGTAGACCCTGATCCATCCGTGTTGTGCACTATAATGGATACCAGCATCAGCTCCAGCACACCCGCACACTACACAGAAAAAGACAAGCAGAAACTCAGTCGGTCACGCCCAAGCACACCTGTCTACCATCAACCAATCCCCATGCAATCACCCCATGTGAAGACCACAACCTCCAAGCACACACACTAGACGCTCACCTATCATATTATCTCTGCACTCAAAATCAGACTGATCAGCTCTAGCCTGTTACATTTTGGCCATTCAACAGACTGGAATATCAGTGTGGCCAGGGTTGATATTTGATAGCTGCATGTGCAATGTATCTCGAAATAAATAAATAAAACATTTGGCAGCTACTAAGTTATATACATAACATGTCAAAGCAAATATCCATAACAAGATATTTAAAGGAGAAGGAAGAAGTGGAGGGAAGGAACTGGCAATTTGACAGCCACTAACATGCTTGCAACAACTCAATGTCAGATGCCGAATGCTATGTTTTTATGAAGCAGCTGAAACAAAATAAAATCTGTCACCTGTTCTTCCATCATGTATGTACTTGACAGTTGCCCCCAATATATTTTTCAGAAAATAAATTCACTCCTAAAGGTCAGTGCCAAACTTCCAATGACATATTGCTGACTACAGCTATCTAATGACCAGCACTTGAATGAACAGCTTGACTTTACTGTAGCTGAAAAGTGAGCTGGCAGAATCATTGGGTTACGATGAAATCATCTCTGTTTTCTACTCCATGCCTGCACCTTGTGATGTAAGATGGCAGCGTCTCCTCCACAAGCCTCCCATGGTATGATGAAATGCCTATTTTATACCCACCAAAGCCACTGAATGACATCGTTTTATTGTCTACCGCTATGTGTTGGCTTTGCATTAGAGTTGATATGTTAATCGTCTACTTAGTTTTCCTTTGCCTTTGTTGTTGAGGTCTGTACGTCCCAGCTGTCATTTTCACAGTTACTGTTCAGTCAAGCCTATGTTCATGATCTGGTGCTAATATTGATTTAAAAAAATAAATTAAGTGTCTTTTGTTGCTTTTTGGTTCTGTCTTGGGCCCGGTTTTATTTTCATTGTATATGCTCCCCTTAGGCAACATCATTAGCAATTTCAAGGGCATTTCTTATCACTGTTATGCTGATGACATCCAGCTGTATGTCTCTTTTGGGTCAGATGTGTATGACAAACTGACCACACTGTGCAACTGCCTCATTGCCATGAACAGCTGGATGGCTAATAACTTCTTACAACTGAACACAGACAAAACTGAGGTCCTTGTTGCATAGCTTTGTCCCGAATGCATAGCTCCCTGGATCACTCAGCATACTGGATCACTTTCATCAGCAGTACAATCAAATTTCAGGAATCTGGGTGTTTGACACATCATAGCACTAACCAGAACTTAAGATGATATTTTATGCTTTCATTTCTTTCCATTTAGATTATTGCAACTCCCTTTTTTACGTCTCTTAGCAAGTCATCCCTGGACCGTTAACAAATGGTCCAAAATGCTGCTGAAAGGCTGTTGACCAGATCCAGCTGGAGAACTCACATGACACCCATTCTGTCCGTATTACATTGGCTCCCTGTTAAATTCGGAATTCAATTCAAAGTTCAAAGCTCATTTTAACATACAGAGCACTGCATGGTCAGGCACCTGGGTACATCTCAGACCTGTTGCACCCATATACCACTGGTAGCATTTAAGCATTTAAAAGTCAGCTGAAGACTCTCTTATTTAAGCAGGCCTTTGTCTCCCATAAACCTTTAAATGTGAATATTCATGTGCAAAAATGGCCTAATTTTGATTTGACATGCGCATTTTAATATACACAAATACTCTGATTATATTGATAGATGTCTTTTATGGTTTAATAATGGTTGATGCTAATGTATGATTGTCTGATTGCTGCATTGTTTTTATTGTTGCTATTGTTTATCATTGTAAAGCACTTTCTGACTTGCTCTGTGAAAGGTGCTAAACCAATGACATGAATTGAGAGTTTACAAAGTTTTAGGACAATTTATGCCCAGTATCCTGGCATATAAATGCTCTGTAAAATTATTTTCAGTTTTTCAGAATTTGGATGTCAACACTATACCATAAAAGGTCAATTAAAAGCCAAGTCCCAATTAGATGCTTATCTCTTTTAGACATTCTGCACCATTCAGAGTCATCCCAGACTGTCTTTTGAAGTTGAGTTCTCAGTCTACGGTCAATGTTCACAGCTTCACCCCTCTCTCATCCATTCCTTCAGCAGAGGTCAGAGGTCGCAGTCAGTTAAAGAGCAGCAACTCTGGAGCTAGCAGGGACTCTGAATTTATACCCAAGGACACGTCGGCCAAATGGATGTCTGTGACACCAGGTCATTTGATGAATGATGATCACGATGCCCTGGTGATTCAAAGTTGTCTTTACTTTACACAATTGACCACAAGTGTGTGTGTGTGTGTTTGAATGAAACTACCCATATGCACACTTGTCACAGCCAAGATGAAATTAATTAAATTAATTAATTCTGAAATTTATCAGGAAATTCTATCAGGAAAATCTACATTATATTAAACTAAGTAAGGTGGTTATATCCTGTGTTATATCCCTGTTGAGCAGGGGCGTTTCCAGGCTCTTGAAACATTGGGGCTTAGCCCAGTCCAGAACTCTTGTTGTCATGTTTTCACCTGCCCCCCAACCCCGCCGCCTACCCAAAGTACGTCTATAAAACAACAGTAAATGACCTCTACACAGTAACTCTATCAACTGCCTCATTTTCTGTTGCTACCTTGTTGTGCCATTTGTCAAACAGAACCTTATACCTACTTTAGCTATCCTATAAATCATTGCACTTCATCTCAATTAATAAATATCATAGGCCATATAAATACATATGTTATGACTTATCATTTATAGTGATAATAATTAACACTTATATTAATTTTTTTTATATTGAATTTTCTGCACCAATTTATTGAGGAAATGTCTTTATTTAAATAAAGGGAAACACAAAATTCAGGTGCCAATTTAAAATATAAAAAATATAGTGTAATATAATGCAATAAGGCTCTCAGTCATTCTGTATTGCTGTCAAATATGTTTCTCCTGTATATCAACTTTTCTCATTTAATTTCATCCCTGCTGAGTCAACACACATGTAGGCATGACTGAAGCAACCTCTTTAAATGTGCATGTGGCACCTTTTCACCTCAATGATAAATCAATTAATTTTAATTCAGTTATAAACTCCTGCACTTTAATAACTCCTGTGTTTCAGCTGGTTTTCTGCTCATGTTCAAAACTTTATGCACATTGTAATTATCTCATAAATAATAGTCGCAATAAAATCGCAATCTAATGAGAATTAAGTCATTATATTTTAACAAAATATACCTGCCCCTCTGCTGTGCATTACCCTGTGTTATTGTTCTGCTTATATGGTAGTAGGCCACCCCCTTTAGACCATCTAACAGACACAGAGCCCGTCTGGGACTGTACTCGATGAGATGAGCGCACTGCTCTTCATCAGAGGTGGAAAACCGAAACTGAAAAAGTTCAGCTCACAGCCACTTCAGAGGGAAGCATACCGGAGCAGAGAGATAGTCAAATACAACAAAGGTGTCTCTGAGGGAGGAGGACAGAGACAGCAAAGAGAGCGACAGGTGTCTGTGTTGCGGTCAGATGTGTCGTGTTATTCTCTCGCTACTTTGCGAGCAATGCTCTCTCTCTCGCTCTCCTCTCGCGCTCACTCTAAATGCAGGCAGGCTGAGTAATGGTGGGGGGGTTACGGGAACTTTAAACAGAGCGGTAGGCAGTGGTGGTCCCAAGGTTAGAGAAACAAGCTTGTGACCGGGAGGTCCCTGGTTCAATCCTGGGCAGGCAGGATAAAACCAGGTGTGGAAAGTAAACCAAGCACTGCTTACCCTCCATTATTTACCACCAGTGAGGTGCCCTTGGGCAAGGCCCATAACCCCAACAGCACCAAACAGCAGCAGATCAGGCTGTGGTTGTACTGGGCAGCTTCCAGGTGTGAATGTGATCAGGGACTTCCTGCAAAAAAGAGGCTTCCTCTCAGTGAAGTTCCCCGAATAAAGGATGAAAAAAAATGTATCAATATTATTACAAGTTGCCTCCGTTCTTTGAAGACTGCGAGACAGGATACGTTATGAAGATTATTGCATTTTAATATGGAAAATATTTTTGGTGATGTTGTTGAGTTACAAAACATTCGGGGCTGAAGCCTCGGAAAAATGACCTGGCGACGCTGATGCCGGTGAGCAGTGATTTCCTGTCGTTGAAGAGATGCAGCCTGCAGGTAGTGTGCAGACAACTTGTCAGCAATACATTCTGATCATAAAGTGATTGAAACCTGCGAGGCAGAGGCAAAAAAAAAAAGGCTAAAATGATAGATAAATGGGTGTGGATGGTCATAGTTAAAGGTGCTCTGATATTTCTTGTTTGTTTTTTGGAATATTTTAAATTGTGCATTGTTTACATTCATGCTAGCAGTCTTCTACACTGCATTTGTTGACATATTGCTGTGTTTCTTTGCATGATATTGCCACCAACAGTCGATCTGCAAGCCGGCCTGTGTATCACATGCGCTCAAGCAAACAAACATGGATCCACTTGTACTTACTGCTTTATAACGTTACTAATGTTAAAAAAATACCACAGGGTATACCTTTTAAGGTTTAACTAATGCAAATTAAATGCAAAACTGTGACAATATATCCTATTTATGTAATTGTATGGCACGCTTTCTAACACAACATTTCTGTTTACCATGAAGACTATGCAGCAGATGTCAGCTTCCTGCTTATGCTTTGGTAAAAATCACATCCTACTAATTAGCTCTGGATTTGAGCCAAACTCTGTATGCCATCTGCAGTCCTGTCATGATGAACATGGTGCTGAATGTTTCTTGACCCTTTCCTGCATAGACTGAAACATGCCTCCCTGGCGTTTCAGATTTATGACTGCCTCAATACTTTCAGGCCACGTGGTTCAGCTCCGGCACCTTGATAAATGGCTGCCTTTCTATGTCCTGGAGTTTGGTAAAAGGCAAGCAGAAATCATGGTTGGGAGTAGTGTTTTCATGTGTTTCTGTGTTTTCATGTATTGCTGTATAGCAAGGTGAAGGCAAAGAGCGGAGAGGAAGTGGTGAAGGAGGTGAAATCGTTGATGATGAAGATGGAGATAAGAAAGCGGAGAAACTGCTAGAATAGAAGGTGAATGAAGAAAGGGAAGTGGATGGAGAGTAAAGAGAAAAAGGAGATAACTCAGAGAAAAGGAGAGAAATGAAGGAAAGGAAGAAAAGAGGAGGCAGAGAAGAGGGAATACATGAGGTGGTTGACATGAAAGGAAAGGATAGTGAAGCAGAAATAGTAGCAAGGTTGGGAGAAAATGAAAGAAAAAGGAGTTTAAGTAAAACGAGAGGAAAAAAATGGAAGACTTGTGGACAAGCAAAGAAGACGGAACACTAAACAAATGTTGTATCATTACCCAGCAGTGATTAGATTATTCACTGTCTGGAAGCATGGTGCCCTCAAGAAGGCAACGGCCAGTGTCTCAGATGTGGGCTTCTGGGATGTAGGAATATAAATGCAAATTCAGGAAACAGGAGTCTATATCTTCACTGAACAAAAGATACGCAGGGAGAGAGAGAGAGACAGAGACAGGTGCACACAAAGACACACCATGCATTTACCCAGCATGCACCCCTAGCAGCCCTATCTATATGCTTTTTATTTTGGGAGGAAATTCACTTTACGCTTGGATACAGTCTACTTAGAAAAGTCCCAGACGCTTTTTCTCCCCACCCCCCTTCTTTCTGAAAAATCCTCTGTCGGTATAAGCTTTCTGGAAGCAACGTTTCCACTGCAGTTGTGACATGAGATTAAGTTAATCTTTGGCGTGGTGATGCCGCGGCATCGTGGTTTTGATGTAAACAGCATTACGATTCACCTCTTCCCCCATTTGGAGCGCTCCATGGTTGTCTGGGTAATTCCATCTTCTCGGGGCAAACAGCGTGGGGTACCTGCATGGACGACTATGTGAGCTTACACAACTATGGGTAGATAGTGCGCCGCTGCATGATACCAACATGTTGGGGGCAAGAAATTATCTGTTTTAGTGGGTAAGAAGTTCACAGAGCTAAAGGGATTAGACTGGTTGGGAAGGAAAAAAGATGTCATACACAGGTGGAATACATTACATGACAAAAAAAATGTCATCACAGAGCTGCAACATCACTTTTATAATATGTATCTAACAAGATTAAGGTTCTTTGTTCTCTGTGGGGTGTTCTGGTGTAGTGGTGAAATAGATTCACCAAATAGAAAAAGAGGACAAAGAGAGTTTGTCCAAAAACATGCTTTGTCAGCTGTAGTCACCAAAGAAACACACAATAGTTCTAGTTCTATGAAAATTCTTACAAGGGATAAAGTATACATTTACAAATGTCCTTGATTTGAGTGTGCTGTTTATCAGCACTGCTGTCCAAATGAGGCTCAAGATAAAGAAAGACAACGTTTTATATGAACAATAAATCAATTGAGGGTTGCTGTGACGACAGTCGTTACAGTCGTTAAGACTACCTGTGGCCAAGACTGAACGACCATCGTTGGTATCTTCACCTGAGGCCAATAGGTTACTCACTTCCCAGGAAACTCAACAAACGTAACCTATTGGCCTCAGGTGAAGATACCAACGATGGTCGTTCAGTCTTGGTGTCGATGACCCGGGCCGACGATAAACGATAATAGCTGAGTTTCCCTGCCAGTCAGTCAGAACTGAAGAAGTCCTTTGGATGAGGGACGAAACGTCTTCCAGTATCTTCAACCAAGTCCAGTTGCCCTTGATTTTAACCTTAAGTTGCATCGTCTTTTAGGACTAAACGTTCAACTGTTGCCGGTGTTCTGACGATCTATGCTGCCTTGCCGAAAAATGCTACCATAGCGCAAATCGTGAGACTCGACTCTACTCGGCCCTGCTCCGTTTTCCATTGCAGATATTACCAAGAGATAGTACGTAGCTTGTGTGTGTCGTCGCTATGACGATACCACACACAACTGCTGCAACATAATGTTCAATGCGACACACACCAGCGATCCACACAGCTTTATCTTTTTTAAGTTAAAACGTTTCAACATTCCTCAGAATGTAAAGACAGCTGCCAGCTGTCAGGCGGCTGGCTGGCCTCACACGCTCCTCCCGCAGGTTGGCACAGGCATCAATATTCGAAATCTACACAGCTGACTTCTCACCTCAAAACTTCTCAGAAGTGGATTTAGTGATGAAATTCCATACGAAAACTGTAAAATACAGTATAAAACTTTCGGTTGCTGGCCTCTGTCTGGCGCATGCAATGATGATGCGGTCAATAGTGACGATTCTCTCTGAACAATCAGCAGTCTGTCGCGTTACATTTTAGTATCCCTCAGCTCGCTTGGAACCTCGATGCAGGTGAGGTGATACGAAAAAAAGTACCTGGAAGCAGGTATAGGTACAACATTTCTACAATGGAAAACCAAACAAAGGCAAGTCGAGCCAAAGGGCCTCTGCTCAGACTAGCTTGGTTTGAGGGCGTGCCTGACCCTGCCAGCCGCTTGGCAAGCTTTATGATGCGTTTTCATTGTGACGTCACAAGTGAAGGAAGTGAAGGGCTGGAATATGTTGTGATCGAGCCAGTGTGGATGTAGTTTAATAAATGATAAACCAACATATAAACTTCTACCTATAAACTACATCAGAGATCAATATAAGAAAACACAATAATTTACCCTGAGTAATACAAAAATCATACTATCATAATCTCTCACTCATTAGCAACAGGTCCACTAGCCTAGCATGGAAGTGTATAGCTAAACATCACTATTTCACACGGCAAAACTACTCAACTCTAAACATTGCACGTTCTCACTAAGGATTCAAAACACTCTTATCCCTTATACTGGGGTACATGCAGGCAATTTTGAGGAACGTTAACCCACCTGTATGCAGAAACAATGAGGCAGAAACTTAGCTTGCGTTCAGCTCGACTGCAGTATTTACTCTGCAGCGCTTGCCTCCTTAAGGCCAATTTATACTCTTGCGTAGGGAGTCTACGTACGCACGTAGACATGCATTTATACTTGTGCGTAGGTGTGTCCGTCATTCTGCAATTACACCCCCAAACGCTAGTTGGCAGTAGCGCTACAGCGTCCACTGTGTTGACTTCTGCCAGCCAAGCAGGCTAAATTCCGGTTTAGTGCTCCGCTAACGTAAATGGGGGTAAATTTGTAAAAGTGCAGCTGGTGTAGCCCTTTCAAATGTTACCGACCAAATGGATCACATTCTGAGGGCGAAACGAGTCATTTCGCTCGGGTTGCGACGGTCAAATATATTGATTCACTGTGTTACAGCCGCCGTTTTGGTCGCTAGTAAATGTTATTTCAAAGCGTGGGGTACTTCCGGTCGGCTCGGAGGCATTGCGAGGCTACCCGGCCGACCAATCACAGAGCTTACAGTCCGCGTCGACTCGACGTGTAGTTACATTTTGGAGGAGGTGCACGTCAGGCGACAGCGTAGCCTCTGCGTAGCCCCGTAGCCTATGCCGTCACCTACGCCGTCGATTTGACGCAGAAGTATAAATTGCACTTAAGGGTTTTAAGTTCCTCCCAAGCGCTGTGCGCTCTTTAAGTATCGCCCCTCCAAAGTGCAATACAATTGGCCTTTTAGTAACTATTTAATATTATATATAATATTTTTTGTTTATTTTGGCAGTAAATGGTAGTATAATGAACTGTACGAAGTCAGTTACTTATCTCTTATGCCTAACTGTGAACACATTTTTAACCCTTTACAACTACAATCAGGTGCTCTCAGTGACAGACCTTCAGATAATTACATAATCTATGTAGCTTTAGCCTCTTTTTACTGACAGTTCTGATTTTGCAGGACATGTACTGAACAGTTCAGTGCACTCATTAACAGCATTCCCAACAGCAGCAGCAGGTAGCTGTTTTTAGCAAACAAACTCCGACAATCCCACTTTTCACTACGCGCTCAGCACCAGCAGATCAAGTTAGCGACTAGCCAATGAACATAGTGGAGCATTTAGCAGCTGAAATGCCAGAAATTAAAGGAGACTGAATCGTAGATTAACAGAAACATAACTCTAAATAAATGCTTAATTGGTTCTGTGCCTGTTGGATATGGTTTTCAAATTACAAATTATCAACTGCATTTCAAAAGAGAGAGAAGACTAGACTGGAAGTTTTTTTTTGGACAGTTTGGCATAGTAACACAAATGTCCCAAATTTGGCAGGTAAATAACAAAACTAAATAAAAACAATTAGACTGATTAGTTTCTGTTGTTTTGAGCCCTCATCAGTGTTGCCTGTTTGTCTGTCTGTTTGCCTCTTTGTTATGTGTTACCATTCTTGAAATAATTAGTGCAACACAATGGCATTAACAGTAGAGTGCTTGTGATTGTTGCAGCTGACCGCAGGCTGTTTGGCATTGCATGTTCAAAATGCCTCTCATTGTGTGGAAGGAACAAGCCAGAGCAGAAAAACTGCAAGAACCCAGAAGTAATCAAGAAAATTGGTTTCAGGTTGTGGAAAATAATGGGCACAGTTCTTGACAGTTTGGGCCTTGGGCACACTTAAGTAAAATCACAACCCCCCTTAGCCTGCTGAAATATTGATTGCTTTAAACAGGATGCATAATATTTTGCAACTACTTGCAAACATTGCACCAGGTTACATAAACATGTATCATATCGTCTTCCCCTCATATACAAACACACACAACTTCAATGCACAAAGTATAAACATTTCTATGGCGGAATGCAATGTTGGTTGTTTCTTTTGGTAGAAGCGCCACAGATGGGGATACAATGTGATAACATTAAAATGCATCACAAGATGCAGCAATGTCACAAAAATTTTAAATAAATGAATGTTACATCAACTTTAAATTTCTTTGTAGATTTATACATTTCCATAAAAATGCAGAAAAGCCAGAGCAGAAAAACTGCAAGAACACAGAAGTAATCAAGAAAATTGGTTTCAGGCCGTGTGATCACTGGGGCCGTGTGGCCCACACATATACACACACACAAACGCGCACACCCCCCCCTCAGAAAACAATGGCAGCAGTTCCTGACAGTGTGGGCCTTGGGCACACTAAAATCGCAACACCTCCTAGCCTGCTGAGATATTGATTGCTTTAAACAGGATGCATAACATTTTGCAACTGCTAGCAAACATTACTAGGGCTGACCCCCAATAGTCGAAGATTTGATGCTTCGATGGGCGGAGCCTGATTCGACTGTCAGTCGCAATAAAACAAGGATCATGCCATTTTGGCTATATGGGGGTGCTCAACGTCTGATTTTACATAGAACTACCAGTTTTCTCCTAATAAGTTAATATACAGCCTATTAAAAAATACATTTCAAAAAGTATAAAAACTAAATGCAGTGTTGGTAGTTTCTTTTGGTAGAAGTGCCACAGATGGGGATACAATGAGATAACATTAAAATGCATCACAAGATGCAGCAATGTCACAAAGATTTTAAATAAATTAATGTTACATCAAGTTTAGATTTCTTTATAGCACCTTTTCATACAAATGCAGTTCAAAGTGCTTTACAGGGGGAAAATATCTTGCTGCTTTGATCTTCGCTCACAGAGGACATTTTGACGTGACAAACAAAAGCGCTGCTAATAATGTTAGTAATGGCATTCTGGTTCACTGACATGCCTGACACACCTAAATGGAATTGAATCATCATTAATGTTATTAGTAACACCTGTGCTTTTTCTCCTATGATATGTCAGAGTATCACAACTGCTGTGAAAAGGCCTGTTCATAGGATATCAGCTGCAGTTGAATAATTTCAGAATCAGGATTAGAAACATTTATTTATATTTATATATATATATAATCCAATTGGACGTAACCACCGTGACATCACCCATTGGTTTGTAGTATATCATTCTGAAGCCTTGAGATTAGCATATTGGCAGTCTGCATTTTGTTTTTTTTGGAACCAGTATTTGGACAAAAGGGTGAGCTGGGAAGGGATACGCATTGCTGTGGTAGCGACTTGTCAATCACAAGGTAACCACACAAAGCATACCCTGCTTTATCTTCTATATAACTCTAAATGGGACCATCATTTACAAAATGTACATCATGCTGTATTGAAGAAGACATAAAACTAGCAATTGAGAACATAAACTCATTAGCAAAGTGTTTACTGAGGTAAAGTAGGTACAATCGGACTTCTTTTTGGAACTGGTGGAGTAGCCCCCAGCTGGTACCTGTTTGGTTAGAAATCATTCCTGGAAGACAGTAAAGAAGATGTAAACGGAGTTAAATTAAAAAAAAGAAATGAAGAGAATATAAATGAAAAGAAAATCTATAATTTCAATATCAGAATTATTTTCTACTAAAGGAGGAAACAATTAGTGAAAGGTAGAAGAGTATCCTTTAATTAAGGAAACAGCCTTAACTTAATCACAGGTGCTACATACCTGATCCCAATCTTTACCTTAACCAAAGCTCAATTCCAATTTAAGATTTGTGTCCCTAGAACGTATATTCTAGAAAACAAATGTATACAGCGCGCGCGCGCACACACACACACACAAGTGCATATAATCGTAGCAGAGTAGGCCTTTATATACTGAGAGTATCACGTGCCTTTAAGCATTCCCTGTAAAGTCATCGCTCCTCCAACAAACTAAAAAACTGTTTCATCATAACACTTTCAAAGGAGCAGTGCTGAAGACAAAAGAAAGAGAAAGACTGAGGCGGAGAGAGAGACACACAGAAAGAGAGTGACAAGAGAAAGCTATATAAATAAATTGATGCATTAACCCCTGTGGTGTAATTGTAAGTGATCTGCAAACAAACAAGACAAAATTAAACATGTCCAGGACGAATGATTATACTCCGTATAGTGAACTAAAATGACCCCACAATGCCATGTAAAAGTGGCGATTTAGTCGTATAATGTTATGGAGCACATACCATGGCCAACAGTCATTCTGCTTCATGCTACTTCATTACCAGTCTAACTCTGTCTCCCAGAAATCACTTTTATTACTACGCAAATCCATTTTGGTGGAAATGTAATGCTCCCCGGATTACTTACCAAATTCTTTCACCAAAGCGCTAAACCTAACATGTGGAACTGTTATGTGTTATGTGAATGTTTATGTATTGGAAACCTCTGGATAACTATTTGCATATTAATGCTTACATGTTTGTTGGATTGAAAGTTATCTGAGACGATCATACTTTTAAAGCTGCTGCTTTTGAGTTTTTGCTAACATTGATGTCATGTTAAAAACTAAAAACTAGCAGATTTTTGGCGCCCCCCCCGAGTAAAGCCTGCTCAAACCACTGAATAAAGTTGCCTATTTTTTCTTCCTTTTTCCTAAGCAGTAAGGATATGGCCCACTTTGATGACCATATGATACATATTGAATGTGCATCTATATTTCACTAGCTGGGCCCCAGAACAAGACTGAAGGCAGGATAATAAACAGTGCCAGGGAATTTTACTTCTCTAATTGCCCCGAGTTAATCTATCTTTCCCTGCATAGTGCCTTGACTTGTAGTAATGGAGCTGCTACTGTGTGCTGTGAGTCCCACGGTAAATATATAAAGGAGGGTGAGGGGAGGAGAGAAGAGTGAGAGAGGAGAGAAAAACACAACACTGTAAAATACTTTAAGCTAGTTCAACTTATGTGTAGCCAGGTGAACCAGAGGGCAGAGTTTCCGATGGAACACGGGGGAAAATGGAAGTGTTTGGTCCCGCGATGTAGAGAAACGGCAAGGGATGTACTTTGGTTTATCAATACGGAGGATATCTCCATAACCCATGGTAAAGTACAGTAATAATCCTTAAGATCGGCAGACGAAAGAGTTAACTAACTAGCGGACCAAGGTAGATGCAAGAAGACCAGAGTGTCCCGGCTGATTCCTGACGATTGATAGCCAAGTGAGTGTGTATCTTCGCCACGAGGGGAAGAGACTCTGAGCAGCGGCGACAGCATGAGTGACAATGAAGTGTATTAACAAACAAAATCACATTATATTGGTGTATACTGAAGCTGTAAATAAACAATGTTTGTTTCCTATTTTTTCCGCTGACTTAGAGGGGAGATACACGTGCGGAGTTCTTGGTGTGTGTGTGTGTGTGGGCGTGTCCTGAGGACGCACACTGCACAGTAGAACAGTGAGTTACTGATTTCATTCATAAAATGTTAATTCTGAGTTTCTGTACAAAGTGTTGGGCAAATTGTATTCTGTGAATGAATGTATTTTATGTTTTATGGTGGATTTAAATATTTCACCTTGAGTTTAATGCACTCAATGCATTATGTGGCTAAGTGAATGCATTTATTTATATTTGTTTGTTTTTTTTCTCTGTTTAGAAAGGCCACTACTGTTGTCTAGTCTAGAGTGGTGTTATCTAACCTAGATGTCTAGATTTTGATGTACAGATTTTGGCTGTTTTACAGCTTTGGTTGTTGAGAGTGTGAACTAGTTTATAGCAGTTGTTTACATATTGTGGTATGGTTAAGTGGTACTATAGAGTACTGTTAAGTCACATAGTTGAGATCAGATTCAATAGGCAAAGGACGAGTAAGAAAGTTATTCCTGTGTTTAGTATAACCACCAACTGCCTTAACCTCTCGACTTTACATTATTAACGCTGTTCTCATTGGAGTCCAGTCGGGCAATTAAAACCCATAAAATTTATTGTGTGTTTGGCCTCATCATTCCTGGTCTGGCCACATATGTTTACATACATACATCTTCTATTTCACTAATGTGAATTAATGGAACTAGTACTGAATAGTCTGATCATAGTCTGCTCATAAGCTGTTGTTTTCAAACTAATTCCTTTGGAATTTCCAACAGTAACTCAAGATATTTCTCTACAAAGGTGGAGTATGCGTTTCTGGAGAAATACCATGATATGGAGTGAACAACAACACAGCAAGTGATAATGTTAGCGGTTGTTGGTTAGCAAACTGTCTAAGCTAACATCAGAGGAGGAGACGGTTTTAGAGCAGAACAGCAGCTCCAGACTGCAATACTCACAACTCTCCTGCTGCTATAGCTAACATCACAACAACAGCATGTCTTTGTGAGCTTGAAAGTAAGCTGAATGTCTGTGGGCAAGTCATTATACATTACTTTACACAGACATCATGTACTGAACTTATGTAAAAGTGTGTGACTCGTCCATACAACAGACTTTCTTAGGTACGTGCTCCTTGCTTTTGCTTGCATGACCTGAGTCCTCCTGTTCATTATTACCCATTTCTGAGTAAACGTCACTCTCCTCCACGTTTGTTTATTTGACGGCACATGTGGAAGAAGGAACTGTGGTGAAGTTAGTTTTACGTTGGATGTTTGACATAGCCAACTTTAAACTAACTTCACCTCAGTGCAACATGCTGCCCATAGAGATGCTAGACTCTTTTTACTGGGGCATGTGTCCCATTATTCATGCTCTGTGCCCCAGTAACAAGGTCAAGACACCTTGGTGATGTTTTTGGACGTGTAGAGCTTCGCAGTCAAGCTAGCAACAAAACATCTGCAACATCCGGTCAAGTTAGCAATAATAAAAATGCAATGTCCGGTTACGCTTTCAAAATAAAACTACTGCTACCATTGTTTTTCTTTTTATTACGTTTGATTACCGCCGACTGGCCACGGTGTTATACAATGCACCTAGGAAAATATAACCGCGTTGCGTGTGAACTTGCGTGCATTAAATTAAACTTGCACATTCCAGCAGCAACATAAGTGAGACCAGCCCAGACAAGACACAGGTGTGATAGCATTCCTCATAGTATTTTACATTTTAAAATGTATTAAAGGAGTGGCCCTGATGGAGCTGATAACATAAATGTCTTGCAAGGATTGTTATCTATAAATTACAGGTGCTATGCTGAAGTTTGTCATTTGCTGGATCATCAGCCAGTACGAGCACAGACCCAGTACAGACCTTTTAGCAGGTCCCATAGACCCAGGTGAAATACAGGTAACCTGAGACAGTAGCCTACTAGCACAACCACAGTTCAGTCAGGACAACTTTATCGAATACTTTGTTTGCAGTATTTATTTTTGGTGGTGTGGCTCCCCCGTGCCTATGTGGAGAGCCATGAGGCGTGGAGAGCAGCTCCTCGCCCTTCCACATGAATACGTGGAAGGCCATAAGGCAGGGAAGCATCAAGGGGGTAAGCAGTTTGAACAGTCAAGCCAACCAAAGCCTGCATGGAGAGCTCCATGTAGGCCCAAAAATGACGTCAACACCCCCTGACATCCCGTTGCATATGACAGATGTATACTGCTTAGATTATAACCTCTCGCTGATGATACACGGAGGCAACTTTCTGAGCATTGTTGCTGGGCAGTCTTGCTACTGGCAAGTCTGACTATTTTTTGAATGGATAGCGGCGGGCGAGGCGGGTGGTGGAGTGGTGGGGGATTATGGTAGTAATCTTTACTCATTACCATTGATGGCAACATTGCCCAGCACAATTTCTCTAAAAGTTGCTCCGTGTATCATCAGCTTAAAACAACAATTCGGCCATCAGTGATGCTGCATTGGTGTTTGACAGGTGAGCTTTGTTAGTGGGCTGATTTAACAGTGAAGATCCGAGTCAGACAAACACACTGAGCCATGAAACCTTTTGTTGGTGCAGATATGCAGCTACCAGAATTATGGTGTTTCTGCCGTTGCTCTACGTCGTGGCGCAATCATGCGCAGTCAACGCTGATGCCAACAGGAAGAAGCCCTGTAGTGGTATTTTCCTGGTCCAAAACTGACTTCACTGCTCCCCATTCAAATCTGTGGGGTGGCTTCATCCAGAAATATACTGTCTATGGGAAGCATGCCTCTCTCCATTTAGCAGAAGATGAATAGATGGGTACTCGAGCAGACTGATGGTGGATGGATCCAAACAGCAAAGATGGAACTGTATGCCTGCAACAAGTCCTTTTATGGAGCATGGCTACATTTTGCAGGATTCAAAGCAGAGAACTATAAACGCACATATGATGAAAGTATTGATACGCAAAACACCCACTGAGTGTCACAAAAGGAGGTGAAGTGAGACCATGCAGAATCATAAGTCTTTATGTTGGAACTTGCAAGATTGCATGTAGCGAGCAGTGGACAGTGTATAATTTTTCAGTTTCTTGGTTGATCTAGCACAGTTTGAATGAATGGGGGGCAGGTCAAGCTGGATGGCGCTGCCTCTGCGAAATTTCTGAAATTCAAACCGGAACAAGGTATCAACAATTTTATTATCTAAGCCTGGAATGTGAGCTGCTCGCACAGTGAAATTACCTAATACGGAGGACCACGTAATGCGCCTTACAAACCTATTAATTAAAGGCACTGATGAGCGCCCTTTGTTAATGATGTTGACAGTTGCTACATTGTCACAGAAAAACAGAATTTGTTTCCTTGACCAGTGTTTACCCAACCCAAGCTCATCTCAGGAGTCACATATACATGCTTTGGAAAAGCTGTGTCTATTGTACGCGAAACAGCGATTTTGCGTGTATATGATACGCTGCAGTTTGCAATAGTGTTGCAACACAAAGGAGGCTAACTCTACTAGCACGGCCAATGGGCACAAATGTAGGGTTAGCCGGTCGACATGCATATATTTACTGACTTAGGTTTAGGCACTAACTTATGTGACGGTTAAGGTTAGGGTAAGTTGCCTTTGGGGGCTTTCAACTCCTTAAACAAAAACAGGTACTAGCGTTTCCAGTTATCCCAGGGCGTCATATACACACGCGGCCTGGATGCATCTCATACACTCGCACCTGGGGGTGTCTACTATACACGCAAAATCACCGTTATGTGACGCCTGAGCATGATAACAGGCTGGTTTACACCACGTGAGACAGGCTATGACAATTGGGTACACATCCATTAGAGCGGTAGAAGCTGCATTAGCTGGCAAAGATGACAGTTCTGTTGGCCATCCATTGGCAAACCACTGATTCTTGAAACCCCCCCTAAACCAACAGAATGGGCAGCATCTGTATATAACTTGATAGCAACTGAAGATTCTAGGCTCTCATTGAAAAAGAACGAGATGCTGTTCCATTCATTGCACAGATGGGACCAGAACCAGAGCTCGATCTGCATTCTGCATCCAGGCTTACCGTGTCATGGAGTTTCTCCACTGATTTGGAGAGGTGTAGAAGCCTTGAAATCAAGGCGGAATAATGCGGATTGCGAAATTAAAATGCCTGAGCAAAGAGAGCAATCCTCACATGAGACTGATACAGCATACTGCATGTTTCTCATGACCTCTCTAAAATGCTTGCATTAGGTAGCTGTCTTGGTTGATGCCGAGAAATTCTATAGTTTTAAGCAGACCTACTGTTTTCTCTTCCAGATGGAGGAATTCCCTATTCCCCAAAAGTGTGTCTAAGTGCGGAGTTGCATCCATCTGGCTTTGAATTTGCGTGGTCCACTAGCAGAAAGTCATCTAGGAGATGAAGCATGAAGGGCAGTTTACAGTTGTTAAGGAGAATCCAGCAGAGCACCTCTGATAAGGTATTGAATATTTTTGGATTGCTGTGACAACTGAAGGTGAGTCTAAGAGAGAAATACATTTTCTCTCTCCTTTTAATGCCAAATAGATGCCATTGTGACACGTATAAAAGCATTACTTTGAAAGCATCTGTGATATCTGTCTTGGCTATCCATGCGCCTCTACCTGCTTCCTTAATGAACTTAATGGCGTTGTCGACAGAATTGTAAAACAGAGAGAAGGGTGCCGAGGGAATGTGACTGTTTTGCTGTGAGTTTCGTCATCAATGATTAGGCACTTTTTCCCGGAATATTTGCTGGTTGCTATACCTATAGGATTAATATGATTTGCTGAAAAGGGTGATATATCAAATGGACTGATCATGAATCCTTTCTTTACCTCTTTGTCCAGTCAATGAATCCACTAGCTCAGGCTCCTTTAAAGCAGATAGTAAATTCTTACAAACAAATGACACCCTTGGCAACCAAGTCAAACCAGCTCTGAACCCTTGAATCAGTCTTGTGATGAAATAATTGACAAAACAGCGGTTGGGATGCTTTCTCAGTGCCTTTCCCAGCTCAGGAACATTGACAGGGGTTGATGGCTTTATTTTTTTATTCTCTTTTCATGAAGCAGGTTCGTCTCGGTCACACAGATTTTGGGTGCCCGTCTCCACAGTAACTGCAAGCATGAATGAATTTACAATACTGGTACATGCATGCATTTTCATTGAAATTATGGCGCATAGGAGTTACTAGTGTTGACACCTTAGTCTCTCCAGTTTGGGGGTTTGGGAAAGGCTTGGGTGGTTGACCTATAAACACAGATTTTGGGCACAGATTGATGGAGTGAGAGGAAGAACTGCAGACTGAGCAGGACAGCATTGATGCCCTGTGAAATGATTGATAATTCCAAGATAGGTGCCTAGCTCGGCTCTACGGGATGGATACACTTCACAAATTACATCTCTGAACACTCCAAAAGCCACATTAAATTTAGCCAGAGTTAAAGTTTTTGAAAGTCTGGGTTCGCTATCCTTCAGCGTCACTGACACGTCTCCACAATCCAAAATGTGTCTCACTTATTTCTGAGCAAAGCAAGATTTTAACTAGATTTACTTCATTATCTGCTTGGATTAGGCTCCTTAGGTTGGGAGAGACTGCAGCGACAGGAGGAAAGAATGGCGCTCCGATGGAGACTGAGACTGCACTTCCCAACGATCTCCACGGGATAGTGATGCCATCGATGCCTGCTGTCGTCATTCAGCATAGCCAGCGCAGGCCACCCATACGCTGGCCCTATGGTGAGTATTGCCCCGCTGATCCGGGAGAAACTTGGCTTGTTGAAGGTGCAGGACCAGACTCCAGGGCTTGGATTCTGGAGTTCATGCAGGCGAGTGATGAATGGGGTTGTCCTCTGGAGTTGCAGAGTTGCGGGAGCAGTTCTTTCTTTTCTCAGCGGCTTTCCTGGGAACAGATGGATTGGACAAAACTGCAGGTGGGGGTTCAACATGGAAGTTTTCTTCGTACAACGCAAAAAGTTCTTTGTGAGAGGCTTCCAGAAGCCTGGGCACTGGCCATTCATTGATCCTGGGAGTCAGGGCTTTAGCACCTGCTGTTTTTCTTCCTCATGAGAAAGTGCCCTTTTTTTCTGGGAAAAAAAAACAGAAGATGTCATAATACTGGGAGAGACCTTTATGGGATTAGAAATGGGAACACATAAGGTAGCATTTTTCGATAGGGGAGAGCGATTTAATAGATTATATGCGCTATGGTAGCATTTTTTGACAAGGCAGCATATATCGTCAGAACACCGGCAGATGGGAATGGCTCTCTCCTCGCTGATGGCTTCCTCTGCCATCTCTGTCGAGTCCAAGATGCAGTCAAACTGCCATGGATCTTCATCTTCATGGACGGAACTCGACATCACGAGCAGCAGGGTAAGTTGAAACGTAATTGCAGATCTGGTCATTTTCATGACATTTGCTGACGATTATTAAAGAACAGGAAGGAACAAGAAGGAATGGCTTCAGGAGGTGACCGCAGATTATTTGTCTAATTTCATTAAACACTAGGGGCAAAGCTTTTTATTTAAACACCTCTAAGTGCTAATGATGTTTGCATTAAAAATATGAAGTATGACACATGTTGCCTCCAATGTTCCAGCAACTTGGGAAATGAACACTACACTGCAAAAATGTCCAATTACAACCAATACAGTCTAATGTATCCCTAAAACATTATTTTCTATAGGATGGCAGCACAATGTTTAAATTGCAAGATTCCTCTTGAGAATGTAGTTTGCTTTAAGTATTATTATTACACCAGGACTTTTCAGGACTTTTACATTTACAATTTTCGTTTCGAAACAGGTCAGTCTTGACAGATGTTTTAAATTGATTTAAAGTGCAGTAAGTACCGTTTGCTAAGATAAAAAAAAATTGCAGTGTATTCATCCCTGTCAGAACTGCCAGCATTTGTCTAAAATTTCACAGTGGTCCCCTCATGTATATTCATCTAAACCTTTAAAGATTTGATGAGAATGATGAATACTATCCCTCTGAAAAATATTAACCAGGACTCTTGCCGCAGCTTCAGTCAGTTTGAATTTAAAAAAAGATGAGGAAAGACTGTAATGTACTGTCCAGTAAAATTATGTTTTAGCTTATTAGATTAATTACAGACCCATTTTGATGAGCTCTGCTCCTACAGATAGACCAAGGATGCATGAATATTCATCTCTTTTCTGGTGCAGAAATATCCTCATGTGGTGGTTTTATGTTTAAATCATGACTGTGAAAGAGAGGAAAATATAAGTGAATTCAGTTTTTAGCGATCTCTGTCGCCGGTCCCCATGGCAAGTTCAGAGGTCAGTGTTGATGCACTTTGAAAGCTTTAATACATGAACGGTGAAGGGTGGTCAGCACAAAGGAGGATCGCTGTAAATTTGAATTGCAATGATCGTAGTACCAGAATATGAATGTTATCTTGGTGTGTGTTCATTTTCTTTGTAGCTCTGTACTCCTCTCTCACCGAAGTCAGGTTTTAATGTATGCAGCCAGCCTGAGCGACATCACGAGAGCTCATCATTTAAAATCATTTGTCTTCTTCTGTAGTTCAGTAGGATATTAAATAAGGGATGAGACTGTCTCGGCGCGGATCACGGACTGTCTATCGGACATATCTGCATGGATGAAGGCTTGCTACTTTCAACTAAACCTCTCTAAGACTAAACTCTTGGTCATTCCAGCCAAGCAATCTATCCACCATAACATCAAACTACAAATTGACTCCGCAACCATCACTCCAACCAAGGTGGTGAGAAACTTGGGTGTCATGATTGATGACTAGTTGTCCTTTTCAGACCATGTTGCTGCTGTCTCTCGCTCATGCCGCTTTGCTCTATACAACATAAGGAAAATCAGGCCCACTCAGTACGGCACCCAGCTTTTGGTACAGGCCATGGTTATTTCTTGCATCGACTATTGCAATGCCCTCCTAGCAGGTCTTCCAGCTTGTGCGGTGAAACCCTTACAAATGGTTCAGAACGCGTGTCTGGTTTTTGATCAGCCCAAAACGACTCGTGTCACTCCATTACTCAGTGACCTCCACTGGCTCCCCGTGGCCTCCAGAATCAAATTCAAGTCACTAATGCTTGCATACAGAGTGACTACTGGGTCTGCACCCATCTACCTAAACTCCATAATACAAACTTACATTCCTCCTCGAACGAACGCCGCCTGGCTCTGCCATCCCTTCACACAAAGCAATCCCAGTCCCGGGTATTCTCATCTGTGACACCATGATGGTTTTGATCAGAGCAGGGGCGTCCCTCTCTAACTTCAAGAAGCTCTTGAAAACTCATCTCTTCCGAGAACACTTCCTCTTATAACACCTCTAACTCCTAACCTCTAACATGCACTTCCTGTGCTCTTCTTCTTCTATCCCCTACAATGATCTTGTATTGATTGCACTTTTTGTTTTGATTGCACTTTTTGTTAACTCTTACTTCCTTCCCTAGGTATTTACCCCATTGATGTGATATGTACTGTGAGCTCTTACTAGTATGTATTGTCAGTTGTAGATAGTAGTTGATGCTGTGTTGATGCTTGTATGTTGTTCCTCAAATGTAAGTCGCTTTGGATAAAAGCGTCTGCCAAATGAGTAAATGTAAATGTAATGTAAATGAGACACATGTCCCAACACGAACAGCCACATCATGGTTAAACTGGGTAACTGGCAGGTAAAATGGGTAACTTCAACTACAAAACAAAAGGGGGAAATGGAAAGTAAGCATTGAAATCATAAAGAATCATCAACATCATCAAGAATGGCTGAGTATAGCTGCCTCGGTGTTAGGTGCGCTTTGTTTTGTTTTGATTTTGTGTGTTAATTCAGTTTTTGGCTGTGATTCCCAGACCTCTTTCTCCAGGGAGGAGCTCATGAACATCAGGGGAACAACTCCAATGGATTTAATTCCAACTTCTCTCGCGTGATCAGTGGAATTATTGGACATTTTGGTGAAGGGTTCTTTCGCTGTCGTTCGCGCTGTGAAGTGCCGCAGAAGAGGAAAAAGAGCCGGGTGGCTCGTGCGTTTTCGCCAGCGGGGACTCCGTACATATTACATTGTTGTATATGTAAATTATATTACATATGCATATTTCTCTCCAACGTGCGCTCACTGTGCAACAAACTGGACAAACTTCAGCTTCTGGAAGGGAAAAACAGATTTTTATTCATCTTCCGTTCTGTGCTTCACAGAGACGTGGCTGTGTGAGCTGATACCGCACTCCGCGCTGCAGCTGGCAGGCTTCCACCTGTACAGAGCGGACCGCGACACAGAACTCTCAAAACAAAAGGTGGAGGTGTCTGTTCCTAAAGTATCAATATTTCTGATACCATTTCCTGCTCTAGGATTGATACTCATATAAAAGGATCGATATCTAAACTTAGTAATTTGGAGTGAGTGTGTGTTTTATCATAAGTATCTTACTGTCACCAGGACGGTCTAATTATAGGCTATTCGGTTGATAGGAACTACTTTTCCTTCCGCCTGTCAAAGTCATGCTTGCGCTACAGCTCTGTGATGGAGATTCTTTGAAGTGAGCCGCTGCAGCCCTTTACATTTCCCAATGTCCACGACGCACAGCGCATGCTGGCCGACCGGATACTGTGTGTGGAGCAGACAAACCAGGACTCCCTTGTTATTGTTCTCGGTGACTTTAACAGGGGAAATCTCAGCCAAGAACTCCCCAAATACAGACAGTTTATTAAGTGTCCAACCAGAGATGGGAACACTTTGGATCACTGCTACACCACAGTTAGCAGTGCCTATCACGCCGTCACACAAGCTCCACTGGGATTCCTACTTACAGGCAAAAACTGAAGCTCTGTAAACCTGTAGTAAGGACATCAAAGAAGTGGACTAGTGAAGCTATTGAGGATCTTCAGGCGTGTTTGGACAGCACTGACTGGGACGTTTTCAAGAAGGCTACCAACAATCTTGGATGAGTTTACAGAGGCTGTGAGATCCTACATCAGCTTCTGTGTGGACACATGTATACCAACATGCACCAGGGTGAGTTATAACAATGACAAACCCTGGTTTACAGTTAAACTCAGCTAAGGTTGGAAAAGGAGGAGGCATTTAGGAGTTGTGACAGGGGCGGGTGCAGGGCGTTAAAGTACAGGTTTAGCAAGGAGGTGCGAGAAGCTAAACGACTGTACTCAGAGAGACTAAAGAACCAGTTCTCTGCAAACGACGGCACTTCTGTCTGGAGGGGGTTCAGACAGATCACAAACTATAAACCCAAAGTCCCCCACTCCATAAACGATTCTCGCCTGGCAAATGAGCTGAACCAGTTCTACTGCCGCTTTGACAGTCAATCGGGCACAATCCCCCGTGACTCCTCCGCTCATCTTCAGCCTCAGTCCACCACTTCTTACCCCCCTTCCTCAGAGCTGGCCAGTTCCACCCCCTCCCCTCCCCTCCTCTCTCCATCACAGAGAGGGAAGTCAGCTGTCTTTTCAGGAGGCAGAAACCCCGCAAAGCAGCTGGGCTCTGTCTCCCCATTCACCCTGAAGCACTGTGCTGATCAGCTGTCTCCGATTTTCACAGACATTTTTAACACCTCACTGGAGACATGCCATGTGCCAGCCTGCTTCAAAGCCTCCATCATCATCCCTGTCCCCAAGAAACCAAGGACCACAGGACTAAACGACTACAGACCCGTCGCCCTGACCTCTGTGGTTATGAAGTCCTTTGAACACCTTGTGTTGTCCCACCTAAAATCCATTACAGACCCACACCTGGACCTACTGCAGTTCGCCTACAGAGCCAACAGGTCTGAAGATGATGCAGTTAACATGACCCTTTACTACATTCTCCAGCATCTGGATTCCCCAGGAACCTATGCCAGGATCCTGTTTGTGGATTTCATCTCTGCTTTTAACACCATCATCCCGGCCCTGCTGCAGGACAAGCTCTCCCAGCTGAACATGCCTGACTCCACCTGCAGGTGGATCACTGACTTCCTCAAGGACAGGAAGCAGCACGTGATGCTGGAAAAACATGTCTCTGACTCCAGGACCATCAGCACCAGTTCTCCTCAAGGCTGTGTTCTTTCCCCTCTCCTATTCTCCCTGTACACCAACAGCTGCACCTCCAGTCACCAGTCTGTCAAGCTCCTGAAGTTATGGACGACACCACCCTCATTGGGCTCATCTCTGGTGGGGATGAGTCCGTCTACAGGTGGGAGATCGACCATCTGGTGACCTGGTGCAGCCAGAACAGTCTGAAGCTCAACGCTCAGAAGACAGTGGAGATGGTCATGGATTTTAGAAAGAGCCCAGCCCCACCCTCCCCCATCATCCTGTGTGACTCCTCGGTCACCACTGTGGACTCCTTCCACTTCCTGGGCACCATCATCTCCCAGGACCTCAAGTGGGAACTGAACATCAACTCCATCATCAAAAAGGCCCAGCAGAGGATGTGCTTCCTGCGGCAGCTGAAGAAGTTCAGCCCGCCAAAGACAATGATGTTGCACTTCTACACCGCCATCATTGAGTCCATCCTCACCTTCTCCATAACCATCTGGTACACTGCCAGGGACAAGGGCAGGCTGCAGTGTATCATTCGCTCTGCAGAGAAGGTGATTGGATGCAATCTTCCTTCTCTTCTGGACCTGTACTCCTCGAGGATTCTGAGGCGTGCAAGAAAGATTGCAGCTGACTGGACACAAACTGTTTCAGACTCTCTCCCCTGGTCCATCAGGACCAAATCCTCTTGCCACAAAAACAGCTTCTTCCCGTCTGTAGCTAGCCTCATCAACAAGACCCGGGTCCTCCACTGACACTCCCCCCTTGCAAATGATACAAATGTCTCTGCACATGTAAATACTGTTTCATCTCGTGTCGTGCACAGACCTGGCACGATGCACATATTTGTTGTTGATTGTTGATCTTTGTTGTTGTATATTTTTATGTTGTCAGTTTATATTTATATGTACACAATATTCTCTTCCGTTGCATTACTTCTGCACGGCACAGACCCAGAATAATGCACATTTATGTATCTGCAAAGTTGTTCTTTAATTCCATATTTATATATTTCTACATTTATTAAAGATGTAGTGAACAACAGTGTGGATTTGTGCATTTTATATTAAATAATTTAGAGACTCAACTCCTCTTTTCTCTCCCAGAGAGAAGCAGTGGGTTTGATTATCAACCCTCTACAGACGGCTGAAGAGACCCAAAAGAAAGGGTGGTGGAAAGGTTGCTTTCCCTAAGTGCTATTCCTGATCAAGCTGAATGTAAAACTGGCACCTTATATTCCGCAGTCTGATAACGCTGTGCCTTACTGTTAAACTGACAAAAGGGACATTAACCAGCGATTACCATTTCCCTGAACAGCCTATCAGAACTCTCCTTAAAAGGGGGCAGGTAACCTTAATCTGCCCCCCCCCCCACACACACACACATACACACACATATGTAACTGTGGCAAGTGACCTTGCTCTGTGTTCATTACCTCATCAAAGGAATACTCCTTCTAACCCAGGTGTGACAAAATCCAGGACACCAAGGACAGCCCTGAACTTTATGTAAACAAAGACTGCAGTCTCCAAAGACTGAAAGCATTACCTGTTTAATTAAATAATCTTTTAGTTACTTGATTACGTTTGCCTCTATTTGAGTAGTTATGTTACCATGTTGTTGCTATCTGTTGTTGATATTATTGCTGAAAAGAATCTAAATAAGTTACTTTTGCAGTGTTTTTATTTTCAGCAAGATTAAGGACACTCCTTCATTTTATGGGTAACCAATGCTTGTTCACAATACTTTCTCACACATTAGAAATGATGATAAATGTCATACTACACGCTATTAATTGCCAGCTTGAATTTAAGGCTAAATAACTAAATTTTCCAGCTCCTGAGAAGATTGTTTTGGATTAATCTTAAGCTTTCCTCATGTAACCTGAGCTCCCCCGAGTGGACGGAATAAGTATTACATACCATCGTCGGAAATGCCGTTATATGTATAAATGTCACTCATTATTTATCATGACCAATAATTTGACAATTGTTTTCCTGTTACCAAATGCTTAAATACGCACAAATAGATTTTCTTTATAGACATATTAAAAGTTTAGAAGACCTGCTCCGTTTTCCATTGCAGACAGTACCCAGTGATAGTGATTTGGCGCTATATAAATAAAATTGAATTGAATTGAATTGAGATAGTACGTAGCTTGTCGTCATAGCGACACCACACACAACTGCCGCGACATAATGTTCAATGCGACACACACACCAGCGATCCACACAGTGTTCTCTTTTTTAAGTTAAAACGTTTCAACATTACTCAGAATGTAAAGACAGATAAGCGGTATGAAAACCTTCCAGCTGTGTTTTCCTCTGCCGTTGTTGCTGCAGCGGCCTGTGTGACGGCAGGAGCAGAGGGCTCTGTGAGCGGGTGGCTGGCCGGCCTCACACGCTCCTCCCGCGGGTTGCCACAGGCATCCCCCGCAGCCACTTGCGGAGCTCCTCAACTCCGACAATATTCAAGCACATTTTTGTTCCGCCATCACTTCTCGTAAAACTGTCAATATTCAAAATCTACACAGACTTCTCACCTCAAAACTTCTCAGAAGTGGATTTAGTTATGAAATTCCATACGAAAACTGTAAAATATAATACTTTGTTACTGGCCTCTGTCTGGTGCAAGCAATGATGATGCAGTGAATAGTGTATATTCTCTCTGACCAATCAGCAGTCTGTTGTGTTTTCACATTACATTTTAGTATCCCTCTGCTTGCTTGGATTGCGACGGAGGTGAGGTTATAAGAAAAAAAGTACCTGGAAGCAGGTACATGTACAACATTTCTACAATGGAAAACCAAACAAAGGCGAGTCGAGCCAAAGGGCCTCCGCTCAGACTAGCTTGGTTTGAGGACGAGCCTGACTCCCTAGCCACTTGGCAAGATTTATGACGCGTTTTCATTGTGATGTCACAAGTAAAGGAAATGAAGGGCTGGACTAAAATGGCTGACAATGATGTTGTCTCTCTGACATTTCTCTGACGTTGCTGACGTACTGCGGTAAGCGTGTCGACTCATTTCCGTTTCCGGTGCTTGTGTGTTGGTAGCGTGTTGTGCTGCTCTCGCTAAATACCAGTTACATTTGTTAGATTACAGCGGCCAACTGTCCGCTAAACACTTATTCTTACAGTAATTTTGCCTAAGCACTCACAGTTCTTGCCATCTTTTAGTGACTGCTGTTCAATGTCATAGTTGTTCAAAAGATGTAGCTAACGCTACAGTACTTTAGCTTAGCTGTTAGCGACATTACCTCAGCAGCTAGCGATGGCTTCTCCTTCTCCCTCTCGCTCTCCTACTTTCTCCTGCTCGGTGTGTCAGATGTTCAGTTACTCCTCTGCCTCCTTTAGTGGTAATGGTACGTGTAATAAGTGTAGTTTATTTTTAGATATCAATTTAGAGGCGAGGCTCAGTGATTTAGAAGTCCGGCTCCGCACCTTGGTAGATCAGTCTTTAGCTACTGTAGCTAGCCAGTCCCCGGTAGTTGGTGCGGAACGCCTGAGTTAGCCTCTGGTAGCCGTCCCCCGGGATCTCCTGTGCAGCCAAGAAGGGGTGGTTGGGTGACTGTCTGAAGGAGGAATAGTCGTAAGCATTCAAAGCCCGGGGCACCATCAACCTGTTCACGTTTCTAACAAATTTTCCCCACTCAGCGACACACCCGCTGAGAAACCAACTCTGATCATTGGCGAGGGCGATATTGAGTCTCCCTCCCTCCCCTCTGTCTCCTTCCATCCCTCTCTTTTTCTCTCTGTTCCTCTCCTGCCCTCTTACTCTCTGTTCCTCTCTCTCTCTCTCTCTCTCTCTCTCTCTCTCTCTCTCTCTCTCTCTCTCTCTCCTTCACCCCCAACCGGTTGAGGCAGATGGCCGCCCACCCTGAGCCATGGTTCCGCTCGAGGTTTCTGCCTCTTAAAAGGAAGTTTTTCCTTGCCTCTGTCGCCTAGTGCTTGCTCTTGGTGGGAATTGTTGGGCTTCTGTAAATAACACCACAGAGTATGGTCTAGACCTGCTCTTTTATGAGAAGCGCTGTGAGATAACTGTTGTTGTGATTTGGCGCTATATAAATAAAATTGAATTGAATTGAAAATTGACTACAAATTAGCTGTTTTCAAGCGGTTCAGAGCAGTGCTATCTTGGGAGATAGGGAACTCCCTTTGGGCTGGACTTTGGGCTTTTTCACTTTGCAAACCTGTTACATGCACAAAAAAGATATATAACTCAATAAAGGAGAGGGAAAATGCAAAAAGCATAATATCACCTCTTTAATGTCAACTGTATGTTTGTCTACGTGTAGCACCTTATCACCACAGCAAATTCCTCATATGTGTAAAACACTACATTGCAATAAAGCTCCTTCTGATTCTTCTGATTCTGAACAAATGTGGGACGGCTGTGGCTCATCAGGTAGAGAGGGTTGTCCACAGCACAGGGTTGGCAGTTCAGTCCACGACACCTCCTGGCCACATCTAGGGGTATAAGTGTGTATATGGGTGAATGAGGAGAAAATTGGATAAAAGCACTTTATAAATGCACTATTTACCTTTTCATATGAAGTGCAGTGATTACTATATGGTATAGTGTGCTAATTGCGCTTCACATTTCTTACCCCTTCTTACCTTCTTCTCTTTTGCTAACTAGAAGTCATTCAATCTAAAATGCATTTTTATCAGTGTCTGATGTTCATCTTGGCATCTCCTGTGATGTTAAACGAGCCTGTGTAGATGACAGGCAGTTGTATTGCACTACTGCAGGTACAAAATAAGGGACTTTAAATGATGGCTGCATGTGCAGCATTTTGATTCTGGTGGTGATGAGCAGTGCTGCCAGGTTTCTTTATGAGTGCAGCCAGCAGGCCTGCGGTGCCTCCAGGCACTCTGTCAGAGGTGTCCAAAGCTTTATGGGACAGAGGTAGATATGGAAGCCTGAGAGGCTCATCCAGGGGTTGTTATGGATGTTGTATAGGAACTCCTTCCCCCTGAGGACACAAAGTGGATGTGAGAGAAAAAAATGTGTTTGTGTGTGTGTGTGTGTGCACGTATGTGCGCATGTACTTTCCGAGAATGGATGAGGCTCTGGCTCTGAGACAGTGGAGTAGGAAACAATGCTCTCTTTCCATCACTTGAGGGCTGAACCTCTGAGGACAAGTATCAATGTGTGTGTGTGTGTGTGTGTGTGTGTGTTCCTACCCTGAAGCCAAAGCCTTGTATCCTGACAGATGTCTCTGTCTAACCTGCTTCAGTGTGATGTCATCATCCTGAGACAGCTGTTGAGTGTTTGTTTGACCTCTCCGGGGTTGGCAGAGGCATCAAAATGGAAGAAAACTGAAAGTGTATTAAAAAGACATAAGATGTGAGGAGTAGGAAAGAGATACATGATGAATGTGAGCAGCTTGTCAGAAATCATTGTCTCATATGATGACAGTGTACGTACATCATTCATGTGCAGGTGCAGATGTCCATTTAGTGGTACAATATTAAGTATGCAGCAGTACGTGTGATCCATTTCCAGAAAAGTGTCGCTTCAACTGAGGTATTTCAGCTGAGTGTGTGACAACTTGGGTTTTGAGTATGAAATCATAAACTGCTTCTCCACTGTCAGTGTCATCTGATTCACATCAAGTGTTCACTCCATCAAGTGTAAAATCGTGAGGGTCAAAATGTCAATGGCAGTTGCCTGCAGTTACATTGGTTTAAAATCTGGCTGTGTATCTAGTGTACTGACTAAATTAGATACTGTAAATCTACATAAAATGTTCTCCAAGAAGAAAAAGTAATGTCAGTCTATTGCTGGGACTCTGCTGTTGTTTGTCTGAGTTCAATTTTTGTTTACCTTTGAGCATAAACAGAAAAACATAACATACAAATGTAGCAGGGCATACTGATGAGTATGGTGTTTTTCAGCTCTGCTCCGGTTACATTCTACCACCTTACCATGATGCTGATAGCAATGCTACAGGTCACGCTCAGAAGAATTCAATGTCTTTTGTGTATGCTAATGTGTGTTTTTGTGTTGTTTGGTAATCTTTTGAATGATTTAACACGAGATGTTTATAAATGTGTAAGATAGGTGGCACTTGAAATAAGTGTCCAAGGTCGACATATCACATGCACATGATGAGCATCTTCACCTGTTTTACAACACATGATGATGTTATGTTGTAATGTTGTGTAATTAATGAACTACCTTTGAAGTACAATTGGTTACCAATTCAGCAATAATTTCTGGTGACAATATAATTTCAAATATTAAAATCACTGATGATTTTAGCTGTAGTTAAATCATTAGATGTCAATGTCAACCATGTGTGAACCAACTAATTCACCAGATCGCAGTCTTTTCAGTATTTTGACTGAGAACTGTTGTCATTTCTCACTAGCAAGAATACTAATCTTCTCTTCTTTCTCTCTTCACATTTCATCCTCATCTCTCCTCTTTCTTAGGCCACACTAGGAGAGAAGAGTGAAGGAGATACGTTTCAGTGTCACAATGCCCCCCTGGTCAGTTTCTCTGCAACAGTCCCTCTCTGTCAGCGCTGCTGCTGCCCTGGGATTCAGTAGGATGAAGGCCAGTTTGCAACTGACAGCTGCTTGATCTGCTGTTCACCTCCAGCTGGATGGATTTGCACGGCTTAGACTGTTAGTTAGTTAAATGAAGCCCTGAAGGAGCATGAATGAGCTAGCCTGCAGCAGCAGCAGCACTCAAAAGCAGCCAATAGAGGAAACCTATCTTCCATTCAGAGAGTAAAAACAGATTGAGATACTTTCTGCTGTCACCTCTGGAAACAGGGATGATACAGGAACAGGGTACCACAGAGATGGGGCCTGTATGCACAATTAAACAAAACATTTCAAAAGCAGCCACACAATTAAACAAAATGTTTCACACTGACTGCTTCGATTCACTGCACGTTCTGCGTACTGAGTGGGGAAGCAAATAAAATACAATAAAAACAGTAGCAAAGCAAGACTCTTGTGACATAGACTAGCTATGTGAATACGATTATTTAGATTCAGGTGCTGACAGAAGAGTGACAACGTGAACGTCAACAACCAGAAAATCCGATCAGTCTGATTTGAAAAATCGAATGCTGCTGGGTGAACAATAGATGAAGCCTCTGAATTGATCATGGTTACTGTAAACTGTCAAAAACAAACAAACAAACAAAAAAACATTTTCAACTGCAAAAGCAAAAACATTTTTATTTACATGAATGATAAAATTATGATTTTAAGAATTTCTGAGTTTTAGTTATAGACTGAAGTGAGTTTAAAAAGGATATTGCTTTTTTAACATTCAGTTTACAGTTCTCAGTAAAGTAGTACAATAGTGACCTCCCAGAATTTAAATACCTGGTGGAATCCTACAACAGTTCAGGGTGGCATCTCCACTGGCACCAGATAGCAATGGCGTTTTTTCTTTTTTTGCTAAACGAAATCTTTGAATGATAGCCCTAATGTTGACATAACAACTGAACGGTAATCATTACTCCATCATCCTGAGTCGACTTAATTGGCTGTCACTCGTCTTCGCTTTGCTACTTTAAACAGAAGTGTCACTTTATTGACATAATTTATATGGATAAAGAGCCCCTTACAGTTACCTCCTGGCTGGAATGAATCAACTAATCTCTCACACACACACATGCACACACACACAGACACAAGCTACGCACAGTCTCACCTCTAATTTCCCATTATCATCCTGCAATACTTTTGAATTATTCATGGAATGCCCTCATTGTAGGGAGAAAGTGAAGAGAGGTGGGAAAATGGAATTGAAGTGGGAAGGTAAGAGGGAAAGAGAGAGGGATATAGAGGTGACAAAAACAGTGGAAACAAAGAATTGATGAAAAGGAGAAAATGATAGGAGGTAAAATGCAGGTGGAGAGTCAAGAAAGGAGGGGGAGAGACAAGATGAATAGAGAGCAATCAGAGAATGAAGAGATAAATAGGAGATGATGGGCAGACCACAGTGGGAGGAAACAGTTTTCTGCATGCAGGAAAGGTAGATCAGATGTCCCCGGGAGTGGATGAATAAATCAGACATCAGTCTGTCAGCTCATAAATTGTTCCAAATTAGCAGAGCTTTCATTTAGCATATGCCCGCTTAAACTGAAAAAGAAAGGATGGGGAGGTGTAGTGCAGGGGTACAAAGATTTACTTCCCTTTTTTCCCCCCATCCACATGATTCTCTCCACCAACTGTAAGTGAGCCTGAGGACTTGTGCCTCTAAACTGAGTCCTGTCTGAATATTCATTGGCTTGATTTGCATAGCCCACTAGCCCACAGATGGTGAAAACAGATGCTCGTTACGGCAAGTGTCAGTTTTCAAAAATTTGCTTTCATGACAAAACAAATAAAGCTATACAGGAGGATGGAGCGACTCAAAGCCTCCTGGCAGAGCTGCCAAGTGTGTGTGTATGTGTGTGCGAGACAGTTGTCGCAAGAGAAACTTTGAAGCATTTGTGTGTATGTGTAGTGCATAGTCCATGTCTATACATGTGATATATGTTATATCACAATTGTATGTACAATATAGGCATCAAAAACATAACTGCAGGAGTTTTTATTTGCACTGATTACTAAGAATATTAACAACAAACATTTATTGAATATGGTGTCAGCCTGGAAGAGAGTTAAATAATATTTATTGTCTTGAATATCCCATTAAGCTTTGTTTCAGCCAAACAGCAGGGGAAATGCTTAATGGTATAAACAGTATTTCTTAAACTATAGACAACTGTATCTGTTCTGTACCTGTTTACATTTTAACTGGCAAGACAGAGACAAAAGGCATAAACATAGAAAATCGAAAGGAATCAAGGACCGTTTAATCATCAGCATTGCATTCTGGACTGATCAGAGTTAAAGGCCTGAGGGCAGACAGACACAAGGCTAAGCAGAAACAAAACATTGCCGCATAACACACTTGTTTTCTGATTCAGAAGTCTTTCTTTGCAATATTTCACTACTTTACATGACTTAATTTTTCACCTGAGGAGTCAGTCTCACCAGCACAACTTAGTGAGTTTCTCTTCATCTGTTGTGACAAGTACAAGACTGCAAAGAATATTACAAGTGAAGAAGTCAAAGTAAAAACATAAATAGGAAGTGGTGTGCTACAGTGCGTCGCCCTCACACAAATGGATGAGTTGTCTATTTTTAATTAATAACTTAATAAAGACAGGAGCTGAGGAGAAGAAGAGCTGCTAAGGGTGCCGGGATATACAAGCAGGGAGCATGTGGAGTTTATTTTTTTTATATCTGCCTTGTAGATACAGGCACAAGTGAAATAGTAAAAAGTACAGTGTAAAGCTAGCAACAAACTAATAAATAATGCATGTAGTTGGGCCAACATTGTATTGAAGTACAAAACAGCCTTTTTATCTGAAAAAAAAGGCGTTTTTTCAGGGGTGGCAAAGCTAGAAATAGGACAGTGGCATGATAAGCTTCGAACCGCCACCAGTCTGGGGTTGTATTTAGAGAATAATAGGAGAGGATGTTTTGACATGTTGATGGCACTAGAGGTAAATTCACTAACATTTCCATCCCTAGAGCCATGCTGATAGTGTGGCTAAAAGTGCAGTTGCATCGTGGTGCATGCACCTGCCTTAGTGCCAATGGTGTGTGTTTATGTAGAAAATAACCAACTGTCTCCTACAAATTAGGTTAACATACTACTAATTTATTTGCCAATCATGTTTAGAAATTCATAATATGTAATAGCATTAGGTCAAAACTTTTTAAAATGTGTATTTTGTTAGCATGTTTAGTTGAATCACAAAGTAAGCATTTCGTAAGTAGAACTTCTGCTCATGCTGCGTCTATGAAAATAGGAATAAATTACTCTATTGTTTTGTACTTGGTCATTAGGAGGGTTGGTGGCTGTAAAATGTTAGGTCACCCCTTCATCCCAAGCTATATGCAACCGCAGCAGAGCACTCCAACACACACACACACAAAAACACAAACACACAGAGAAACACAGTGAGTGGCTCCAGCTCAGCTCCAGTAGTTTTGTGCTGTGTGTGCACACAAATGAAAATGCTTCCTGCAGAACAATTCATTTGCCACACCACAGTTTCCTCTACTGCACTGCTGGTCATGAGTGATTTTACACACTTTCTCTCTTTCTTTTTGGTTTAATCCCTTCTCTTTTTCTCTCATTTTTAATTCAATCTCTCTGTTTCCCTTTTTGTTATCCGTCATTGCTTCCTTTGCTTTACATCCCATTCTCCATTCTCCTCACTTTTTAGTTTTTCTACATCTACTGCATTCAATGATGTTGGAAATTCCCATCAGAAAAAAATGCAACAGAACAGTTGTTCAAGTCCTAGTGGAAAATTCAGTAAGATTCCTTGAGGTCTCTATGTTGTACCTAATGTCAAGCGTTAACACGATTCTGCTCAGTAAAGCTCCACTAATCAATATTTTTAATATTAACAATGACAACAAATGACTACATGTATAGTGAAAAGGGCCTAAGCATTTAAATATAATTTGTACATTTGTTTCAAGCCTATGTTTCTCATCTAGTTTTTAGCCATGCTAGTGGCATGTGTGTATGGATAGCAATGTTGGCCGTTCGTTTTTGGATTGCCATGAAATATGGTACAGACATCCATGTAACCCTTAGGAGAAATTGTAATAACTTTGGTGATCCTCTGACTTTTCATTTATTGCCAGCATACTGTGAAAATTTTATTTTGTTCAATACTTTGGTTTATTACCTGCAAAAGTGATGCTATTCCCATCAGCCTCACCTGTACTTTGGTTTGGTGTTAATTAGCAAGATGGCATGCTAACATGCTTAGACAGTCAAAATGGTAAACCATTTATCTGCTAAACATTAACATGTAATTGTTAGCATTTAGCTCAAATCACAGCTAGCCTCATGGCCAATTGACCGTTCGCTAAGCCACGCCCCGAATACGCAGCTGGCCAATCACAGCGCAGTATAGGACTCGCTCTGACTGTGGTCCGACACTTTCATGGCTGCGCTCCATTGACTCTAATGTAAAATAAGTCATTTTCTTGCTTTTTTGCTGTATTTTTCCAAGATATGGTCAAAGCTGTTCCTGGGGCACTTTTAATAGTTAAAGTCACTACCCAGAGAGGTTGAAAGTAGAAGTACGATTAATTCACTTTCCAAAACCTAAAACAAATCCAGTTGGCTGTATGTTGTTTCTAATGTAATGTTAGTTAGCTAACACTAGCTAACTTACTACTGAATGTAACGTTATAGCCCTACTGTTCTGCTTTTTAATGAATAGAGACCTGCCCAGCTGTACAGAAGCAGTGTTGATCCTTAATATCGTCCTCTTTCTCAATTGTAAATAATAATACGGTGGTTCACTTTTACTCTGTCATCAGTAGGCTTGAGCTTCTGTCTTTATTTTTTTCACATCAGTTTGACAGCCTGAATACAACCTTCAAATGCACAATGCAACTGCAAAACTGTCTGCTTCTCTCTGAGATCACTTTTTCCAAAAATTAGACAATATTTCTCCAGGGACTGCAGTAATAGACAGTGTCAGTGCCGTGCTAAAAGTCCAACAGTTTGTCGGACTTAGCAACAGTAACTAAGGAGGGCGTGGCTTAGAGAAGAGTTAATTACAGTAATACTGTCAAGAGCATGTCATGCGTCAGTGTCTGCGTTGCGCTGCAATTAATTGGGGTTTCTATGTTCCGCTGTGTTGAGTTTCTTTGGTTTTGTTGGTATAGGCTACTACAAACAGTGGCGACTGAAAGTGAGTGGATCATGTTGGAGTTGGAGCAGATCAATGTTGAACAGTAGTTACTTTTAGTAAAATTACTAAAGTACAGAAACAAGAAGGTTTCAGAGTATATGGTATATATGACCCTTAAACCGGTTGAGACAGAAAAAGGACAAGCCAGAAATGCGTAAGAGGAAATGCAATGCTACCAAGCCAAACAATGACAGTTCTTGAGGTCTGCGTCGCCGCAACATTACATCTTTGTGGAGGTGCACGTCAGGCTACACAGGGACTGCCTGTGTAGCCTGACGTCCTCTGTTTGGTAAATGTCCTCAAATAACTCATTCTCTTACCATTTTTCACTCTTTTTTTCCTCCCCTCTCCTGGTTCTCAAGCAGCTTGTCCCGTCCCGTAACGCTGCCACAGCGTGTAGCCATTCTTTCGAATATTAATTAAACACCCTTATGTGTCATCAACCCCTCTGGTGAGCAACTCACTCTTTAATTAGACCTGATGAACGCAAGGGAGAAAAACAAACACACCTCACTGGTTTCTGTACAACTGCACAGGTGTGTGTGAGACTGGGGAGGTGTAGTTGGATAAAGTCAATGTCTCTCACTGATTCTCTGGTTGTGCATCTGTGTTTGTATGTGCATATCTGCTGCTCAGTTTCTTAGGAGGGTCTCTGCAGACTTGTTTTGTGTGTGCATGTGACTACTGTGAAAACAGCCTGTTGTCTTTCTGTCTAGTGTGTGTGTGCGTAGTTTCAACGTGAGTTCTGTTTTTGCATACAGGATTAAACCACAAAGTGTTGCTCTTTTACACCTTCAGTCTCATGCTTGTCATTACGCTTTTATTCAGGGATTTTCTAATTGTGGCCTTGAGATTGAGGGAACATCAACACGCCTGTGCTAATATTTCACTGTTGCATCATTCACAGCTAAAAAGATAACATGAAACTTAACAGTGATTGTGAAGCTAAAATTACAAAGTCTATGGCTTTGTAATTTTAGAGTTGATGTAACCCTCTGATTGTTGTGTCAGGTGATGTTTAGCTAATTCAAAATCTGCTCATTTTCCTCAAAAAGTGTGGTGAAATCATGAGTACAACTAGAGACAACAAGAACCATCACTGCATCCGTTCAGTTTAATTTATCTGGAATGGTAAATGTGTTGCTTCCCTCATGAGGTACTGATGAGCCTTAAATGGTGCAAATCTAAAGGTGCTATAAAATTTAAAGGCAATCCACAAATCTCAACAGCTTCTACCCTGCCAATCAACTCACCCATCTGTTCATTTCAAACAGGGCATGTCTAGGAAAATGCAAGACATACAACAGTAATTTGGAACTACCCCCAAGAAGTGAAATCACATTGTAAATACAACCTCCTAAAATAGCAGCAGCACTAAACATACCGCAAAGATTGGAGGTGATAAAATTATTTGAAAGCAACATATTCTCTTCAGTCACTGGTTCCATCAGTTTAGTTTGACCACATTTATAAAACACAGATCTAAACTTTATAACATCTATCAGTTGAGAAAACAGGACATAAAAAAAAAAATATTTGAGTCAGATTTCTAAACGTTTCTGGTCATAGAAAGTCAAAGGCAAGTTAAATCATAACAATTCCTTCAGCTATACAGCAGAATTCAAGTTAAAATTAGTGGTTGACGTGGACACTTTTAGCAGGATAGTGCAGTTCGCTGGACATGTTTGTTCTGGGTTAGGGGATTTGGCTGTCCTTCCTTTCATTCCAGCCAACTTAGCTCCAGAGCAGAGGCAGCAGCATGAAGCCCAGAGTACAACTTTTGCCAAATTTCCTCCACCGGTAGCTTTGTTTTCCCCATATAGCCTCCTCTCATTTCCTACACTGTCCTGCACCAGGAGCATGCCAACTTTTTGGACGCATACTTCTATCTTTTTCTAAATGTGCTGCAGTATTGGTTTGGCGCCACAAACAGTAGGTTTACCTAGCTTTACTTTGAATTTGTTAACTGCAAACACAAACTGCGTGTTTAAGCTTTTTGAGACTTCTCCACCAGGGCTGGCACCACGACAACCCAAAGTGTTCTTCAAAATTGGAACATTTTCTGGTCTGATTTGAGGACAGAAGACAAATGATTGTCACTCCTCCTCACTACTTGAGAACAAAGCCCTCTTTTTAGAGAAAGATACCTTTCACAGAACATTAGGGAAGAATGAAGGAAATAAGGAAATTTCATGAAACATTCAAAAACACAGACTACTGGGACAGGTGTCTACAAGCTCAATTTGATGCCCAGTTATTTTACATTTGGACTTTCACTGTCATAGTGTCTGTTTATAATTAAAAGGATTTTGGTTAATCGGTGGTGTCAAGTAGCATTGCGTCTTTTGAAGTGTTAATTGAACAGGTGGACCTTGATGATCGAACAGGTGTCAGTGTTTTCACACAGTGCAAATATGATGAAGGTCAAAACCTTGCCTTGATTTTTGGCCATGAGAGTGTTTTTGTAATTATGACACACTTAACTTAGTCAGTCCATGCCTTCTATACACTACATATATTTGAAAGCATCACAATTTTTACCTCAGTGGAAAGCATTCAATTCTGACCTAGAAATATTGAATATTAGTGTGTAAACCTGTAGTGAGTGGTGGCAAAGTGTGTTGCATTCACATTGCAAATTAAATTAACTCAAATCACCCAAACTGCTTTTGTTGTTTGTTAAAATACTGAAATCGGTTTTATGATCAATAATTAGTCTGCCTGCTGTCATTCTTAGAGGACAAGTCTGTTTTGAAAAGTGACTTAGCCAGCAGCAGCACATTTGTCCTCTATCTATGGAAAAACATTAGTAAGTGTGCTGTGTAAACGACTCATTAGAGTCATTACAGCCACAATTTAGCATCCTGACTGATTTTCAATATGTGGCCACATCCATACAACACAACAAATTAAACAGTGTTATATCGTAGGTGTTGATTTTTCATTAACAGTATTTTTCAGTAGCAATTGTTTGGAGAAGACAAGTGTGGATTGGAGTGTTGTTTGTCCACTCATGGAACTGAAAAGCTTGAAAGGGTGTAAACATACATAAACAGTGACACAGTGTTGACTTCTTTGCTCTCAGAGCTAAATTAACACTAATGATTCTGCAAAAATACTGAGAGCTACAAAGAAAAAAATGGAGACAGAAGCAGAAACAATAGCGATACAGATCTAAATTAGCCTAACTCAGTGTCAGTGAATGTAATGTTTATGCAACAAATGCTTACAAGGAGTGACAGAGACAATGTCTACAGGCTATTCAACAGAAAGAGTAAAGAGCGTTTTTTTTTTATACCCATTATCTCTGCGGTTATCTTTGCATTTGCCAAAAATACCTTTCATGACTGTCGTTCAAAGAGATGAAGAGATTATTTCATTACAGCGCCTGAGATGCCCTCAGTACAAACTTTGGGAGTGAAAAGTGTTTCTGTCTGTCTGTAGGATCAGCAGCACATCTGGCAGAGCTGGAGACGACATGTCACCTCCGCCTCCTCCGCTCGCCCTGACAGTCAGGGGCTAATGACCTGGAAGGATACACTGTCCCACTACATATGGCCTTGCTGCCTGTCTGAGCCTGTGTTCTGTGTATGGGTGTGATTGCACATGGGCGGATACCTAACTCTTCACCTACAAATACTTTTCTCTATTTGTGTGCGTGCTTATGTGTATAGTGTGAATGTGCATCTGCATTGGTGTTTCTGTGTTTCTGTGTGGGTAGTGGCCTGGGACCTTTTCTCCAGCGCCTGGAGAGTCTCAGTGCATCTGGGCCTGTGGTCCTCACTGCTAGCCGAGTAATTAGGACAGGACATGCTGACCAGTAGCACCCTCAGCTGGGACCACTGACAGAACAAGGACAGATGAAATTATACACCTGGATGCTTCACAGGGTTTTTTGTGTAGTTTGGTGATCTAAGACCTAAAGTTGGTTTTTGACCCATTTAAAGGACAAAATTAATGTCACCTCATGTCACAACTGGCCATCGTGGAAGGTTTCTTGGACTTTCCCAACTGCTTTCTACCGGTATTTTGTTGAGGCAGAGTGCTCTTTTCAAAGGTCACCATAAATAACTCAAACTCCGTGGGATAGGTTTGCAGTGCTTGTTGTGCCAGATGGTAAAATGACGACATTCAAACAGTTTGAATTTGGAAACCTGTATTATTATTGCCACACATAATCAGAGAATACCTTTGTTTCAGTTTCAAATAAACACAGAAGTTGACTGAAGTGTTACATCACTTAGTTCACTGACAACATTAATGGTAGTGAGAATAATCCAATTATTTCAAACCGACATCTTGCAGCACTAATGACACATGTAAATGTATAAGCAGAACAACAGTTAAAACAACATGTGCAGTCTTTCTTCCTGCTACCTGCAATCAGGACTTAAAGGCCAAACATACCACCATAGATTTTCTTTCATTTATTCTGTCTATTCATACTGCTCAAGTTGAAGATGGACTGAGCTATAGTGGAATTATGTGATGTGCAGTCAGACCAGATTTTGCCTAGCAAAAAGCAGGCAGGGCAATAAATAGTGTGTGTAGGGTTGGAAGTATAAACTGCAGGAACAGTTAAGTAAAAGGAAATGCAAAAGTTAAAGTTAACCTTTTTTTTATCTGTTGCAAATTAGGGAACACAAATATGTTAAAGTAGTTTGTTTTTTAGTTTGTAGTTTGTTTTGTTAAATATGTCCCACAGGATGATGTCTGTCAAAAGAGTGGCACTTGCATGCAGTGATGTTGGTGTGTGCATGGGTCATTAAGCTATAGAGTGACACGCACATTGTGGAAGAAAGGGTGAAACTCACCTGCAGTAGATGACCTTTTATAAAAGTTAGAGAACATCTGGGTGTACTTGCATATGCTCATAGCCAAAGTTGAAATAAAGAAATATCTAGGCATCCTAGATAACTATTTTTTCTTTGTTTTTGAATATTGTTCCTGAAGATGTTTATCTCACCCTTGTGCTTGCCCGAGCAGATGGCAGGTTCCAGATGAGGTGAAGCTAAAAAAGGTTAAAATGTCAACATCAATAGATGTTATGATGTTAAGGTAAAGTGGGACAGAGGAGGAATCAGAGAGCAAAATTGGAAATGAATAAGATGAGAGGATTTGAAAAATAAACACGTAAAAAAAAAACGAAGAGGAAAAGTTAGTCAAGTGATTCCAGTCTGACAATGAGGAAAGAGGAGATGTGTCTTGTTAAGATGTTACCTGTGACACACACAGACTGGATTTTCAAGGATCCACATGAGGTCAAAAAGTTTGCAGGAGCAAGATGACTGACAGTATTCTGAAAAGGGGTGAAGGAGGACAGAAAATCAGTGTGTTTGATTTTTTGAGGGGGAATTACCGGGGAGAGTGTATCTTGAGGATGTGTGTTACAGGGTGAGGCCTTATAGGAGAGCTTTTCTCAGATGTTTCTGCTGTTGGGAAAATGTACATGTTGCTGCAGTATGTAGAGGAATATGAAGATGTGAGGACAACTGCAGTGTGGAGGAGAGCAAAGAAAAGAGTAAGCAAAGTGCCTACACAGTGAAGGAAGTCACCATACGGGGTCAGCACAGTGTCCAAAAATAATTAAGTAAGTGAAAGTGAATAAGATCAGAACAGAAAAGGTATGGTCATACACTGAACCTGCTAACAGAATGGAGAGAAATGATGAAATTGTGGCAGTGCAAAAGGAACAGAAAAGGATTTGAAAAGAACAGATTTATGGCATTCATTAACATGGTTATAAACTGTGCTGTTGAAATAAAGGCTTAGTCGGATAGGGTTAAGATGGTGCTGGACCCTGTAAAGAGATTCTTGAATGTTGTGAACATATCTGGAGAAGATCTAGATGATACACTGAGGAAAGGATTTGCAAATGTTGTGAATAGGATAACTTTTGGTGGACACTAAATAATTAGCACTGTGAAGCTGTTAACAAGGCAGCAGTTAACGGTAATGCAACACTTATGGATGCCAGCTGCCATAAAAACTCAAAGAAGAACAAAAATGTTACTCAGAGACTTTTCATTTGTTGATCTGACCAAAATTTGTTGTGTTTCATTAACGTTTTTGTTAGTAAAAATCCCCTCACTTTGCATTGATCATCAGCCCTTTTAAAAGTTTTCCTGTGTGCCAAGCAACCTCTTCTGATCTTTATAAACAATTCAATATTTGCATTTTTTTATACTACTTTAGCTTCAGTGTTGACCATGGCCTCTTCCTCTCTGGGAACAAAAAAGAGCGTTTGTATGACAGTAATGGTTAGCACTGTTACAACAACACTTGCAGCACTGGCAGTACATACGCTGAATGAACTCTGGCTTTTCTGTTCTCTGTTTTTATTACATCCTGCAACATCACTTCTGTGTATTATGACAGAAATGTTACCACAAGACACTTTACTTTTGCTGATATAGAGAATTATATTGTGACTGGGAATGCAATAAATATCCACTTCGGTAAATCACACATAAACCAATTAAGGCGTTTGACAGAGAAAACACCCTTCACTGTCCATAGGTCGGCTCCCCGGGCCCCCCTCCTGGCTGAGAGATGCGATTTGGGAGGCATTATCTCAGTGTTTTGTCATTGATTCCCGTGATTGATCCTGGGCCCCGCTGGGCAACAGGCTCTTCCTTTTGATTTAAAACCAATTATATGATGATGATCTTGCGCAGGAGGCTGTGAGTGTGATGTGTTTGGTTGGTAGAGTGGAGGGAACAGGATAAATCACCAAACAGTGTCGCAGATAGCACTCTTTGCAGTGTATTTTTTCTCTGTCTGTTGCCCTCCTCATTCTTGTTCTTTAATGTCCTTATCTTCCTCTCTTCTCATTTCTATCTAAACCAGAACACCCGTTTGGATTCTTAATAGGGTCAGTTGTCGGTAACTGTCAGGGTCAATATTATGTTTTTGTCTACAAAATTAAATTTAAAAAAAAACACTTAAGCTGTATGACCAGCAAGTGCAACACTAATCGTGACATCCTTAGTATCAATCCAACACCCACAAAAAACTGAGCTGCATAGCCTCCTCTCATGAGTTTTATATACTTGGTGATGAGTCTCAAGCGAGTATTTTACATCTTCCCGATATGAAATCCCCCTCCTTGATCTAATATTCATGAGAATTAATCTTGGATTAACACAAAGCCAGTTTATTGCTTCACAGCCTTATTGAATGCCAAGTAAGTAATTGCACATAACCAATGTAGAATTCCCCTGACAATCACAAACCAACAGAGACCCTCGCTGATTAAGAACAAACATGTTGCTTTGCAAGGGCCGAAATTATGAGAAGTTATGATTTTTTTTTTCTCTGTCTTGCTTTAATGAGGTGACTAATTACAGTTCTATTTTTGTGCTGTTCGCCATGTTTTATAACCCGCTGAGAGACCTCTCACCTGGGAAGTGGAGTGGTAACAAGGAGGGATCGAGTTGACATTTGCATCGGCAGCTTCATAAATCCCTATCTGGCATTTATTAAAGAGGGTATCAATTTTAATATCATTGTCAGTTAGGATACTGAGACTAAAGGTTGCCAGGGAGAAAATCTAATAATTGTGATTTCACTGATTCTTTTATAGCTTCTTTTATAGGATACAGTAGATGTTGCTGTTTGTTGTTGTTTGTTTGTGTGTGTGTGTGTGTGTGTGTGTGTGTGTGTGTTGATGAGCAAATGTATCGTGGCTTACAAGATCAGATGTTAACTGTCTGGAGAAGAAGGGCTGAGGCCACAGTGTGGATTTGCATCAATATGACTAATCTAACCTGCAAGTACCTTCATGTGATACATATCATGATAACTGCCATAGAAGACCAGTAGTTAGCATCTGATGTTCTTATAGTTACAAGTTAATGTTAATTGCTAATTTTGTCCCATTTTTTTACCAATCAAGTTGCCCTAAATGGGTTAAAATTCTGCCAATCCACATATTGTTCCTGAAAAGTTATCGCTTACAATTCACTTGAGAGCATCCTCTTATGGAGGGCTGCCATAAGGGGTCAATTACAGAGAGTTAGCACCAGGTATCAGGTATTAAAGCATTCCCTTTCATCAGCTGGAATACGCTTCTCCGCTTCCGTGTTAGTCTGACATCAAGCACTTGACTTCCCCTCAGTCTTATGTTTCTGACAGATGTAGTTAACCACTGTGGTCTTGAAGAGCAAAGTGCTCATTTTCTTTAATGTCCTTTTTTTGAGGAAAGTCTTGACATGGTGAAGAAGTGCTTCTCACTGCTGGGATGACGGTTACCTTCAGTAAAGAAATATGTGCTCTTGTGTGTTGTTTATGACTGCATTCTTTATCTGTTGAAGTTGCCCATTTTGTACTTATTGTCAGGATGTTGGTTTTACAGTCCCTGCAGGATTTCGCGGGCTTTTTTTGTGATTGTTGCGGTTTAAAATGCCTGATTTTGCACGTTTTTCTTAAAAATTGCGGTGAAAGTTGTGATGTTTTGGGGCATTTTTAAAAAATGAAATTGTGCAAATAAGTGAAAATTGCAAGGTAGATGTGTTTGAATCATTAAACAGTCCCTCCAGCATTTGGAGGACATAATCCTAACCCTAACCATGTATATTTAATCCATCTTACCTTCATTCTTTCAGCACTTGCAGTTGACCGGGATGCAACAGCCTGTGTCACAGGTTGTGATTTGTCTCGTCTGATGTCCTCCATATCTTTCTGCCACTCTGTTTGTCAGTCATGATTTCCTTTATGTTCGACAACAATACTGCACGTTTTGCAAAACACTTTACCTCTGCTTTGGTAAAGAAGATCCTGATACTGTTTTCTCTGTCCTTTTTTTTGCTGGCAAATGTGAAACGTTGGTATCCCACATGTCTGCTGTGACAAGCTGAGGTATGACAGTGTTTTGCGTGAAACGACGACGGTAGGTCAAATTTGCGGAAAAGTTGCGGTGATTGGTCAAATTTGCAAGTTGCTCTGAATTCACGGTGATTTGTTGATTTTTTGCTAATAGTTGTGGTTGCGACATTGCAAAATTCTGGAAGTGCTGATTTTAATCTCACTGAGTCCTTTTCCATGCACACTAGTATCCCATTTATGTGCTGAACATGTAAGTAATATTACAGAAATCTAGAAAGGGGAGGACGTGCTGACGTATTGCGGTAAGCGTGTCGACTCATTTCCGTTTCCGGTGCTTGTGTGTTGGTACCGTGTTGTGCTGCTCTCGCTAAATAACAGTTACATTTGTTTGATTACAGCGGCCAACTGTTCGCTAAACACTTATTCTTTACAGTAATTTTGCCTAAGCACTCACAGTTCTTTCCATCTTTTAGTGACTGCTGTTCAATCTCATAGTTGTTCTAAAGTTTTGGTAACTGACGCTACAGTACTTTAGCTTAGCCGTTAGCGACTTTAGCTTAGCAGCTAGCGATGGCTTCTCCTTCTCCCTCTCTCTCTCCTACTTTCTCCTGCTCGGTGTGTCAGATGTTTAGTTACTCCTCTGCCTCCTTTAGCGGTAATGGTACATGTAATAAGTGTAGTTTATTTATAGACATGGAGGCGAGGCTCAGTGAGTTAGAAGTCCGGCTCCGCACCTTGGTAGATCAGTCTTTAGCTACTGTAGCTAGCCAGTCCCCGGTAGTCGGTGCGGAACGGCCTGAGTTAGCCTCTGGTAGCCGTCCTCCGGCATCCCCTGTGCAGCCAGGAAAGGGGGGCTGGGTGACTGTCCGAAGGAGGAATAGTAAGCATTCAAAGTCCACGGGGCATCATCAACCTGTTCACGTTTCTAACAGATTTTCCCCACTCAGCGACACACCCGCTGAGAAACCAACTCTGATCATTGGCAGCTCCATTTTGAGAAACGTGAAGTTAGCGAAGCCAGCGGCCATAGTTAAGTGCATCCCTGGGGCCAGAGCGGGCGACATTGAGTCTTATTTGAAACTGCTGGCTAAGGATAAACGTAAATACAGTAAGATTGTTATTCACGTCGGCGGTAATGACTCCCGGTTACGCCAATCGGAGGTCACTAAGATTAATGTTGAGTCGGTGTGTACATATGCAAAAACAATGTCGGACACCGTAGTTTTCTCTGGACCCCTGCCAAATCTGACCAGCGATGACATGTATAGCCGCATGTCGTCATTCCGCCGACAGTGTTGTCGAGGTGGTGTCCAGCAAACGATGTGGGCTTTGTTGATCATTGGCAGACTTTCTGGGGAAGACCTGGTCTGATCCGGAGAGACGGCATCCATCCCACTTGGGAAGGAGCAGCTCTCATTTCTAGAAATCTGGCCAAGTTTATTAGTGGACCAAATCCATGACAACCCAGAGTTGAGACCAGGAGGCAGAGTCGCAGTTTAACACACTTCTCTGCCCTTCTTTTTCAGCAGTTACCCACCCAAAACCCTACGCAGAGTCGCAGTCTAACACACTTCTCTGCTCCTCCATTTCAGGAGTTACTTAGTGAAAACCCTATAGTGACGGTGTCTGTCCCCCGACCATCGAAATTATTTAAAAAGGTAAACAGAAGAGGAGCTGTGCATAAAAACCTCATAAAAAAATTAAAACCACAAGAGCAATAGTGCAAACGAATAGGAGAGTTAAATGTGGACTCTTAAACATCAGATCTCTCTCTTCTAAAGGTGTACTAGTAAATGAACTAATATCAGATTATGATATTGATTTATTTGGTCTTACTGAAACCTGGCTGGGTGATGGAGAATATGTTAGCCTAAATGAATCCACCCCTCCCAGTCATATTAATACTCACATTCCTCGAGGCACAGGCCGAGGAGGTGGAGTTGCAGCTATCTTCGACTCTAGCCTATTAATCAGCTCTAAACCTAAACTAAACTATAACTCATTTGAAAGTCTTGTTCTTAGTCTTTCGCACCCAAGTTGGAAATCACTGCAACCAATTCTTTTTGTTATAGTGTACCGAGCACCTGGCCCGTATTCTGAATTCTTATCTGAATTTGCAGAGTTTTTGTCAACTTTAGTCCTTAAAACGGACAAAGTTATTACTGTAGGGGATTTTAATATTCATGTAGATGTTGAGAATGACAGCTTCAGTACTGCGTTTATCTCTTTGTTAGATTCCATCGGCTTCTCTCAGAGTGTCCATGAACCGACTCACTGTTTTAACCACACCCTTGACCTTGTTTTGGTGTATGGTATTGAAATTGAACATTTAGTGGTGTTCCCACAGAATCCCTCTTTATCCGACCACTGTTTGATAACTTTTGAGTTTGTATTGCTGAACTACTCGCCATTGGGCAAAAATTTCTATACAAGATGTCTGTCTGATAGTGCTATAGCTAAATTTAAGGATGCGATTCCATCAGCTCTAAATACATTATCTAGTCACAAAGTAACGGAGGACTCCTATGCTAATTTCAGTCCCTCCCAAATCGATCATCTTGTTGATAGTGCTGCTGGCTCGCTGCGAATGACACTCGACTCTGTAGCCCCTCTAAAAAAGAAAATACTAAAACAAAGACGGTTAGCTCCATGGTATAATACTGAAACTCGCAAATTAAAGCAAATATCACGGAAACTTGAGAGGAATTGGCGTTCCACCAAAGTGGAAAATTCTCGTTTAATTTGGCAAGATAGTCTTAAAACTTATAGGAAGGCCCTCCGTAATGCCAGAGCAGCGTACTACTCGTCATTAATAGAGGAAAATAGGAACAACCCCAGGTTTCTTTTCAGCACTGTAGCCAGGCTGACAGAGAGTCACAGCTCTATTGAGCCAAGTATTCCCATAGCTCTCAGTAGTTACGATTTCATGAGCTTCTTTAATGATAAAATTCTAGCTATTAGAGACAAAATTCACCAAGACCTGCCCTCAATTGGCACCGACTTATCTCTTAACTCAGGAACCTTAGAAACAGCTGTAGAACCAGATACATGTTTAGACTGTTTTGCTTCCCTCAATCTTTACCAACTAACTTCAATAATTTCTTCATCTAAACCATCAACCTGCCTCTTAGACCCCATCCCGACTAGGCTGCTTAAAGATGTTTTACCCTTAGTCAGCACCTCTATACTAGATATGATCAATCTATCTTTATCAACAGGCTATGTACCACAGTACTTTAAAGTAGCTGTAATTAAACCTCTTCTGAAAAAGCCCAAACTTGATCCGGATGTTTTATCAAACTATAGACCTATATCTAACCTTCCATTTCTCTCTAAGGTTCTGGAGAAAGCAGTTGCTAAACAGCTGTGTGACTTTCTACAGAGCAATAGTTTATTTGAGGATTTTCAGTCAGGATTTAGAGCTCATCATAGCACAGAGACAGCACTGGTGAAAATTACTAATGACCTCCTTATTGCATCAGACAAAGGACTTGTCTCTGTACTGGTTTTATTAGATCTTAGTGCTGCATTTGATACCATTGACCATCAGATCCTATTGCAGAGACTGGAATATTTCATTGGCATTAAAGGAACCGCTCTAAGCTGGTTTAAGTCCTATTTATCAGATCGATTTCAGTTTGTACATGTTAACGATGAGTCCTCCATGCACGCCAAAGTTACTCATGGAGTTCCTCAAGGATCTGTCCTTGGACCAATCCTCTTCACTTTATATATGCTTCCTTTAGGCAATATTATCAGGAAACATTCCATTAGCTTTCATTGTTATGCAGATGATACTCAGTTATATCTATCGATCAAGCCAGATGAAACTCATCAGTTAGCTAAACTTCAAATGTGCCTTCAGGATGTTAAAACCTGGATGAGCTGTAATTTTCTTATGTTAAACTCAGATAAAACTGAAGTTATTGTTCTGGGGCCTAAGCACCTCCGTGACGCATTATCTAAAGATATAGTTTCCCTGATGGCATCGCCTTGGCCTCCAGCACCACTGTGAGGAATCTTGGAGTTATCTTTGATCAGGACATGTCGTTTAAGTCCCACATTAAGCAAATTTCAAGGACCGCCTTTTTTCACCTACGTAATATTGCGAAAATCAGGAACATCCTGTCTAAAAATGATGCAGAAAAACTAGTCCATGCATTTGTTACTTCTAGGCTGGATTACTGCAATTCCTTATTATCAGGCTGCTCGAAAAAGTCCATTAAGACTCTTCAGCTGATCCAGAATGCTGCAGCACGTGTTCTGACAGGAACCAGGAAAAGAGATCACATTTCTCCTGTTTTAGCTTCTTTGCATTGGCTTCCAGTAAAATCCAGAATAGAATTTAAAATCATTCTTCTTACCTACAAAGCTCTTAATGGTCAGGCACCATCTTATCTTAAAGAGCTCATAGTACCTTACTACCCCACCAGAGCACTGCGCTCCCAGAATGCAGGGTTACTTGTGGTTCCTAGAGTCTCCAAAAGTAGACTAGGAGCCAGAGCGTTCAGCTATCAAGCTCCTCTCCTGTGGAACCAGGTTCCAGTTTGGGTTCAGGAGGCAGACACCATCTCCACATTTAAGAGTAGGCTTAAGACTTTCCTCTTTGATAAAGCTTATAGTTAGGGCTGGCTCAGGTAGTCCTGAACCATCCCTTAGTTATGCTGCTATAGGCCTAGACTGCCGGGGGATTTCCCATGATGCACTGAGCTCCTCTCTCCTCTACTTTCTCTCCCTCTGTATGCAACCTTATCCCATTATTGCATGTTACTAACACAACTTCTCCCCTTTCTGGTAGTCTTGTGCTTTCTCGTCCCTCTCCTCTCTCCTCCTATCACTTCCTGCAGGTTTTCTGGCTCTGGAGCTGTGGAGTCTGGATCTGTGGCTGCGGGTCGCCTGCTGCCCCCGTGTTCCTGCTCGACACCCTCTACTGCAACGACTATTGTTGCTAGTCTTATTGTTATTATAATCATTAACATTACGATGGTTACCATTAACACAATTATAAATATCTGTACCATTTTTCATTTAGTTTATAGCAACATTACCTTCGCTGTCTGTACCTCTGTGTGTATATTGTGTAGGCTGCCTCCCTCCCCTCTCTCTCTCCTTACATCCCTCTCTCTCTTTTCTCTCTCTCTCTCTTTCACTCTCTTTTTCTCTCTCTTTCTCTCTCTCTCTCTCTCACCCCAACCGGTCGAGGCAGATGGCCGCCCACCCTGAGCCATGGTTCTGCTCGAGGTTTCTGCCTCTTAAAAGGAAGTTTTTCCTTGCCTCTGTCGCCTAGTGCTTGCTCTTGGTGGGAACTGTTGGGCTTCTGTAAATATCATCACAGAGTACGGTCTAGACCTGCTCTTTTATGAAAAGCGCTGTGAGATAACTGTTGTTGTGATTTGGCGCTATATAAATAAATTGAATTGAATTGAATAGAAAGGCCTTTATCCTGGTTTAAGAGTTCTCTGTACCATGTAAACACTTTATCCAGGTTTTTGATCATCCTGTGCCATGTGCTTCATCAACTCATGTTATGCACCAGTTAGTAAAACAAAACGGTGAAATTTAAGTGAACATCTGACTTGGGTAATTCAGAGTATGAATTGTATTGTTGCTGTTGTTTTCTGTTACCAGTGATAAGGTGAAGAAGCCAAATCCAGCAGAATAGTAAATGCAGCACAGTTCACACAGCCGTAAACCAATTTAGTTCATCCTCAAATGTTAAGGTAACTCCTTATAACAGAAAATATACAAAGAAACACATATGGGTCTTCTCAGGTAACTTTTTATATTTATTTATATTTATTTATGCATCACTTTTCCGTACCACAAGAACACTTTTACTCTTTATTATAACCTTGTTTGTGTTTGTATGTCTGTTCAATGTGTAGTGTGTGTGGGTTTGACCAAAAAATGTGTCATGTGTCCAGAGTTTGTCTACCAGTTCTCTAACATGGGCCTGACCTGCCACAGAGGGAGAATAAACTGTAAAAACAAATTGTGCAAACTTGAAAGTGGGGATCTCTGGTCGAGGATTACTCTTAATCCCCATCTGAGAAAAGAGTCTCTCGGCATCGTAGCAGTTGATGAAGTAATAGACCTGTTTTATGTTTCGTTTTATGTGTCAAAATTAGATTGCTTTGGGTTACTGTTAGATGCTGCTTGTGTTTAACATGCTTTCAGGGGGAGGTCATGCAGTGGCTTCTGGGAGAGATAGAGCATTTGCAGCAATGACGAGACAACAAACATGCAAAGCATTCATCATTTTTTAAACAGGTGGTATTATGCTCATTTTCAGGTTCATAATCTTATTTAGGGGTTGTACCAGAACAGTTTTACATGGTTTAATTTTCAAAAAACACCATATTTTTTGTCATACTGCACATTGCTGCAGCTCCTCTTTTCACCCTGTGTGTTGAACGCTTCATTTAAGCTATGGAGTGATGCATCTTGTCTCTAAATGATCTTTGTTGGGAGCTGCACATGCGCAGTTCGTAGTTTAGGTCTACTAGCCAATCAGAAGCAGAGAAGGGCGGGCCAATGAGAAGCCGGTAAACACGGCTTCGTTTCAGCTGTACATGTTGTCGACCAGCTTGGCAACATGCTCAAATAAATAAAGGGAACACTAAAATAACACATCCTAGATCTGAATGAATGAAATAATCTCATTAAATACTCCTTTCTTTACATAGTTGAATGTGCTGATAACAAAATCACACAAGAATTATCAATAGAAACAAATTTATCAACCCATGGAGGTCTGGATTTGGAGTCACACTCAAAATCAAAATGGAAAACCACACTACAGGCCGATGTAACTTTGATGTAATGTCCTTAAAACAAGTCAAAATGAGGCTCTGTAGTGTGTGTGGCCTCCACGTGCCTGTATGACCTCCCTACAACGCCTGGGCATGCTCCTAATGAGGTGGCAGTTGTTCTCCTGAGGGATCTCCTCCCAGACCTGGACTAAAGCATCCGCCAACTACTGGACAGTCTGTGGTGCAACGTGGCGTTGGTGGATGGAGCGAGACATGATGTCCCAGATGTGCTCAATTGGATTCAGGTCTGGGGAACGGGCGGGCCAGTCCATAGCATCAATGCCTTCCTCTTGCAGGAACTGCTGACACACTCCAGCCACATGAGGTCTAGCATTGTCTTGCATTAGGAGGAACCCAGGGCCAACCGCACCAGCATATGGTCTCACAAGGGGTCTGAGGATCTCATCTCGGTACCTAATGGCAGTCAGGCTACCTCTGGCGAGCACATGGAGGTCTGTGCAGCCTCCCAAACCATTACTGACCCACCGCCAAACCGGTCATGCTGGAGGATGTTGCAGGCAGCAGAACGTTCTCCACGGCGTCTCCAGACTCTGTCACGTCTGTCACATGTGCTCAGTGTGAACCTGCTTTCATCTGTGAAGAGCACAGGGCGCCAGTGGCGAATTTGCCAATCATGAAGGTCTCTGGCAAATGCCAAACGTCCTGCACGGTGTTGGGCTGTAAGCACAACCCCCACCTTTGGACGTAGGGCCCTCATACCACCCTCATGGAGTCTGTTTCTGACCGTTTAAGCAGACACATGCACATTTGTGGCCTGCCGGAGGTCATTTTGCAGGGCTCTGGCAGTGCTCCTCCTGCTCCTCCTTGCACAAAGGCAGAGGTAGCGGTCCTGCTGCTGGGTTGTTGCCCTCCTACGGCCTCCTCCACGTCTCCTGATGTACTGGTCTGTCTCCTGGTAGCGCCTCCATGCTCTGGACACTACGCTGACAGACACAGCAAACCTTCTTGCCACAGCTTGCATTGATGTGCCATCCTGGATGAGCTGCACTACCCACTTGTGTGGGTTGTAGACTCCGTCTCATGCTACCACTAGAGTGAAAGCACCGCCAGCATTCAAAAGTGACCAAAACATCAGCCAGGAAGCACAGGAACTGAGAAGTGGTCTGTGGTCACCACCTGCAGAACCACTCCTTTATTGGGGGTGTCTTGCTAATTGCCTATAATTTCCAACTGTTGTCTATTCCATTTGCACAACAATGTGAAATTGATTGTCAATCAGTGTTGCTTCCTAAGTGGACAGTTTGATTTCACAGGAGTGTGATTGACTTGGAGTTACATTGTGTTGTTTAAGTGTTCCCTTTATTTTTTTGAGCAGTGTATCTTTCATCCATTAAGTTTTAACTGTGCGCTGTCTCTACATCACAGTAACAACTTTATGTCCATTGACTGCCTGGAGGGTAGCTAGTGTTTGAAAGGGAGAGGAGGTGTGTGCTGCAGCTCAGTGTTTTTCCAATGGTGTTTTTGAGGGCGTGTCAGACTAGCCGCTTGGCGAGCATTATATGATCATCCCTGTGTCGTCAAAGGAATGAAAGGGAAACGGCTGGACTACAAACAAGCTGTTTTCAAGCAGTTCAGAGCAGTGTTTTCTGGGGAACTCCCTTTGGGGTGGACTTTGGCTTTTTCACTTTGCAAACCTATTACATGCACAAAAAAGGTATATTAAAAAGCACAATACCACCTTTTTAACATATTTCAGCTGACCTGTGTTTGGATTCAAATGACAAGGGACCTCTTGGTGTGTCCTCTCTTGCTAGCAAAGGCGGAAACATGATGTTTCTAAGCCACAGCAAAAATCATAGGGATGAGGATTAGAAAACCCTTCGCTTCAATAAAAGACTTGTCAGTTGTGGTGGCAGATATAGTTATTGTATGGGATGAATAATGTAATTTTTTAACTCAAAAGCTTTGAAAGATTAAAACTAAGCTTTGAAGGCTTGCATACTGTTTTGAAACATCTTTGCAAACACTATTTTAAATTTGAGTTTTCTGTCTTCGTAAGTCCTGCACTCTTTTTACAGAGGTTATCCAGCACAATTTAATAGTTTGCCACTTAGTAAGTTCGTGAACTGAGAACTGGTCTGCATAAAACTTAGTTTCCAAAGGGCAAATCTTTATTTTGAAACTTTTGTTGAGGTACATGCACATGTATTGTATTGTAGGCTGTTCTTTCAGATCTGAGTTTATCACACCCACTTCTAGAGATCTGCCACACACATTTTAAAAACCAAGTGGGAATGCAGTCAGAGGGGTACACTTTCGAAAGTGCAACAGTGCATTCATTTTGCTAAAGTGGATTAATGTTGAAAGTGGGCAGGAGTTAACATTAAGCCCTCAAGATTTCAGTGTTTAAGTGCTGCGGAATCTCCACTATTCTATTATTAAATTTGTTTTGGAAATTCTGGCTAGCAAGGACCAAGCAGGACCTTTTTTTAAAAGGATTCTGGGAATGTGACTCTGTGTAGCAAGCACTTCTGAAAAATCGTTGTTCCTTGCTTCCTTGATTTTACACTGATATGTGGACATTAGATCTTTTAGAGAAGCAGCGGGAGGCACCTTTAACATGTAACCTAGGTGTATGAACAGTGCTAAAACAAAGTTTACTTTGTTTCACCCTTATCATATTACAGTTATTAATCTTACATCGCAACAAATGCATCACAACATCATGCAAAAAGCTGTGTTTAAAAAAAGTATTAAAATTAGGTTGCATCTTTCTTTCACTTGCTTGTTTCTCCTAAAACTATTAATATAATAATAATAGCTAATAATTTACAGCCAAATAGTTTGTTCTTGACACGATCCAGACATGGGGTCAGCGGGGGTTGTTTTAGCATTTAAAGCATTTATACAAATTTTTACAATAATTTATATTTGAGTAACTTTTTGTAAAGTTTTAATGAAAATAAAATAAATTAATAACAAAAGTAGTTTTCAGGAGATGCTTAGGGTTAGCTTTACCTATTCTATGAGATGCCAAGCCTCCCTGTGTGTCTACCCTGCCACTGTGCCTGGGTAGAGTGTCCTATCACAAGTAAACTATACTTTGAATTAACCATAAAGGCAGTCACTTCCTCAGCTTTTCTGTCTAATGACAGAAATAAGAATATAAGATTATATTGTCAGTAGGATTAAATTTGCTCAACAGCGCTATTGACAGCTGCAGCAACGCTACTGAGTCATCACTGGGACGCTTGATGTAACCAAGTCAACAATAATCTTAATAGAAAACACAGTAAACACTCTTCAGTATTGATGGTCCCTGGGGTGAATCTGACCCAGACTCAATACAGAATTCTCATTGTCTTAATGATCCACTGAAAGCTCATTTGATTCTTGAAGAAGAAAGAGGAGAAAATGAATGAATAATTTACTGCAATAAAATATATAGAAATGGATCTTCATTTTACTTTATTGCTGAACCTTTTGGAGAATAGAAAAAGACACTTCATTAAGCTACTGTTTAATAGGCACATCCATCTAAATCATACATGTGCCTTAATGGCAGCGTACTATTATTGATATTTGATAAGGAGTGTTTAAATGCCCAGAGTCACTGGCCAGTGTTGGATTTGGCATTTAAATCAAATACTCACTGCTCTATCTGATATTTAGCTGGGATTATTAAAATTTAATCATTGGTGCTGTCAAAATTTCCTTTTTATCTGAATGCAAAAAATGTGTCATATATAAGGGAGTGCAAGTGTTTCAAGTTTGACAGCTTTCCTGTCCTTAATTGCCAAATTATTCTCCTCATATCTCTTTTAATAGAATTTGTCATATATATTACTTGAGACATTTGCATAAATAGTTTCTTTTACTTCAAAAGCCAACTTTGGCAAGTATCAAGAATAGCTAAGAAACATAGCTGACATATTGAAAGTCAGTGCTATTTCTGTTAAGGACTGAATAAAGTAGATAATATTTTATTCAGAAATCTGAAACAATAAAAGGAATTCCAAGTAAAGAACTGTATAAAATTTTTTACTTGTTTAAAGTAAAAATCACAAAGATTTCACATTAATGTCTATATTGTTGAAGCATGCCAAGTCAAGGCAGGTTAGGGCAACCTGGTTTCCTAGAAAAAACATTTAGTCTACTACTAATGCATTTATATAGCACAAATTTGCTTTGCTGAAAACATTTCAAAACAAACGTAACTGCTGCCTGGATTACATTCAGTGGCAAAGAGGTGCTACTTTTCCATAGTCAACCTAACCTCAATCTAACCACATGAGGGACACACAAGGACTTTCGTTAAGGTTAGTCAAAGATAGGGGTTTCTGTTAAATGTCCATAATATAAACTTGTTCTGTCTCAGTTTTGAATTTTAGATATTTAATAACCAAAACCACGCTCTTTCCCTAACTTTAAACAAGGGCTTTGTGTGCACAGATATAACCACAGAAAACATGGTTCAGTTGCTATGAGTGGACATTGTATTGTAAGTGCTGATATTGTAGGGAAAACAAATTAAATATATTTTGAATGAACAATTGCCAGATATGTTCTGTATGAATATCTGCACATATGTTTATTTATTATGTTAATGAACAAAACTAAGAGTCGACAGCCATGCTTGTTGCTCTGTCAAGCTGTACTTTGGCATAGCGGTGCTTTGAGCTAAAGGCTAACATCTGCATGCTAACATGCAGATGCTAAGTTTGCAAAGTATAGCTGAGGCTGATGGGAATGTGATTAGTTTGGCAGGTATCTGGAGATAAACCAAGAATTTGACAAGTAAAGAACTTTGACAATGTGAAAATTTGACCTGATGATGGTGCTACATGAAAAGTCAGGTGATCGCAGCCGTCAACAAAGTGATAGCATTTCATCCTGTGGGTGACATGACTGCCTGCACCAAATTGTATGGGAATCCATCCAATAGCTGTGAAGAAATTTCACGCAAACCCACAAATGTGGCGCTATCTAATGGCATTCCATCCAATAGTAGTTGAGCTATTTCAGTCTAAACCAGTGTAGTGGACTGACCTAACAACAATTTTTTGGAAGCATTATGTTTCTCTCAAAACATTTTTGCTTTTGTAAATTAGTTGTATGTAAACATAATTATTAAAAAAACATAGTACATAAGAGTGTATGTAGACTGGAGGATGAGGAGACTGGAGGATGAGAACTAACATCACACATGGGAGAACAGGTTTGACTCAGCCTCTGATGCAACGCACTTGAGAGACACCAGGTGGGCCACTGCCGAGGTGTTTAATAGACCTTTTTCACAGCAGACATTTAACTTGTCATTGCAGGAGAAGCACAGGTGGAGCTAATAACATCTTAGGAAGCCTCTCCGGTGAGCCAGCATGTATTATACCAAAACATGGAACTTGCTCACTTAAATGGAAGGCGGCCATCATTAATGTTATTGATTAGGCCTTCACCTGTGCTTTTCTGACATAAAATGTGAAAAGGTCTATTGTGTTATCGCGAGATGACCCCAGCAGTGTAAATATTTGATTTGTTGTTTTTTTATGGTATAACAGTTTAAAAGATTACCATCTACCCTTTCTACCCATAAAATTAAAATGGAGAGTAGGAGCTCTCAGTTGGACTTTTCATCTTTTCTCTTCAGCTGGTTCAGAGTGAAAACATGTCAACCAGAACTCTTTATGACTTTATTTATTTTCAGCTGTCTAAGGCAGCTTTGCTCTCCCTGATTATTCAGATAAACTTACTTTAGTCATGTTACAGTAAGAGAGACTCCAGAGATGGATGTCACTGTCTCATCTTTTCTTCTCTTCTGTGGAGCAGCAGTTTTTCATAGTAGTTTATTATATCTATTGTTTTTGAGTAGGTTACTTGATTGCATTCCCAATGTGTTGTAAAGTACAATGATTGTAATTCGAGGTCCAACTTGAATATAAGAGGGCCTGTGAGGTACAGTTTTAGTGCAACAATGATGACTAAATTATTTTATTATGTCATGATATCAAACTAGTTTCTATATCTATACCCTTGTTTTAAGGTCCAACTTGTTTTTATCTTATCATTATGACATAATTTAACTATGATCATCAGAAAAAGTCCAGTATCTCCATAAAACGAAGATAATTCATTTGTGATCTCAAGATAACAGGGCCTCTTCCAGCTGACAATTGAATGATGGTCAGTAATAGTGGATTTCTTGACAGCTACAGCGCCAGCAATGATAATCCATGCCTTATGGATTCCTTTTTTATCTCTACACTCTCTCCTGTTGTTTCTGTCTTTAAGACATTTAACTCCTTTGACATTTGCTGATTTCCAAGCACAAAAACTGTAAACTTTAAATAAAAAAAAACATTTTAGTTTTTGTCACTTATCACCTTTCTTTATTGTTGCCTTCTAAATGCCACTAAATACATTGCTCTTTGACCCTCATAGCAGTTAATTAGAAATGTATGTATTCTTTTACCACCTGTTTTTTGTTGTAAGTGAGTATTAATGGAGTACATCCCTGTTTACCTGATATCCTGAATCACTTTTCCTCTACACCTGAGACCTTTTTCAAAGTGATCAGTGAATCATCAGTCATCATCTTAATAGTGGGAAAATAGCAAAATCATTTTGGTATTTTTAGTAGCATTCTTTGTAAGGTTGCAGACTTAAATAATGCAGAAAATCTAGAAGGATAATGCACATTCAAATGCTATCATATTTATCTTAAGTCTGACTTCTCATTAGTCTGATTAACTCACTAACCTACTTTAGCTAAACACAGTTAACTGCAGTTATCAGATGTGATGCAGGGGTTAAATTAAAGAAGTAAAATGCTAGATATTTGCAGAAAATTAAGCTGTTCAGTTTGTTCAACAGCGTTATGTAATTCCGAAAATGGGCAATATTAAAAGTGTATGTCACCCTTGACAGTTTATAACTGCAGAATCTTCCTTGTAGTGGATTTTTTAAAGTGTCTGAAATGCTTAATGCATTATTGATTAGTATTCTCAACAAATGATACAGATAACGTGTTTATTCAAGGGCATTTATTGGCTCCTCTACAACAACATACCTGATAACAGGATTTCTTAGAACATACAACAAGTTGCAATGTAGTCTCCAAAATTAGCAAAGGTTTTAAAGTAATAAAATACATATATACAATCTATTTTTACCTCTTACAAAATACTATAATTGCTTTCTGCAGTAATTTATATAAATACATTAATTTAAATTGCAAGAGTGACAAATACTTTCGGTCTAGTTGAAAGAGGATCTTTCAGCAGTATGCAGCTGAATCAGCTGCTTCTCAGTTCAAGGACTTCACTGAATATTCTCCTCAGGTAGACAGGGTCAAAAACATTATCCTTAAACATTGGAATGTCCTCAGAAGTGATCCATCTCTAAATAATATCAATTTAGTGCCTCCCTCTATCACATTTAAACATTCTTGCAATCTGAGAGACAGACTCGTTCATTCTGATACTAGAAAACCACCTAACACTCAACCTGTCACTGTGCACAATGTTCTAACTCATCAGACACCAAATACTTTACACATCAAAGTACTGGTAAAATACAAAATAAACCATAAAATGGAACAACATCATGAACTTTGACAGCACACATGTTGTCTACATGCTGTAATGTCCTTGTGGTTTGATTTATGTTGGATAAATTAAAAAGCTTTTGCATATGTGAATACAAAACTGCAATATGCATACACAATATGGATTATGTTATTGCGAAGCATTATGCACAAGCTAACCATGGCTCTGGGGAAAAGAAAACATTTTGCCCTCTCCTAGAGGTGGTAACATTTTCAACTCACTGCTCTGCAGGGAGACATTGGATTTACACTCTTAACACAGTGGAGCCTTTTGGCCTGAATGAATATCTGAATTGATCATGTTTCCTCTGTTTTCTTATACTTGATGGATGTAGTAGTATTTGTACGTTTTGTAATTCTGTCTTATCATACCACTGGATCAATTATAAATTTGAGGGCAGCTGTCTGTGTATTTCACTGTTGCTGCTCTTTTGTCCTATATGTTAATGAGGGTGTGAGGTTCCTGGCTGGGGATTGGATGGTTCTGAGGAAGTTCTGTCTGATCCCGTCTCCCACATCGGAGATCCTCATTGGAGCGGCGCAACAGCCCTCCTCCAATCCTTGAGCAGCCTGCAAGAACGCCTTCAAGCTCCCCCAGGTCAAATAGGCTGGCCTGCTTCTGTGAGGTGGCTACCATTCTCCATGTAGTTTCATAGACAGTATATTACTGGACAAAGCCACCCCGCTGATTTGAATGGAGAGCAGTGAAGCCAGTTTTGGACCAATAAAATACTACAACAGGGCTACTTCCTGTTGGCACCAGCGTCTACTGCACATGATCGCAAAGCATTACCGCGGTTTGATGACGTAGAACAGCGGCAGAAACACCGTAATCCTGGTAGCTGCATAGCTGCACCAACAAAAAGTGTGTTTGTCTGACTCGGCTCGTCACTGTTTAATCAGCACACCTACGAGGCTCACCTGTGAAACACCAACACAGCGCCACTGATGGCTGAATAGTTTTTTAAAATTCACTGAGAGTATTTAATCCAAGCAATACGGTTACATCTGTTGTGTGCGACGGGATGTCACAGGGTTTTGACGTCATTTTTGGGCCTACATGGAACCGTCCGTGCAGGCTTTGTTCGGCTTCACTGTTTCAACTGTGTCTTACCCCCTTGTGTAGTTTGCCTCTGTGCTGGTAATTGTGTTGAATCCTGTGTGTGTTTTTTGTTGCAAACTAATAGCAATCACTTTAATTATAGTTTGTGTTGTGAGACTGGCCACAGGTACCTACCCAAGTTAGTGTTCACTGAGAGTCGGTAACACAATTTTAAAACTAAGTGATGTGTTTTGTTTGGTCTGCAGAATTGGCCAGGGATCAGCTTACCACCATTTACACCTTGTTAGTCATTTGCTGTGTTAGATTCATTAGGTTTAGGGGTGCCTGTGTTTTGTTTAGACAACTACTGAGAGAAGTTTCTGGTTGTCCTTTTGTTTACAGTTATTAATCCCTCGTTTGGAAGGGATCTCTTCTGGTTATATTTCGTTCTTTGGTTTACGCAGCACCCACTTGCCCAATTTCTGTTCTGACTTCTGTTTGTTTTACCTCTGTTTAATAAATAACATTTCCACTTTACCAAGAACATCTAGTTTATGTTTATGTCTCCCCTACCCCTAGCGAGCGGAGACATAACATCTAGGTTGACTATATATGTGTTTACCTTATACCTTTATCCATTTTGACTCAAATAAAGACACAGTAGTGTTGAAAGGTTAAGTCTGTTTCCACGATTTAAGGCTGCAAATCAATCAGTGTGCTCCTGACCCCCCTTCCCCCAAGAACTTTTAACTTTCTACCAGCAGGTTAATCATGGGTTGCAGCATGAGGAGTGTACAGGAACAAATTAATGATGGAATTCCTCCTAAATGTGATGTAAGATAACAAATTACAGATGAGACATATTTCATTCGGCTATACAAGGGAATGCATGGCACTCCAGCTACTATTCAATTCAATTGCGCCAAATCAGAACAACAGTGAACTCGGCGACAGAGGCAAGGAAAAACTTCCTTTTAAGAGGCAGAAACCTCGAGCAGAACCATGGCTCAGGGTGGGCGGCCATCTGACTCGACAAGCTGGGGGTGAGAGAAAGAGAGAGGGAAAGAGAGAGAGAGAAAGGGAAGGAGAGAGAGGGGGGAGGCAGCCTACACAATATACACACAGAGGTACAGACAGTGAAGGTGATGTTGCTATGGACTGAATGAAAAATGGTACAGATATTTATAGTTGTGTTAATGATAATAATCATAATGTTAATGATTATAATAACAATAGTAACAATAGGACTAGTAACAATAGTTGTAGTAGAGGGCACAAGACAAGACAAGCACAAGACTACGGGAAAGGGGAGAAGTTGTGTTAGTAACATGCAATAATGGGATGAGGTTGCATACAGAGGGAGAGAAAGTAGAGGAGAGAGGAGCTCAGTGCATCATGGGAAATCCCCCAGCAGTCTAGGCCTATAGCAGCATAACTAAGGGATGGTTCAGGACTCACCTGAGCCAGCCCTAACTATAAGCTTTATCAAAGAGGGAAGTCTTAAGCCTACTCTTAAATGTGGAGATGATGTCTGCCTCCTGAACCCAAACTGGAACCTGGTTTGAGCAGCCTGATAATAAAGAATTGCATTAATCCAGCCTAGAAGCAACAAATGCATGGACTAGTTTTTAGATTCCTGATTTTTGCAATATTACGTAGGTGAAAAAAGGCGGTCCTTGAAATTTGCTTAATGTGAGACTTAAACGACATGTCCTGATCAAAGATAACTCCAAGATTTCTCACAGTGGTGCTGGAGGCCAGGGCGATGCCATCAAGGGAAACTATATCTTAAGATAATGCATCACGGAGGTGCTTGGGTCCCAGAACAATAACTTCAGTTTTATCTGAGTTTAACATTAAAAAATTACAGGTCATCCAGGTTTTAACATCCTGAAGGCATCCAACGAAGGTTAAAGTCAAGGGCAACAGTTGCCCTTGACTTTAACCTTCGTTGGATAACTATGACCTGGATGAGAATCTTCATAGACATCTTGAAGGCACATTTGAAGTTTACCTTACTGATGAGTTTCATCTGGCTTGACCGATAGATATAATTGATTATCATACATAACAATAAAAGTTTATGGAATATTTCCTGATAATATTGCCTAAGGGAAGCATATATAAAGTGAAGAGGATTGGTCCGAGGACAGATCCTTGTGGAACTCCATAACTAACTTTGGCGTGCATGGAGGACTCATTGTTAACATGTACAAACTGAAATCGATCTGATAAATAGGACTTAAACCAGCTTAGAGTGGTTCCTTCAATGCCAATTAATTGTTCCAGTCTCTGCAATAGGATCTGATGGTCAATGGTATCAAAAGCAGCACTAAGATCTAATAAAACCAGTACAGAGACAAGTCCTTTGTCTGATGCAATTAGGAGGTCATTAGTAATTTTCACCAGTGCTGTCTCTGTGCTATGATGAACTCTAAATCCTGACTGAAAATCCTCAAATAAACTATTGCTCTGTAGAAAGTCACACAGCTGTTTAGCAACTGCTTTCTCCAGGACCTTAGAGAGAAATGGAAGGTTAGATATAGGTCTATAGTTAGCTAAAACATCCGGATCAAGTTTGGGCTTTTTCAGAAGAGGTTCAATTACAGCTACTTTAAAGTACTGCGGTACATAGCCTGTTGATAGAGATAGATTGATGATTGACTAAGGGAAAAACTTCTTTAAGCAGCCTAGTCGGGATGGGGTCTAAGAGGCAGGTTGATGGTTTAGATGAAGAAATTATTGAAGTTAGTGGGTAGATAGAGGGAAGCAAAGCAGTCTAAACAAATCTGGTTTTACAGCTGTTTCTAAGGTTCCTGAGTTTGGAAATAAGTCGGTGCCAGTTGAGGGCAGGTCTTGGTGAATTTTGTTTCTAATACAAAGAATACTTGGCTCAATAGAGGTGTGACTCTCTGTCAGCCAGGCTACAGCTCTGAAAAGAAACCTGGGGTTGTTTCTATTTTCCTCTATTAATGACGAGTAGTACGCTGCTCTGGCATTACAGAGGGCCTTCCTATAAGTTTTAAGGCTATCTTGCCAATTTTCAAAATTCCAACTAATTTTCCAGTTTGGTGGATAACAATTCCTCTCACGTTTCCGCGATAATTGCTTTAATTTGCGAGTTTCAGTATTATACCATCGAGCTAACTGTCTTTGTTTTATTATTTTCTTTTTTAGAGGGGCAACAGAGTCAAGTGTCATTCGCAACGAGCCTGCAGCAACAAGATGATCAATTTGGGAGGGACTGAAATTAGCAAAGGAGTCCTCCGTAAATTTAGCTACAGCACTATCAGACAAATGTATGATTAAAACAGTGAGTCAGTTCATGAACACTCTGAGAGAAGCCAATGGAATCTAAAAGAGAGATAAACGCAGTACTAAAGCTGTCATTCTCAACATCCACATGAATATTAAAATCCCCTACAATAATAACTTTGTCCATTTTAAGGACTAAAGTTGAGAAAAACTCTGCAAAGAATTCAGAGTAGAGACCAGGTGCTCGGTACACTATAACAACTTGGGTGTGAAAGACTAAGAACAAGGCTTTCAAATTAGTTATAGTTTAGTTTAGGTTTAGAGCTGATTAATAGGCTAGAGTCGAAGATAGCTGCAACTCCACCTCCTCGGCCTGTGCCTCGAGGAATGTGAGTATAAATATGACTAAGAGGGGTGGAGTCATTTAGGCTAACATATTCTCCATCACCCAGCCAGGTTTCAGTAAGACCAAATAAATCAATATCATAATCTGATATTAGTTAATTTACTAGTACACCTTTAGAAGAGAGAGATCTGATGTTTAAGAGTCCACATTTAATTTTCCTATTCGTTTGCACTGTTGCACTTGTGGTTTTAATTTTTATGAGGTTTTTATGCACAGCTCCTCTTCTGTTTACCTTTGATTTAAAAATTTTTGATGGTCGAGGGGCAGACACCGTCACTATAGGGTTTTCACTAAGTAACTCCTGAAATGGAGGAGCAGAGAAGTGTGTTAGACTGCGACTCTGCGTAGGGTTTTGGGTGGGTAACTGCTGAAATAGAAGGGCAGAGAAGTGTGTTAGACTGCGACTCTGCGTAGGGTTTTGGGTGGGTAACTGCTGAAATAGAAGGGCAGAGAAGTGTGTTAGACTGCGACTCTGCCTCCTGGTCTCAACTCTGGGTTGATTTGGTCCACTAATAAACTTGGCCAGATTTCTAGAAATGAGAGCTGCTCCTTCCCAAGTGGGATGGATGCCATCTCTCCGAATCAGACCAGGTCTTCCCCAGAAAGTCTGCCAATGATCTACAAAATAAAATTTGCAGACATGAAAAATCAGTAAGATGAAGATGTTAAAACGCTCTGCAGAGATGGTAAATGTTAACATAAAAACTTTGTAAGTTAGTAAAACATTTTCTGAATTTGGAGCATAACTTGAGTTGAACTGAGCTGATGTTTTGGCATAAATTGGGGTTCACAGGATGAGTCAGGCTCAGTCAGGTCCAGGTCTCACCTTTTTTATGACATATTCTAGAGAGCCTTGTAGATAAAGCACTTTTAATTATTATCAGTTATATTTAACGACAGAGTTTGAAACAACTATAGTTGGAAGGTTTGAAGTGCCTGCTTGAATTCATAAAATATGTTGAAACCGGCCATATCGTTAGTAGTATACTAATAATATTATTAATATGACATTATGTTGGGGTACCATGCCAAGAAGGTATATACAAGTCATAAAAGCATAAATGTATATCTAATCTGTGTTTCAAAGCCCATTATATGCAATAACAATCTCAATCAATCTACAAATGTTACTCTATATCACACTGACTGAAATGGGAAGGCAAAAGCATTAAAAGACGCAACAGAAAGTCAAGGGACAAAGGTTTCAGTTTTTGGCAAGCAGTGTGCCCACATGCTCTGTCTGGCCTAACTAGACTTGCTTTTGTCTTCCTTTTCACACGCCTGCTTCACACTCTCAGGTGCACAGCAGACGCTAAGTTACAACCTTAAACCATCAAGGTCATCTTTAGAAGCTATAAGAAAACCAGGCAATCCAGTTTTATCAGGTTGCAACAAACAGGTTTTCATTCCCAACCATAATTCAATAGCTAAAAGCTGCAGCCCACAGCTCTGTAATTCACATTGTGTTCCTGACGCTGAGTTTGCTGCCCTTAAGGTATGTTATATCAACTTGCTTGACAGAAATAAATATCAAACTAAAGTGACTTGTTCGTCTCCCAGCTTGTACATAAAAGAGGCATAGGCGGTTACAGTAGGTGATGGCTGTCTCTATTTTTCTCTCTGCATTTCTTTCCCTCTGTCTTTGTGAGTGGGTATTCTTATTTGATAGAAATAACCTACTCTCAGCTCAGCACTGCAGACAGAGAGATTCCCAGGTTTTCACAGGTACAGCTGCCCACCTGGGGGAATCAACCCCAGCTATGCCTTTCGACAGGCTGAATGCATCGCTCAGCTACTTCTCCTTTTCTCTCAGCAGGATATCTGTGGCTCATTCACCTTGTTGAGAGCGTAGGGCACGGAGAGAGATGTAGGGGAGAGCAAGATGGAAAGATACTTTGTCAGCCAGTCAACCTGTTTGAGGTAGCAAAGAGCCAACGAAATAGATGGTTGAAAAATGCAGCCCGCACAAAAAAGCAGAAGGGCATACAAAGAGAGGACAGAGGCAATGAAAGGGGAAGAATGAATTATTCTTAGGGATGAACTTGCTCTATTAATAGGACAGGTGGCCACACTGGTCACTGCCAATCAGTGCCTGTAAATCCTAGTTCTTACTGTTCAACCTGAGGTGTGCCGTCTCTACCTACCTCCTCCTCTGTAGACAGATGGTCAACAAAACCAATTAACCTTTCTTCTCCTCTCAGTGTCTCACCTGCAATACCGTTCACTTCTCCATTCAGGCCTGCCCCTGGGGGAAGAGGCTGGCCAAAATCTGAGCTTTTCATCGAGAAAAGACCGCCACCCAACTGGACGGTGAGCATGAATCACAGAGGTAAGTCATGTTGTACTGTGTCCTCTAGAGTTATTGGTATCCTTGAAAAAGGAAGCCAAACAGCCATAAACAAGAGCCAAAACATCTAATAGGTAACACTTTTTATTGCATTGAGTATAAGAACATAAAGTCCAAAATCATATTAAAGATGGTCTACAGTGCTCTGCAGAGTTATTCTAAAAAAGGTGGGCAAAAGATAGATAGGTTAGTAGATTGATTTGGAGTACAGCATAGGAAAACAATGCCCTCAAACCTTAATGGCCATGACGAATATAAAATAGAAAAGCTTTAATATTCTATCCTAATGAGAATTATTTCATAGTTTGCAGGAAAGCTGTAAAGATGTCTACAGTAACAGAATATCTGCCAGGCTTGTTGTGGATTAGTGAAATAAAACATGAAGGATAAACAACACAAAACATTAGCAAGCAATTCTCTCCGCCTGAGAATATTTGTTTATGCAATTGTGCACACAAAAAGGTTTCTCTAAAGTGATACATTTTAATCTCAAAGATATGTGATATAATTATTTGGGTAATTGCACGCTTAATTTAATTCCCCCTATTTATATGTGGCCTAATTTCACTCTTGATAAACATAAAGGCTCATAATTGAGCCCTGGTGGAGATTGAGAATGTCATTTTTCTTCTCATGCTATGATTTCTTATTGGCTTAGAAACCCTACGCACAAGCCTCCTGTCATGTTCAAAAACCTGTGCAACTTAAGCTGCCTGCCCAAATAAAACTTGACACTGGTGACTACCTTAGAAGACACATTAGTGTGGCTTTTTCTGCTTCATGTTAGTTTCTTGGTTTCTTTACAGTTAGAATAGTATTTTATGTTGTGCTTGTTGCAATTATAACAACAAATTGAGGACACAAAAAAAGCAAAAAAGGCAAAGATTTTAAAAGGATTTTAGATGTTAAAAAGAAGTCACAGTGGCCACATATACATATAGTGGGGCGTCCTCTTTTGCTTTTGTTACTGTATTTCTATTTAATTGACTACTGCTGCAGCATCTGAAAATAATTCATTGGCCATTGTAAATCACTAATCTGAATCTGGACTTTGTGGTGGATACGAAAGTGCTGTAACACATTTTTACCCGTGCTAGAGGTGTCTGTCCAGGTGCACACTGACAACAAAAGCAGCCTGGGAATTTGCAGTCAAGTTGGCTCAGTTAGAGACGCCAAATTCAAACTGATCAAACACAATCTGTTAATTTGTACAAGGCTACAAAGGTTTTCCTCCCCATGTTTGTGTGTACAGAAAGCAACAGTTTAAAGTTGTCTGACTCTGTTGTCTGCCTCTACAACTGAAATTTCCGTATGACCAGTAATTAGTTGTATTTAATTAGTAAGACCACATAAGAACCAATGTTTCAATAACTTTTAAACTCTGTTGCTCAGTGGCATTGGCTGGTTGTCACACATAGAGGTCGCTGCAAAGACTTCCTCAAAACATTCTCTGTCTGACTCAGGTTCATCTGTTTGTTAAAAATGTATAAAACATATTTTGGACTGTCTGACATGGGCATCAAATATTGTTGTGTTTATTAAATTCCATTGGTTACATGTTTATTTATCCATTTACAATTGATGAACATTTTAAAAAAAACACTTCAGAGGAGTGCTCGTTGGTAGAGCATTCACCATAAACAAGCCTGAGTCCTTACCCCACCAGCCTGGGTTTGGGGCCAGCCCTTTGCTGCATGTCATCCACTCTCTCTCTCCCACATTTCTTGTCTATCTTCAACTGTTCCTATCAAATAAATGCGAAAATCCCTCCAAAAAAATCTTTTAAAAATGAAAAAAACAAATAAAAAACACTATAGAGACATTGTGCATAAACTTCTCTAAATGTTTGTACACTGAGTCTGACTTGTTAAACCTTTTCAAACCTGCAGCAGGACTCAAGCATTGAAACACCAAGGTTAACAAAAACATTTTGTTCTTTAGTTAGCTAATTTAGCTAGTACACAGCACGTAATCATGACAAAGCACCTGCTCCCTACTCACTCTTCTTTGATGTTTCTGCCTCTTCACCACTGTCCTCACCATCACCTGCAAACTGCTTGAATAAATCTGTTATCTTGGTTGCGTCAGCCAGCAAAGCCTTTTTCTTCTCTGCACCCATGGCCACTGTTTTTTTCTTTCTATCCATATTTTGGCAACAAGTGCTACAACGAGTGCTAGATACCAACAGCCCGAGTGCTAGATACTGCTCTGAACCTGTCTGTCGGTCGGTCAACCACTTGGGTCCAGACTGAAATGTGGCAACAACTACTGGATGGCCTTGCAATCTGGTACAAGCATTTGTGGTTCCCGGATTATAACATTGGTGATAAGTTAAATGTCTCAGCAACTATTGGACAGATTTCTATGAATTTGGTTCAGACATACCTTGACTTTTCATCTTGTGCAATCATCATGCTAACATTTATTTGTCCAGTATTTTGCTTTGTGACCAAATTCCTGCTAAAATAATAACATTTCCATTATCCCCAGCTGTACTTTGTGTTTAGTGCGTGTGAGCATACTGGCATCAGCATTTAGCTCAAAGCGCAGTGTGCAGCCTCGTAGAGCTGCTGATATTGTAACACTGAAGACTCTTAATCCTGTATTTCTCGAGCAGGGTAGGGCTATATTCCCCTATAAGCCCTGTCCAACATTCGCTATTTTCTATTATATTGTCATTCTGTTTTCAAGACTACCAAGGCATTATATAGCATTTCTATCTACAACTAATCTGTTGGTGTGGTGGTCTAGGGGAGAAGGCTGCTCTTTTTCTGCCTGATGCAACGGATGTTAATTGGTGCTGACACATTACTAGACAGTTAAACAATACAGGATTGACACAATAAATGTAGGGCAAAACCTAACAGGTGCAGACAGGTGTTGACATTTGAGAATTGAAAATTGTATTGAAAATCTGCACTAATGAAATGTCATGGCATGTTTGAGCCTTGTCTGTGTTTGTGTTGTGGGGCACAGAACACTGTCTCTCTCTTTCTCCGCTCTCTTATTGTTCTTGTCTTCCTCTGCCTCTCTCTACACTGAGTTGAAGGGACAGACATGAGTGATGGCGACTGGCACAGGTAGGTATTGTTTTTTTTGGCAGAAGAAGTTGAGAAAGGAGATGACAGCATCAGCTTAATGTGTTTTCTCCTCTCTGTCTCTGTCATACACACACACACACACACACTTTTGAGGCAGTCAACAAACGTACACACACTCACACCAATCCTGCGACACATCTCAACATTTTTCTGACACCGACACCAATACGCACAGACACTCTCTCTCTCTCACACACACATACACACACAGTGACGAGAGAGTGACTAAGACTGAGATGAGCGGATACTAATAGTGTAGCACCTGTCAGGAGCTGATAAAAGAGCTCAATGGGTTACCAAATATCAGTGACAAAGGTAAGCCTGCAGTTTGATGGTGTGTAAAACTGAAAAGAGCTTAAGCAGGATCCATGTGTTGTGTGTTTAAAATAAGCTTGAGGCCAGTTCAAATAATTGACATGTTTTCACAGTGAAAATAGAAACCCATATCAGTCTTCTCTTTTCCCGCAATATTTTTGAACTATTTTTCACAACTAAGGATCCAGGTTAATGTTGCTGCTAAATGAAAGGGCAAGACCTGCAATTTCAAAGGAGATGACATAAAAAACATACATCCACACACAGGGAAGGCATATTACAACATTCATTCACTGAGGCAGCTTTAGCTCGTAAGATCCAAGAAACAATTTGAAATTTTTTTTTAAACAAAATAAAAATGCAGATATATTTGTATCTCTGGGAAATTCAAATTAAATTGCTTATCATAAGAAATTATTAAATACATTTTAAATAATATAAATGTATAAATATTTATAGATAGCAAGCATTTAGAGCATTAAAACTTAAAGATAATTAAAGGGAAAAGTGCACCACATGTTATTTCTGCGCAACATGTTTTTATCTACTGTTCATACTGTTTATATATATATTTTATTTATGTTTTTAATCTGTTTTAAATGTACATTACTTCTGCTTTTACTGTAAAGTGTCTTTGAATCAGCGAATCAGCTACCCTGACCTTAATGTAACCAAGACAAACTGTGCTAGATACAGATTGATATGTGGCACTACTAAATCATGTAGAGTGATTGAAATGACAGAAATACCTTCCATGATAAAAGTATTGGTTTCCCATTACAAAGATGAGTTGAGACTTGATAGATACCTTTTAAAAGGAAGTGCACGTTGCTAAGGAAAGTAAACCTTGATCAGGATGTTGACACTGACTGTAAGCCAGTCAAAAGTAAAACCAACTAATGTTGAGTTACATTTTGATATGAGGACTTATTGGCTGGGATTTGTCAAGAGTAATGTTTCTCTCACCCAGTGCCTGCTGGGATGCCTGCTCCCCAATGACCAAGATAAGTGGTTTAAAAAAATTAATGAATGAAACGTTGCACCAACCATTGTCAACACATTGCCCATCACTTCTGTAATTTTACCTTTGGATCTGTAACTACTGATGATATTGACCTGCAGTAATAAAAATATCTGTTCAATCCGTGGTGCTCCGTGGTGTCTGCCAGAGCACCAATGGATGATGTACAAAGCATACTACTGTAAAGCCAGAAACAGAATTGTATGCTTCTGTCAGATTTAATGATGCTCTTCTGTAACTTTATTACATGCAGCAAAATTTAATTTAAGATGGGGGCAAGTGTAAACATCTGAAAAGCAAATAATACAATACAACTAGTTCTTCTAATGAGTATACATCTGGCGGGCAAAGAAATGTTGAGGGGCAACATATCTTTATCATATCATTTATTTTCTGATGATACTGCTAATGTACTTCCCTACTTGTCTACTCTGTCATTATGTCTGTTCTTTCTTAAAGACTTAATTCCAAACAATGTGGCAATGTGTTTCCCGTCCTCCTCATAGACAGAGAGCCAATTTGTGACAAGAGACTAATGTATTTCTGCAAATAAATATAATACTGCTATTTCTTAATTGCTTTCTGTTGATGCTCCAATTTTAGTGCACTAACACATGTCTGGGTGGGAAAATCTGAATTTGGGAAACTGAATCAGTGCTTTTGGTCCTCTAGGAAGAGGTATTTTTTTCTAACCCAACCAGCCAGACTGCCCTTGGGAAAACACTTAACCTCCAGCTGTTCCTGAGGAGCAGTCAGGAGAAATCTGTAAATTGTACTTGGCAGCCGTCTAGTGTGAAAACCTCCACCAGGGCACCGCTAAAATAATGCACACTTCATGAAACCATTCCACGGTAGACAACCTAATACATAAACTAATAAAATCCCACTTAAGATGCTTCTCAACTCCCAGTGATGTGCAGTGAGTTCTTTCATTCATGACATCTACAACTCTGTTTCCTTTTTCATCCACAACATGTTATTGAAATGGATATTTTATTCATAAACCCATTTAGACAGATTATTTGTGATGATGAGAAAGTAATTTTGTGTGAAATATTCCAATATATGGTCCATTTCACCCTCTCTGACAGATGAATGTTTAGTTTTGTCTCCTGGAAGAGGTGTGAGTGCAGCTGCGGGAAGATAGATGAAATACAGGCATTGTCTGTGTTCTTATACTGTGGCGAAATGAAACCTTTCTTTATCAGTGATCAACAGCTGCTCTGACAACTATTTGGTGTCAGACCACACACACGCACCCACAAACAAACACAAAAACACACAGGCAGGCATACCAAATGACTGAACACATCAGTTCTGTCACACGCTTGATGACAAACACACCCAACACACACACACACACACACACACACACACACACACACACACACACACACCAAGCCCACCATTATTAGACACTGTGTCACTGTTGCTGTGCAGGGAGAGACAGAGGAATCATTTGATAGACTTTCAGACAATGTGCAGTGTCTCCTTCTCCATTGTTTTTCCATTACGAGGCAATATTCCCGCTCAACCTTGGCAGCAGCCAACAGCTTTTCTTTGGCAGACCTGGATCTGACAGCAGGATTGTCTATCCCCTCTCCTCTTCTCTGGCTTCCTGGAATAGCTTGATTGATATGGCTGTGTGTGTGTTTGTATCTACATGTGTGTGAGCCTGTGTGTGTCTATATATATGTGTGCGTTAGTGGAAGTGAAACAGTGACAACAAAAGTATTGTTGGGTACAATTTTGTTTTCAGTCCTGTATGCTTGTTTGCCTGTTTGTTTGCAAGATATCTCAAAAGCTACATAACATAGTTTGGCACATGGCTGAACAGTTTACCAAACTCACTGAAATATGTAACTAATGAACAAGTGATTAGTTTTTGGTGTGGACAGCACCAACAAGTTGCCATTTGCTAAATGTAATATTTTCCCTCCCAAACATAGAAACTATTTTTGTCAGGAATCCCCCTTTGTTCAACCTGTACTTGTTGGCAAAACCTATTTATGCCAAAACAGATTGATTGCTGCGCTCAAAAACTTTTATTTGAGTCACAAAATGGCACATGGTGCTTTTACCAACCTGAATTAGCAATTAAACTTCTGCATGTACTGCAAACTAACTGCATTTAAACAACTGAGATAAGTAATCACATGTACTTAAAGATAACCTGTGGGTAACCTCATTTTGTTTGTCTCATGGGTGACCAATATATGCATCAATGCACTGACAAAGACAGGAAAGAAGAAGAATGCTTGCTAGTAAACATGGCTGTAAACAACTTTTACGAAAAGTCAGCATTGCAAGTGTTTTATGAGGAATGCATTCATCATGTTTTGTTAAACCTCAAGGATGCACACAGTATGGTTTTTGAGAGTAACACTGAATGGAAATGTAACTTTTGTTTGTTTTAAAGAAACCCCATCTGGGCAGCTTTAACATGGCTTGTTATGGCTGAATCCAAATCAAAAAGGAACTCTACTATCTCTGCCAACACTTTGAAGTAGTCAGAAGATGACATTAACCTTCAGCCACAATGATAGTTTCCCAGATTGCATTCACAGTGGTTTATGAAGTCATTTGACAAGCAGCACATTGGCATGGCTATTTGACTTTTACTCACAAAATCTGGTACGTATATATTCGAATTGTTGTTGACATTGCCTTTTTTTTACAAGTATCATAACTCGTTTAAAGGTTCAGTGAGTAATATTTCTTGGGGAACTATGTTTTCATTGGTTTGTAAAGACCTTACATAATCAACCATTATGTTTTTATTACCTTAGAATGAGACATTTATATCTACATAACCGTGGGTCCCCCGTTCCATGGATGTCGCCACTTTGCATTGCCATGTTTCTAAAGTAGCTGAAAATGGACAAACAGCTCTACAGAGCACGTTTTGTCACTACGCTCTTCTTGTTCTACTTCTGGCAGTGCAGACACTTATCACTATGTTGAATACGTACGTTAGAAGAAAAAGTAGTAATAATATACTGCAGGGGTCAGCAAATAAGTTTTGCATCAGAGCAATATTTTCAACCATTAGATCGTGGATGAGAATATAAGCCATAATCATACCAACCAGCCTACGCTTACGCTATTCATTTGAGGATCACCAAGTGCACATTTTAGATAGAGAAGATGGATGGTTTGAAAGAGGCGGTCTACGCCACCACTTATCCCCTACTTACAATGCTGTCCTTTCATCACTTCCCGGGAAACTAAACAAACATTTACTCTTGGCCTCAGGTAAAGATGCCAACGATGGTTGTTCAGACTTGGCCATGGGTGACTCTAACGACCATGACGACTGTCGTTAACACAACCAGGAACACTAACTGAGTTTCCCTACCAGTCAGTCAGAACTGAAGAAGTCTCTTGGATGAGGGACGAAAAGTCTTGTAGTTTCTTCTACCAAGTCCAGTTGCCCTTGACCTCAAACTTCGTTGGATAACTATGACCTGGATGACTGAGAACCTTCACAGACAATAACATATGGTTTAACTGAATAATTAAGTAAATATAATTTCTAAATAAATATACCTAAAGAAATCTAATTTCTTGACTGGCTTCTCTCTGCTGTCTCAGAAGAGACACCTTTTGAGCTGTGTCAGCCATCGTATCTGTCCTTAGGGGGCAGTGGTAAACTGGATAGATGGTTGCAATTCACAACCCTCACTACTAGATACCACTAAATCTTACACACTGAACCTTTAATTAAGATGACATTTTTCACTATTTCTCCAATAGGTGGTGCTACATCATACTTGTATAAAGACCCATTTGTTGCATTCAGGATTTACTGCGCAGGATTGTTTATTACTATGTGCATTTCAAAGCACATTAGAATCTGGTTGCAGTAAAAACATTTCATATTAGAAAACTAACAAATTTATAGATTTGTGCACCCTGTGTGGATGTATATGAACTCTGACTGCTTTCTAGTGTCTTTGCTATTGCTAAGTCTGGCTCTGCATGCATTTGTGTGCTTCTCTGAGAGACAAAACTTGTATCTGTGTGCGTGAGAAGACGAGAGGTGTGTTTTTCATTGTGCTTTTGCGAGTATTTTTGACTCTGTGTGAGAGAGAGTATATATAAAATGAGTGTCTGTGTGTCAGAGAAAACAATAACAATATATCTTTGTTCATCATGATTGTGTATCTGTCTGAGTTGTTGTGCGTATCAGAGTCTTTATTTGTGTGCATGCAAGAAAGAAGACGGGATATGGAGAGAGATGGAGGCACGCCACACCAGCTTTCTTTCTTTCCACCTTTAACGGAGGTGTGTAGCTCATGGAAACATGCATTAGTCTGTTATCTCAACATTTCCACCAGTAAATTCCAGTGGGCAGAAGAAGAGACGGTTCCAGAGTAAAGTGGAGAGCAAACAAATACATCCAACCTGAGCAGTGTGAAGGAAAGTCTATATGGACAAATCCAACTAGCCAGAAATTTTACCTCAAATCTGTCCCCTCCGGCAGCAGGTGAACGGCTGTCTTTGCTTTCAGACACCAGAGTGAAGTGTTGTTGCTTGTGAATCACAATACGCATTGGGAAGTTCATTTGCCTTTGTGTTTACTGGCATGAAAACTGTCACCAAATATAGGCATCTAAAACTTTCACAAAAGTTCACAAAATAGAAGCTTTTTATTTGAAATCATAATCTGTGTTTTAAATTGAACACTAAGTTTGTGTTTTTCTATACCATAAATTCAATACTCTTCTTTGATGGCTGTTCTGTATTAAGTCAGCCTCTGTTTAAGTAAAACTCTGAAATCAGGCTCACTCCACACAAACACAGTTGGTTTGCTAGTCACTACCTCGGGTGAATAAACACAGACTGCACAAACAGTCCAGCACTCAAATTCGGGCAAATAACATGATGTGAAAATGTGCTTTGTGTTTGGACATACCTTAAGACTCTGTTTAATGAAACACTAGTTTATGGGTGGCTGCCACTATGTATTTAGTTTGACATGTAAGTTTAGTAGAGTTAGGTAAGTGATCTTTGATTTCATTGTTTTCAGTTGTTGCAGCTAGTGAAGTGATGGGGTTGTTTGTCTGGAAAGGTGGAAGTCTTTGCTTCCCTTCCCTTTGTTTCCTACATCACCTTGCATCCTTGCGATTTTTATCGGGCTGTATGTTACAATAACTTGACAATAAAAGGTCATACCTGCCTGATTTCATCTGTGATATGTTGCTTCTTTTATCCCTAGACAACTACTGGTTGTAACAATAATAAAGATGAAACCACCCATTTTGACAATGTTTACAGCAAATTATGGAACTAATGGAAAGTATTTAATGAAGGACAGAAAAGTATTTACTGACAAATACATTTAAGACTTTATCATGTATTTCAACCAAACTTGCAACCCTTTACCTTTTAATTTTAACAATTTCTGGGATTGAGAAATCTGCTCTGGCAAAGGTTTTGAAGCATGCACTGCAGAATGTGTGTAAAGGATGGCAGCATCTGCACACAACACAGATCAATTACTCTACATTTGTATTTGTAAAAACAGAGGGAAAGATATATGGCCATAATTTATATCATGATAACAATTAACTTAAGTTAATCTGACAGTAACATTACCTAAACACCCAAAAACTAGGTGTGGTGCCAGAATAAAGCATTTGTGAAACCACAATGATTAACCTAAACCTATAGCCCAGCTCCCAAAAATCACTAAACTAGTGCCTCAAGTGAGTTAAAATACTAATAACACACACAACCAAAGCTAACCTTAAGGCTAACTTTAACTGTTAACTGAAAACGCGTTAACAGAACACAGAAAGGCACACAGGCGGACTGCTCAGGTTAAATCACAGCCGCCTCTGGCATCCCCAGGAGGCGACTTTTATCAGCTCCCACAATCAGCCGAACAAGATGATGATTGGCAGTAGAACCCTGTGACGTGGGATGTCGAAAACAGGGGTAGCCCAAGTTCCATACCAGGTGGGCGTAGATGGATGATCTTAAAGACAGGCAACTCCCACACAATATGTAATACATAGAAAAGTACCCCGCCGACCGTAACAATCATCTTTATGCATCTCTCTGTCAAGCTCACGTATTTAATGAATGCCCTCATTGCTCATTTAATGAAAAGAATGATGCAAACATTTAACCTTTAAAAAGGTACCCAAAGTTTTTGGTAATCTTACTGAGTCAATAAGCTGACTGAACAATTTCTGGGGAGTTTAAAGGAAGTCCTATCATGCCAATAAGTCCTCAGGAAAATGAAGAAATACCCTACAAAATATAAACAAAAGCACAATCAATCCATCCTGCCATTTAGAGAATGTCAAGTTCTCAGGCAAGATTAACCTGGTTTGCTCAAAGTAATACCAGACCGCTCACTGTTTTTAAGTAGGAATTATTGTTTTGTTCCATTGAAGATGAAATATCAACTAATACACACCTAAAGACACAATCCACAGCTATACGGCATTAAAAAGTGACTCCAGTGACACTGGTAGATTTTTATAAATAACTTAACAAAGCACAACAGACACTTTTTTGCAGTTTTAACATCAGTGTGTCTATTTCATGAGGGTGAGTGGAGTTTGTTTTGAATTTTTAAATTAAAATATATATTTTTTAAAGAATTATATAAAAAAAACACTTTCATTGCCTGGAAAAATCTGTTCATTTGAATCTATTGCCCTGTAAATAGTTTTGGTCCTGGACATGTTGTTCCCGTCTGGAACAAAGACTGACGCAGCTCCACTAATTGCCGCAATGTGTTAATTGCTTTGGGAGACTTCAGCAGCAGCCTTGATGTTCTTTCGGTTGAGTGCAACAAGCTTTTAGTTAACAGTTGTACATCAAACTGCCCTCTTTTAGCTTTTGCACATGGTTTTCTGTGAAGATTTAATGGTGTTCACCTGCTCCGGGATTCCTACCATATATCATGTTTGGGAGGGTGCAATTCTACTGATTCTGCTGCAGAATACCTATTAGCTTAAGTGTTTATTTCCATATTCATCATATGTTTTGTTTACATGCAATCTGATGGTAAACTTTATCAGATTAACAATCAGAATGTCTCTGGTTCTACATTAATGCCTTCTTGTCTGATTTTGATGTAATTTTCAGTAGATTTTTGTTCTGATGTTTTGAATCATGTAATTGAATAACATAATGATGAAGGGCCTGCCGCTGTGAGAGTGAGGGTGGGGTCAACCATATAAATACAGGCCGGGAAAGTTAAATCATAACACCACACTGAATAAGATGTTTCTTTGTTCTCCCTTTGATTATAATCACTTCCTCTTAAGTGATTGTGCCTCCAAAATAATTGGTGATTGATCATACAACCCTCCCAAGGGGAATCCTGCTCCCACCAACTGCACTAAACATACAGATAGGTGTTTAGGATTTGAAATAATTTGACTTTGTTCTGGCCTGCATTGTAATGACTTGAAAAAACTTTGGCCCGATGCCAGACTTATTTGCCGACCCTTGCTCTAAAGTGACATTTAGTGATGTTAACAATACAAATGCACAAATTTATTTTTATGACTGAAAGCATGATTTATTTCTGAGCTGTAATAATCAACATTTTATCAGGATCAGATTTTTTTATTTTTACTTTTTTGTTGTCCCTTTTCAGTCCTTCACTGTTGCCCCAGAGCTCTGAAGTACCACTGTGACTGACACTCAGCTATGGTGGTCATCTTAACAACTTTTTGTCTCAAGTGACCTCTGAAGAATAAAAGGCTGAAGCTGTCCATCCAATCTCTCTCACTCTCTCAGTCTCTCTACGGGGACAATTTAGCTCTTCACCAGTAGACTCACCACAACTGTGGGCAGGCAGCTGGAGACGGGGGTGGGGGGTGTAGGATGATCATTTTCACCCAAGCTGCAAAACCAAAGCTGACCACATATTTTACCTGCTGTTACAAACCTAACTGAAGCTGAAGCCTCAGAGCATCCTTTGCTTCCATAGTCCTGAGTTTTATTGAGTTTGAACTTCAGTTGTGTTGGATGGAATTCTTTAACAACAAATCCTTAAAATAAACAGTGTCAGTGACCACATTGCTTTTTCCGTGATATCCAGTATGTTACTTAAACTCAAGACTGTGAAAACTCAGGGAACATTCATGATGCAAAAAAAAAGTGTGTATACAGGCCTGTATTGTACTGAACAGAATTAAACCTGAAACCAAACTTAATTAGATCTAAAACTGTGGCACAATCTTTGGGTGGAATGACTTGTTCATGTTGATGAAATTTCACAGTTAGATGATTTTGTAATATTTCCAGGCAAACAGTATGTGAGTTTAATTTTACGGGTTTCACAATTGCATAAAAAGTCAATGGAAAGGCGCGAGTGAGTGCCATTACGCACAAATTTGCTCTGTGCAGGAAAAGTGAGGCGAGGCATTTACATCATAAATGCACAGAGACATTAGGAAAGAAGGGGAGAGACTGGAGGAAATTAACTCTTGGTGAGTTCTGAGATCAGTCGGAGGCTGAGCTGTCACACTCACACAAAGGCACACCCCCACCCATTCTCTGTACTTTACGTACATTGCAGTTTATTTATCTGGTACATTTTTAGGGGTAAATAAACATGCAGCGGTCCAGTTGTTCATGCAAATAACGCATAAATGCCATGTGTCTTCATACTATTACTATTGTTGTCCATGCAACTTTTCCAAAAGTTTGCTTTTAATGAAGCAGCTCATGTTTTAATTAACTAGAAGGAAAACGCATTTCTGCTTTAATTTGAAATACTATTAACTTTTGATGTGATAGCATCCTATTGTTCAAAGTGGTTATAACCTGTATTTCCATTTCCTACATTTGGCTTTCAGTGTACCTACAGTATCTTGCTAGCTGTCAATCTTGCACTGCATTTAAAGCATTTCCAGAACAGTAACTTGAAGATATTCATCTTGTATCTTCGAGAGTTAAGTTCAGGCACATTCACAACTACAAATATCAAACATCAATCACCGACTCAAACAGCAAATCCACATGTTGCCAATATAGTCAGCTCTTTCTGTCAGTCTTAATCTGATGGAGAAGCTGTCACACACTCATCATTTGCATAAATTCACAGAAAATAAAAAAATAAAAACACAGTGTGTTTGCACGCATGATAAAATGCAGGCGCATCCATGCAGGATTACAACATCTGTTCATAATATCATTATATGTGTTTTTAGGAGAGTAAAACTGATTTGATCACCTTGTTCACCTGCACATGTTGCAGCTGTTCATTGTTTGTGTGTTTGTGAGTGCTTGTCTGAAAGTGCAGCAGGGGGACAGACACAAACACAGATTGAGTGACGTAGAGAGAGGGACAAGAGAAAAGAGTAGAGAAAAGTAAGAGGTGAAAATGGTTTGTGTACAGGGTGAAGGTGGATAATAACCGTGTGCTTATCTCTGCCCCGCTGTGTCATGAGCCCCACAGCCTTGAAAAAAGCAACAGCACAAGGCAAAAAGCTGCTCTGGCCTCCCTGTGATGGAGGGAAATTTATGACCACTGTCACCAGGATCGTGTTTCTACAGGTCACAGCACTCTGTGACCTTCACCATCGCCAGCCCATGGATTGTCAACACAAAGCTATATTGGCCTGACACGCACAGACACATGCACGCACACATTTGATCTCTCCCTCTCTTACACACACACAAACACAGAAACAGACATCCTCGCTCGCATGCTCCTTGCCTGTTCTGTTGATATGGTGCTATCAGCCATCAGCAGCTCCCGCCTATGGTTTTAGAAAAAAATAACTGGTTTAAAAAACTATTCAGGGAGAGAGTTGGGAAACTGATAAATACCACCATATGATACATACAAAACACACAATAAGATCCCAAAATAAACACAATTGTTGATATTTGTTCCAGTCACAAATTTTGAAATTTGGAACATTTCTTTATATATAGTTATAACTTAAGATTTTCAGCAAACCAAATCCTGTTTTTGATCAAATTGATGATCATTATTTTCTGCCAAAATCTGTAATTATTTCTCAGTACAGTAGTTTTTATTGTTAGAGGTGGTGTCCACCATTACTCTGTAGGAGTGAAACTGCCTAACTATGTCAAAATCAACCAGGGCTGAAATCTTGAAGACTACAACTTTAAAGTGCCCCTATCAGACCAATGAAGTAATATTTCAAACATCATAAGGCATCATACGGGTACATTTATGTTTTATTCTTAACTTTTTAAATATATAATACTTTTGGCACAGTATTTCCAAATTCTAAAGATTTCATAACAAGAAGGAACCAAACTAATTAAGTTAAATTAAAAGGAGACAACCTAAATTCAGCCAATAGTCAAGTAAATGCAATATTATTTATATGGCTTAGCAGAGAGATTAACTCTTGATGACCAAATTACTCAAAATCATACCAATGGACAACTGCAGGTTAAATATTGACAGTGCTCCACAGCCATACAATTACTGGGTAAAACCACATAGTTACAGTGAAGGTATTTTACTCTATATTCCATTTCAAAGGATGATGTAATACTTCATTCTCTAATATAGTTTTGTAACAACCTATGAAGCACAGCTAAGTTCAACAAGGAAGACTATCTTCATGCTTCATTCATTCACAACTCTCTTTCTCTCTCTCTCCCTCTCTCTCTGTCCCGTCTCAATTTCACCATCAGATTTTGCCACAATCTCCATTAGCCAATCACGTAGTCGCAGGCGAAGTTTAAAATTTGTGCTACTCTCTGCTCCTGTCAGCTGTCTTTTCAGTATGAAATTGTTATGGTCCTCCCCAAATCTCCTCCTGATTGTCAGCATTTTTTCATCACTTCATCACCACCACCCGTGTCTTGACTCCATGCGGGGGTTTCTATACCACTACGGCTTCAACACCGACTTTAATACCATATCATCACCATGGGGTCTAATCACCAATTCACATTTCTCAAATTCATGTTGCATTTAAAATGTTAATTTTTCAGTGACTGATGGATAACAATATACTGTAAGGCCAATATAATAAATAATAATATAATAGAGTGTTTGTCTTTATCAGTAATGCTGTTCTGCTGCACAGAGAGCGATGTATGTGCGTCACATTTCCCTCAGCTGTTCATTATATATATAACAGCGAGTTGTTTGTAATAAACACACTTTCCAATCGAAACATCTGGGAAGTGCTATGCAATTTAAGACCTTCAATACTAAAAAGCAAAGGCTGGCAAAAGTGGATGACAAACTCCATTCACATGATCTTGTTTGTGAATTCGCTAACTGCATAAAAAAAAACACTCTCAAGCATTTATTATCTTTTCCTTGCTTAAGTATGTTCAAAGAAGTATCAAGGTATCATATAACATGGATCTCTGGAAATTTACAGGGGAAATTTCTCATGTGGAACAGGACCTGGACAAGATGGGAGATGCTGGTCGGCTGCAGGTTTACACACCAAAAGGTGGAATGGAGAAAAGCTGCAATCATGAACAACAAACCTGTCGACAAGATTTATAGCACAGTGCTTGTTGTAACGAGTTGATTCAAACTTTTGGATGGAGACTTGTGTGCACTTTAAACACACAAACAGTATCCACATGTGACTCAAACACACATGTATCAATTCTGAACTTAAACCTCAAATGGACGTTTTAGACATTTATCTGATGCTTTTATCCAAAGCGACTTACAATTGCTATACATGTCAGAGGTGGCATGCCTCTGGAGCAACAAGGGGTTAAGTGTCTTGCTCAGGGACATAATGGTGACATAATGGTGACAGTCTCATAGTGGGAATCGAACCCAGGTCTCCCACACCAAAGGCAAGCATCTTATCTATGCGCCACCACCACCTACAGTAAACAAAGCAAGTTTTCTCTCAAGGTTCACAACTCATATTGCTTCTCACAAAGATCGTGCACAGACAATTCTCTTACTGTACACAGTAGTAGAGCATTATCTTAAAGTGGTTCAGGAGTCCATTTGAGATATTTCATGTGATCTCTCACCTGAACAACAAATGTCACCAGCTATGGCTCACCAGGAAACTGACTTGTACAGGTCTGGGAATTTTTAAGCCTTAGCAATGGCTTTCTCCTCATATGTTGTGACAGCTACAAGACCACAGGAGAAAACATGCTATCACCTGACAAGAGAAAATGTCATGGTACAGTAGCCAGGATGAGCTAAGTAGGGGACAGGCAGGAAAAATGAGTAGAAGGCTGGCTAGTATTGATGGTGGAAATGAGGTATATTTTGTCATGTTGTTCTGCACTAATTTTATGTAAAAATAATTGGGGTTGCTGTTGGGTGAAATATAATAACAATAATAATAATAATAATAATAATAATAATAATAATAATAATAATAATAATAATAAAAATTAACATTTCTTATTTCTAGTAACCAACTATAAATCGGCTGACATGAAAACAATGTCAGGCTCAATGAATGAAGTTGCATCTTATTACCAGTCTAACTAGTATAAAAAACCCTGTGGTCTAATTGTAATAGATCCAGCCTAAGCCCACTTCATATGAATCCTGATGTTGACTATGCATACTCCAAAGAACACACACACAACTTTCCTTTTGAAAGCTGTATGTGTTGCGGTGGATAAATCTGACTCAAACTCTCCTTCTTTCTCTCTTTCCCTTTCTTTTCTCCCACTCTGTCTGTCGGGGATGAAAGAACACCTTCAGACTGCCCACAAAAGATCCTATTTGTTGTCCCTGTTCCACAATGTGAGCAGTCTTTGTTTGAAAGTAGTCTTTCCATCAGGGCTGTACAAAGGACTCCTTTACAATGTGGTATAGGAGGAAGACAGAGATTTAAGGGGGAAAAGAAGAAAAAGAGCCAAAGAAAAACAGACAGAGGTGAAGAAAGGGGTAAGGAAAAGTGAGAGGAAAGAAGGGATAAAAAAAAAGCTAGAGGCGAGATTGGGGCCCTGTGGCACTCCCAGCTCAAAACGCTTTCTATTATCTTTGGTGCTGGTCTGAACAAAGGAGTAGGGAGAACAGGTTGGCTCTGGACCCTGGGGTGATTTAATACGGAGCTTGAATCAGAGCCTGCAGATCAATGACCACACAAGGGAATAGGAGACTTTTTCCTTTCTTTCTCTACATGAGGCAATAGTTTCTCTCTTTTTCTCTTTTTTTTCTCCAAAGGCTGCGAGCAGGATGGATCTACCAGAACCAGGGTGGGTCCTTTGAGAAGTCCTCTGCCACTAGCTGAATGAAAGCAGCTCCTGTGAAGGGAATAAAGCAGGTTTAAGGACTTTTTCTGTCTCAAACAATAACAGTCCCCTCAGTTTTGGTGTGGACAAATATTCTAAATCTGCCTTGAATTTACTTGTTGACTGTCTGTGTTCAGCCGATGGCAGAGACAGACACAATTTTCTTTGGAGTGTTAATGCATCACCTGCTTCATTTATCTGCATTTTAAGAATCAATAGCAGATCTTCTGAAATCTTTCACTGAACTTTAAAAAAGACAGTGGAGTTGTGAAGTTCAAGCATCTGGTAATCAATTTGTCTCTGAGTTACAGATGGTTTTGGGGGCATGAAAAAGGTTCAGGTTGAATGTTTTTTTTAAATCTTTTCTTTATGATGTAAGCACCAAAACAAAACTCCCTCTCTTGTATTGGTAGCAAAAATCAGGGCAAATAAAACCAGGGTGCGAATTATACAGTGACAACCGGGGGGGTCAACTTTTTTTCCAGGTCCAAAAGAAAACCCAGTTCAGCACAGGAGCGGGCTTCAGTGAACTAAAATCTTATAATGCTTACAATATCCTTGCTTATTTAACTAATGTTATCAGTCTGTAGATGATGATGAATCAAATTCATTACACCAGTTCATGGGTGCCTGTTACGACCCTAAGGGTCATGTGTTTGCATTGGAGTGTGTTCCTTCTCTCTCTCAGGTAGTGCCCCCCCCCATGCCTCAGCTGCATGAGTGAGTGGCAGCAGGTGTGCCTGATCACCACTCAGTGCCTGGAGGATATGAAGGCTTGGTTTTTTTAAACAGCAGCAGTCTGTCGTACCTGTTACGACCACACTGCAGACCAACACCCATGAGCCGACCACTGCCAGCCCGTTAGCCCAGTGGACAGAGGCAGCCCATTCAACCAGTGGGTTGAACACCAGTTTAGAGCTTCTGTGAGTCCAGAACAGTGTCTGGTCACCTCCTCAGTGGAAAGATGACTTTTCAGCGGTTCATTTAGTGTTGAAACTTGCTCCCTCAGTTATTTACCCTGTGTTTATTGTTGCCTTACCTTGTTGGCTCGCTGTCTCCTTTTGAGAGAGTAGTTTTGAGTTGGTTTTCCTTTGTTGAATATTGAATAAATACACTTTAGTTTGCACATAACCCTGACTTCCTGTCCTCTCTTGCCCCGGTTTTTATTTCAAATATTGTTGCTACTCCTCCCCCTGGACTCCCCCCTGGACTTACTGTACCACTCCCATCCCTGCAATCTATACTCCTCCGTAGGCTGGCAATCCCTGCGTACTAGACGAAAACTGGCTCAAAAAAATAATTGGCTCACTTTCATTTACCAAACCCTCCTTGGTTTGACACCACCATTCCTGAAACACCTATTACTACACTCCTCTGTATATAATATGAGGTCATCAAACCTTACAACTAAAAGTTCCAAAAAATAAATTCTTCATTTGGTCGTATGCCTTCAGATTCTGCTCACTCAATGATTGGAATGACGTACAAAAAACTCTAAAACTAGACCAATTTATTTCTCTAACAGCTTTTAAGAACTATATCATGCACATTTCCAAAGACACATGCAAATGCGTCCTTCACAAGCAACAATTTATTAAGTGTCTGCTCATAACTTTTTTACTAAGCTGAGTCCTTTTCCTTGAGGATAACTGTGCAAGGTGGCTTTAGGATGTTGCACTCTCTCAAAGTAATGTATTCTGTCTGCTGCCCTGCATTGTTTATAGCCTCACTGTATTGGTACCTTTCTTTCTTTAATGTCTTATCTCTGTATGTTATTGCCTTGTCTGTTCCTTAATGATGAATGTTTTGTCTGTCTAAAATTGTACTCACTCCCCCCTCGCCTCAAGAGGCTACTCTCCCCTTGCAACGCCGTCCTTGTAAATACTTAGTTGCTCTTAAGTGACCTGCCTTGTTAAATAAAGGTTCCATAAAAAAAATAATGCAACTAAGTCTAAGTGACCTGATCACTGACCCAAGCCATGGGTCCATGTTATATTCAGTCTGATTTGGTAAGGAAGACAGACATTGACATCTCTAGAGCCACGCTGCTAGCATGGTTAAAAACACCCACAGTTCTGTCTTACCCGTTAATTTCTGTAATAACTAGATTCACAACACATATAATTGACTTCCTTAAAAGAATATAAATTACAGCCAATTTATTTGAAAGCAGTTATTTCTCACAGCTGGTAACACCAATCTGACCGCGCACTGAGTGCACTGCATGCCAGTTTGTTTGAGCCATGCTCTATATGTAAAGTTACCAATATTTATCAGCCATTAAAAACATTTTATATTTTTGTCAAGTAAAAAACAGAATAAAGTTCTCTCTCCAACTATCAACAGAGGGAATCTTTCAAATCTCCTCTAATGAGTTTACCTTTCCTGGCTCTTTGAATCTGCCTTTCTAATCAATGATGGGAGTCTTAATACACTACAATGGTCTATGGATTAGTGAAGGCATTTAAACATTGGCTTTAATTAGAGCTGTGCCTTTTAAAGAGCTTGGAGTGTTGGGTTATGACTGCAGCTGGCCAGTCCAGTGGAGGCGTGGAGGACATGACAGCAAAGTGAAGAGAAAAGAGGAAAGGGGTGAAAGAAAGTCCTGTGGTGGTGAATCAAAGTCACCTTGTGGAGGTCTGACCACTCATTAGGCTGAAAGAATAGAACACGCTGGCCTTTGCACTCTCATCTCCGAGATGCATTTGTCCTGTTGCCCCAGAAATTAATGAACCGGGTAGTTCAAAACCATCTTTTGGGTGCAGTTGAGCTTACTTTCAGATGTGGTTGTGTGAAGGGTAACAAAACGTACAGTTATGAAACATAGCTGTCCACAACAGACGTTGTCGATGGTCTTTTATTCAAATGCGTTTAACTACCTATTGTATGTTTTTCTGACTAGTGACCTCTTGCAAATAATGACTCTCCACTCTCACAAGCAAAGAAGTGACATTGTTATTTCACTGCAAAACTCGGTCTCATTGAATTTAAATTAACTTTAACCATAGAGGTGGCAGATCAGAATACACTTGCAAAGAATACCAAGTTGTGTCACAAAGGTTGCTGACGTACTGCGGTAAGCGTGTTGACTCATTTCCGTTTCCGGTGCTTGTGTGTTGGTAGCGTGTTGTGCTGCTCTCGCTAAATACCAGTTAAAATTGTTGGATTACAGCGGCCAACTGTCCGCTAAACACTTATTCTAACAGTGATTCTGCCTAAGCACCCACACTTCTTTCTATTTTTGCGTGACTGCTGTTCTCATCTGAATTCATCTCATCATCACTCTCATAATTGTTCAAAAGTTTTAGTAGCCAATGCTATAGTACTTTAGCTTAGCCGTTAGCGACTTTAGCTTAGCAGCTAGCAATGGCTTCTCCTTCTCCCTCTCCCTCTCCTATTTTCTCCTGCTCGGTGTGTCAGATGTTCAGTTACTCCTCTGCCTCCTTTAGCGGTAATGGTACGTGTAAGAAGTGTAGCTTATTTTTAGACATTGAGGCGAGGCTCAGTGATTTAGAAGTCCGGCTCCGCACCTTGGTAGATCAGTCTTTAGCTCCTGTAGCTAGCCAGTCCCCGGTAGTCGGTGCGGAACGGCCTGAGTTAGCCTGTGGTAGCCGTCCCCCGGCATCTCGTGTGCAGCCAGGAAGGGGTGGCTGGGTGACTGTCCGAAGGAGGAATTGTCGTAAGCATTCAAAGCCCACGGGGCACCATCAACCTGTTCACGTTTCTAAGTGACTCCACTCAGTGACACACCCGCTGAGAAACCAACTCTAATCATTGGCAGCTCCATTTTGAGAAACGTGAAGTTAGCAAAGCCTGGGGCCAGAGCAGGCGGTATTGAGTCTTATTTAAACTACTGGCTAAGGATAAACGTAAATACAGTAAAATTGTTATTCACGTCGGCGGTAATGACTCCTGGTTACGCCAATCGGAGGTCACTAAGATTGATGTTGAGTCAGTGTGTACATATGCAAAAACAATGTCGGACACCGTAGTTTACTCTGGACCCCTGCCAAATCTGAACAGTGATGACATGTATAGCCGCATGTCGTCATTCCGCCGCTGGTTGTCGAGGTGATGTCCAGCAAAGGATGTGGGCTTTGTAGATCATTGGCAGACTTTTTGGGGAAGACCTGGTCTGATTCGGAGAGACGGCATCCATCCCACTTGGGAAGGAGCAGCTCTCATTTCTAGAAATCTGGCCAAGTTTATTAGTGGACCAAATCCATGACAACCCAGAGTTACACACTTCTCTGCTCCTCCATTTCAGGAGTTACTTAGTGAAAACCCTATAGTGACGGTGTTTGTCCCCCGACCATTGAAGTTATTTAAATTTCTGTAAAAGGTAAACAGAAGAGGAGCTATGCATAAAAACCTCATAAAAATTAAAACCACAAGTGCAACAGTGCAAACGAATAGGAAAATTAAATGTGGACTCTTAAACATCAGATCTCTCTCTTCTAAAGGTGTACTAGTAAATTAACTAATATCAGATTATGATATTGATTTATTTTGTCTTACTGAAACCTGGGTGGGTGATGGAGAATATGTTAGCCTAAATGAATCCACCACTCCCAGTCATATTAATACTCACATTCCTCGAGGCACAGGCTGAGGAGGTGGAGTTGCAGCTATCTTTGACTCTAGCCTACTAATCAGCTCTAAACCTAAACTAAACTATAACTCATTTGAAAGCCTTGTTCTTAGTCTTTCACACCCAAGTTGGAAATCACTGCAACCAATTCTTTTCGTTATAGTGTACCGAGTACCTAGTCTGTACTCTGAATTCTTATCTGAATTTGCAGAGTTTTTGTCAACTTTAGTCCTTAAAACGGACAAAGTTATTATTGTAGGGGATTTTAATATTCATGTGGACGTTGAGAATGACAACTTCAGTACTGCATTTATCTCTCTGTTAGATTCCATTGGCTTCTCTCAGAGTGTTCAGGAACCGACTCACTGTTTTAACCACACCCTCGACCTTGTTTTGGTGTATGGTATTGAAATTGAACATTTAATAGTGTTCCGACAGAATCCCTCTTTATCTGACCACTGTTTGATAACTTTTAAGTTTGTATTGCTAAACTACACGCCATTGGGCAAAAATTTCTATACAAGATGTCTGTCTGATAGTGCTGTAGCTAAATTTAAGGATGCAATTCCATCAGCTCTAAATTCATTATCAAGTCACAAAGTAACGGAGGACTCCTATGCTAATTTCAGTCCCTCCCAAATCGATCATCTTGTTGATAGTGCTGCAGGCTCGCTGCGAATGACACTCGACTCTGTAGCCCCTCTAAAAAAGAAAATAATAAAACAAAGACGGTTAGCTCCATGGTATAATACTGAAACTCGCAAATTAAATCAAATATCGCAGAAACTTGAGAGGAATTGGCGTTCCACCAAACTGGAAAATTCTTGTTTAATTTGGCAAGATAGTCTTAAAACTTATAGGAAGGTCCTCCATAATGCCAGAGCAGCGTACTACTCGTCATTAATAGAGGAAAATAGGAACAACCCAAAGTTTCTTTTCAGCACTGTAGCCAGGCTGACAGAGAGTCACAGCTCTATTGAGCCAAGTATTCCCATAGCTCTCAGTAGTTACGATTTCATGAGCTTCTTTAATGATACAATTCTAGCTATTAGAGACAAAATTCACCAAGACCTGCCCTCAACTGGCACCGACTTATCTCTAAACTCAGGAACCTTAGAAACAGCTGTAAAACCAGATATGTTTAGACTGCTTTGCCTCCCTCAACCTTTACCAACTAACTTCAATAATTTCTTCATCTAAACCATTAACCTGCCTCTTAGACCCCATCCCGACTAGGTTGCTTAAAGATGTTTTACCCTTAGTCAGCACTTCTATACTAGATATGATCAATCTATCTCTATCAACAGGCTATGGACTACAGTACTTTAAAGTAGGTGTAATTAAACCTCTTCTGAAAAAGCCCAAACTTGATCCAGATATTTTAGCCAACTATAGACCTATATCTAACCTTCCATTTCTCTCTAAGGTTCTGGAGAAAGCAGTTGCTAAACAGCTGTGTGACTTTCTACAGAGCAATAGTTTATTTGAGGATTTTCAGTCAGGATTTAGAGTTCATCATAGCACAGAGACAGCACTGGTGAAAATTACTAATGACCTCCTTATTGTATCAGACAGTAGTGCTGCATTTGATACCATTGACCATCAGATCCTATTGCAGAGATTGGACCACTTCATTGGCATAAAAGGAACCGCTCTAAGCTGGTTTAAGTCCTATTTATCAGACCGATTTCAGTTTGTACATGTTAACGATGAGTCCTCCATGCACGCCAAAGTTAGTCATGGAGTTCCTCAAGGATCTGTCCTCAGACCAATCCTCTTCACTTTATATATGCTTCCCGTAGGTAATATTATCAGGAAATATTCTATAAACTTTCATTGTTATGCAGATGATACTCATCAGTTAGCTAAACTTCAAATGTGCCTTCAGGATGTTAAAACCTGGATGACCTGTAATTTTCTAATGTTAAACTCAGATAAAACTGAAGTTATTGTTCTGGGACCCAAGCACCTCCGTGACGCATTATCTTAAGATATAGTTTCCCTTGATGGCATCGCCCTGGCCCCCAGCACCACTGTGAGAAATCTTGGAGTTATCTTTGATCAGGACATGTCGTTTAAGTCTCACATTAAGCAAATTTCAAGGACCGCCTTTTTTAACCTACGTAATATTGCAAAAATCAGGAATATTCTGTCTAAAAACTAGTCCATGCATTTGTTGCTTCTAGGCTGGATTAGTGCAATTCTTTATTATCAGGCTGCTCAAACCAGGTTCCAGTTTGGGTTCAGGAGGCAGACATCATCTCCACATTTAAGAGTAGGCTTAAGACTTTCCTCTTTGATAAAGCTTATAGTTAGGGCTGGCTCAGGTGAGTCCTGAACCATCCCTTAGTTATGCTGCTATAGGCCTGGACTGCCGGGGGATTTCCCATGATGCACTGAGCTCCTCTCTCCTCTACTTTCTCTCCCTCTGTATGCAACCTCATCCCATTATTGCTATGTTACTAACTCAACTTCTCCCCTTTCCGGTAGTCTTGTGCTTTCTCGTCCCTCTCCTCTCTCCTCCATATCACTTCCTGCAGGTGTTTCTGGCTCTGGAGCTGTGGAGTCTGGATCTGTAGTTGCAGGTCGCCTGCTGCCCCCGTGTTCCTGCTCGACACCCTCTGCTACAACAACTATTGTTACTAGTCCTATTGTTATTATTGTTATTATAATCATTAACATTACAATTATTATCATTAACACTACTTTAAATATTTGTACTATTTTTCATTTAGTCTATAGCAACATCACCTTTACTGTCTGTACCTCTGTGTGTATATTGTGTAGGCTGCCTCCCTCCCCCCTCTCTCCTTCCATCCCTCTATCTCTTTCTCTCTATTCCTCTCTCGCCCTCTCTCTCTCCTTCACCCCCAACCGGTCGAGTCAGATGGCCGCCCACCCTGAGCCATGGTTCTGCTCGAGGTTTCTGCCTCTTAAAAGGAAGTTTTTCCTTGCCTCTGTCGCCTAGTGCTTGCTCTTGGTGGAAAGTGTTGGGCTTCTGTAAATAACATCACAGAGTACGGTCTAGACCTGCTCTTTTATGAAAAGCGCTGTGAGATAACTGTTGTTGTGATTTGGCGCTATATAAATAAAATTCAATTGAATTGAACTTACCAATACATGCATTCACCAATACAATTAACAATGATAAGAGCTGTTTGAGAAGGCTAACAACAACAAACAAGGGCTTGTATATAACACATACCATTAAATGTTGCTCAGACCTCCTAATGACTCTAAATCAGGATACTTAACAAATGGACATCTGTTATCTGAGTTTGTATAATTTATAATATTTGTTTCAAATATTTGACTAGATGTTGTGTTTTTTTGTATAATCCATTTCAAGATACCAATTGTGTCTCACTCCAGTATATCATAAAAGTACTTGGAGATATATAAACTAAATGAGCACTGCATAAACTGCTTTCTGTTGATTAAAACTGTCATTGTGAAAGGTGGAAAAAGGTTCAGATGTTGGAATATTTTGAACACAGTGAATGATCTCCGTTTATCCTAGTTGGTCTTGCTCTGTTTAACATGCGGCTATAATGTAATCAGCATTGTCCTAGAAATGCTACTTCTGCAGCAACATGCACAGTCTGCTTTTTTAAATGTCATCCCTTTTTTATTTTAAATTAAAGATGTACAGTGTGACTGAGCAATTGTGGCATTATGGTAGTTACTGATCCAAGATCTGGGTTTTCAATACATCATTTACAGGGCGTTAAATACCTACTCTTTGTCAGATCCTTTGGTCTGTGGAAACTAACACATATGGCATTCTTAAGTGTCATAATACAATGCTCGGGGGAAGCCCTTAGCACAATTGTTCAATGCTACCCTATTTTCACTTTTTGTTTGTATTAATATTAATAACTCTTACTTAATTTCTTGTTATTGCTATTGTTATTTTAGTGTTTTGTTTGTTTGTTTGTATTTTTCTTTTTTCCCTTTCCTTTCTCTCTTGTATCTCCCCGCCAGCCTCTTTGCATCTCTCTGTAAGCCATCCAATAGACATCCCCCCCTTCCCTGACAATATGCACACACACACACACACACACACACACACACACACACAATTAAGTAATTGAGTTGCTGCTGTTGTTATTGTTGTCATGTACCTTTTGTCTTTTTTCTCATCTTGTTTCTTGTATCGTCATGTCTATGTTGTGTATTTTGTCTTGCAATACAATACATAAAAACTATTGTTCAATGCTAAAAGTAGGCCTATTATAGATAAAAGGAATATCTGAGTAAGGAGGTGGTTGAGGTGGACAGGTGGTTCATAAACTGGACTTTCACCCAGGAGGCCAGTGTTTGTTTTCCGTGTGAAACAAACAAAAGTCCGCATTTATTGTTTTAATTAAGTTACGTAAGGAACATTACTTAATTTATGTAAATTCAGTCACATAAGTAACTTTTTTTTTTTTTTTTAACCAAACCATGATGTTTTGGTGCGTAAACCTAATGAAGTTGTTTTGGTACATGCCGTTTATATTTTAAAATCTAACCGGACGTTGCATATTTATTATTGCTAACTTGACCATGACTCATGAGTTTGGTGACCACCTGAGAGTTGTTCCTGCACCATTATCAGGCTAAAATGTCCACACTCCAAAAATTAGTAGATTGTTAATGGGGTTTCACTGAGCACATTCATGCTCCAAAGAGGAAGCTTTTGCATTTTGGACACTAATTGAACTTTCCAGCTGCAACACAGTAAGGGCAACATTTCAGTGTTCCACATAAAATATCTCAAAATCTAATAACTGGATTGTCATGTAATGAGTTGATTTGTGCTCTTAAGGACAAACCCCACCCCCCAGATCAAACATGTGTAGGCCAAGTACTGTAAATCTCTAAGAATAGAAAGAAACTGTAAATTTAAAAAATCTCAACAACGCTGTCCACTGTACTCTAAGATGTACATTCTAAAACAAGTAAAACAAAGGTATTATCTGTTTTTTCCACATGGTGATTAGACCTTATAATCATTTGTGCACCAACAGGACTTCAGGTCAGTCTTTATATCTGCAGAACAGAGAAGAAATGCGTTTAAACTTATCTTAAAAGAGCCACCTCTCGTGTTCACTCAACCAGACTTAGAGGCATTGTTAAACATGGCAGTGAACTGTTCCCTTCAAAGTAGACCACAGGCAGGTACTCCCCAACAGCAGAATATTGATCCCATCATCAGCCCGACGTTCCCCTGCTGGCGCATCTCCCTTCATTTAAATGACCTCTATAAAGCATCTACATCTAATCTTAATTAGATATTGAAGTCCGTTAATTAAAACATTATCTCTGGCAAAACACAGCTGGCCAGTCTGACGAGTTAATCAATGAGGATGAGAGGATGCTGTCTGCTGAAAGACGTGAGGGAAAGAAACTAAAACACACACTCAAGGCTCAAGTGTGTCAAATTAAACTGTTAAGAGGATTTGAGTTGCATGTCTTGCATTTGATTTTTTTTTTTTGTTCAGCAAAATTTCAAGAAACTTTGAAGTCTCCTTTTTGCAAACAGCATGCTAATTACAATGACACAGATAATTGTTCCAAATGTAGTTTGATGAGTTTTACAAGTCACTGTTTAGTGACTGGGAGTGGCATTATAGGTCCCCAGTTTTCTTGTAAACAAAGTTAGGGTTCTGTGTTTCTCACCAAAATGCATTTTGTGTACCCTAAGGCCTTCAAACTTAACAACACTTGACGTGTTTACTCAGTGGCCTTTGCTTGCGCCATGTTGTGTTTTAACACGGTCCTTCAGTGGAATATTGTGAAACGGATGGAAGTCATGTAGCCCCTGTTTTATTTGATAAACAGTCTAGCTAGCAATTGATGTGATCATTTTAGCCATTCATCTAACCGTTTGAGTTGTCTGTTTCACTTTGTCCGTATATAAAGTGTGTATTGTGCAAGTGGGTAGAGCAGTTTATTATAAATTTTACTATGGTACTTTCTTCTGTCACAGAGACTGTTCAATATACCCTGTTCTTACACATTTAAATGTTTCCTTGCAGTGGTAACAATGTATTATTTGGCCAGATAGCATCAGATCTGGATCTTACATCTTGGTGTACTTAATCAATTTATTGCTTATCTCATTTCTCACTTTCTTACTTGCTTGCTCATTTCCTTACTTTTTTGTAGCTTATTTGCTTTCAGTAATACAGTCATGGAACTCTGTCCTATTTTCCACCTTGTTATGGCTAATCTAACAAAAGTGATTAACTTCAGTAATTTGCAAAATATTGCAACCTTCAATACAAGAAACAGGAAGAATATCTACAGTGACAAAATGTTGGTAAAAAACTTTTGCAATTGTAAATAATGTATTCCATTCACTGAAATATTTTTGGAGAGTGTCTATTCACGGACACTAATTTGATCTGAATCTAAATCTTCAAAGCTGATTTGCCATGAGTTTCCACAGTGCAGATGCAATCTCTTTCGTTTGATGACCGCAAAGGCAACAGGGAGAGAGGCCTACCACTGGAAATGCACTCTCCTCATAAGCATCCAATCAACTCAAATTGAACTGCCGTTTCAATCTGGGTTGTATTCTTTGAAGCAATCAATGTCAAACTGAGACAAATTCAACAGGTAAACTCACAGGGAAACTCATTTAATCACATTGTCCTTTCATCTTCCTCTCCCTGCAACAACTGCAATCATTAGTCATTATATTGAACAAGTCAGTCCAGGAAACCTTGGTGGGTGCTGTCTCAGAGCATCCACTAATATCATAAAATACATAAAAGCCTATTGCCCCCTTTCTCACCAATTTTACCATTTTTTCCCATGTGAACTGATGCTGATTGATAATTAATACTTTTATTAGACAGATAAAGTGTCTTGCTGGCTGCTTTGTCTCACAATTCTCAGACTGTGTCATTCACAGGCACCCTCTCCTCCCTAGACTTGACACATAGGACCTTTCAATCATGGTGATAAAATCTCTATCGCCAAGAACCTGGGTATAAAAATCCTCTTACAATCTTTTGATTGCTACAATTTTTTAGTTTGTTTCAGGACTGGCTGGGAAAAAGAGACCAGACTCCTCCATCTCGAACAACTGTACAATCAAAGGGCCTTTGTGCAAGGGACTCCAAGCTCCAAACTGCCCATTAGCCATACAGAAGAAGATTGTGGCAATACACAAAAACTACAGTACACACCTAAAATGTAAAAAGTACCTTTATGAACTTTATGCAAAAAAGAATGTGTGTTGGATACCTTGGATGACAAAACGCAGTAAAAACAATGTATTCTGCGTCATTCAGAATGGTAATAAATACAGTGTTTTGCATTATTTGATCTCAGCTTCAGATGTTTTGAATGAAAGCCACCGTGTCCTTTTTGTCTGGAGGTATGCAGTGCATCGTGTGACTCATCTTAAGCTGTCATCCTTGAAATGAGGTAAACAGCGTCACAGGTGTTGACGACAGTGATCACAGTTCACAGTTCTTAGTGTTTCTTTTTTTAATGTATGTGTGGTTTAGCAGTTCACACGAAACATTGCTATTTCATTCTTTACCTCTTCCCAACAGTAACTTAGTGGGTGCAACATTAATCCTTTCGTTTTTTGATACTTTCCCGAGAAAGAATATAAACAATCTCAGTATAACGCGTAAATCTGCAAGTGGCAAAGCCCAAAGGATGCTACTAAGGTCACCCGAAAGATGCCCCAGCTAACGTTACTGGTGGCATGGAAAAGCCTCACCGTTACAGGCCTGGGGTCTCATTTATAAAACTGTGCGTAGAAACCTCACTTAAAGTGTACATGCGCCCAAAAGCCAAAAATGGCGTACGCCAAAAATATTGAGACTTATAAAACCGTGCATATGCACACTTGTAAGGATGTTCCCTTCATAAAGCACAATCAACTTGAAATGTGGCGCATGTGTGGGAGCTCCATGTCCAACCCTCCAAACGCCCATAGTTGCCTATAATTGGTCAGTGAAACGCCCCTCATTAATACGTCCTGACTGCATGAAGAAAAGGAGGCAAATTCTGACAGAGAAGCTACAAAAAGAAATTTAACTCAGTGTGACACTGACATTCCATTTGTTGAAGCTGAAGCATGTTGTGGGTAAAAAACCCACTTTCATGCAACGCTTGTGCACCGGAGAAAAGGGGGCACCGGAGCTCTACCCCTTTATAACCAATCTGCAGGAAGGGGCCTCCCTCTGAGTAATGACGTCACTGACCGGAGGGGGACACACACACGCAAGACGGGATGACCCAGGTATTAATTTGGATTCCCCCGTTTGAAAAGAGAGTAAACCAAATGCATTCCACCTGTTTTTACAAGAAGCGTGTCACATCCACAGCTGGCGCACAGCGTTTGGCTCGATAAGGAAACGAGCATGTGATACAATATATGAATCTATGCTCTCGTATTTGCTTGACTGACACATTGAAAACGGCATCAATTTAAATATAATTTGTCTACCTGTTCACCTTATTTATGAGAATAAATTTCAATGCATGCATGTAGCCCTATTAATTAATATGATTCCTGATTAAACTGTCCAACATATTTGAGGTGTTCTTTTGCAGAAACAGATATCTCCGTTTGTGTTTATTATCCTCAGTCATGGTCAATCAAACAGGTGTCTGATTATTTAGAAAGGCTTCAAGCCTATACAGGTGCATCTCAGAAAATTTGAATATCGTGAAAAACTTCATTTATTTCAGTAATTCAACTTAAAAGGTGAAACTAATATATTATATAGACTCATTACATGCAAATAATTTTGATTATTATTGCGTACAGCTTATGAAATCCCCAAATTCAAAATCTCAGAAAATTAGAATATTACATGAAATCAATAAAAAGGATTTTAAATACAGAAATGTCAGCCCTCTGAAAAGTATAATCATGCATATGTACTCAGTACTTGGTTTGGGCCCCTTTTGCATGAATTACTGCCTCAATGCGGCGTGGCATGGATGCTATCAGCCTGTGGCACTGCTGAGGTGTTATGGAAGACCAGGATGCTTCAATAGCGGCCTTCAGCTCTTCTGCATTGTTCGGTCTCATGTCTTTCATCTTTCTCTTGGCAATGCCCCATAGATTCTCTATGCGGAGCTAATGGCCGTGTGCGGAGCTAGCTAGCTTGCTTAGCTAGGTGCAACTTTAACTCACGTTAACTATCATTTTAACAGGGCTGATAACTTTGTCTAGTGAACAACAGTCTTAAAACTAAATGTACTCACCAGAGAAAGTGAACAGCGAACTCCTAATAAGCTTTTTCAACGGCGCTGGTTAAATTTACACAGTGACGTGGGTATGAGTCACCTCTAGCCTGATTGACAGGTCGCCATGGTAACGACTTGTCAATCATATTGTCAATTGTCAATCAACTTGTCTGAAACATACTCTGCTTTGTGGTCTATTTTAAAATAAATGGGACCATAGTTTACTAAATGAACATCATTTTGTATTGAAGAAGACTTGAAATTAGCGACTGAGACCATAAACTCATCAGGAAAGTGTTTACTAGGGTAATTATACAGCTGAGAAGTAGGGTCATTTTCCCATTATTTCTAATGGAGCCGGACTTCTTTTTGCAACCAGAAGAGTCGCCCCCTGCTGGATTTTCAATAGAATGCAGGTTTCAGGGACTTCCGCATCGGCTTCATATTGTAGACCGGAAGCTTCCCGCTTGGTTAAAACCATATACTGTAGGTTAAAAGCAGTCGGAGGATGTTGTGAACTGTTCAACAGTATTTTGTTGTGTTGTGGTTTCAAACTAATCTCTGGAGGTACTTTTGGATGTGTAAGCACACATAGTACCTTCAGAGATATTTTTATTTACAGTATTTATGATAATACATGTTAAAGATAATTTCTTTGCCTAAAATGTGTTAACTCTGTTCTGTATTTTTTGATTGTTATGTAATGCTGAGGAGTGATGGAGAAATTTAATCAATTCATAGTAGTGATGTCTTGCTTAAATGCTACCTGGTAAAGTTATAAATCTTTGGTAACGTTATAACTAGTGCTGGGCAACGATTAAAATTTTTAATCGCTAATAATCGCATGATTTTCTTGCAATTAATTGCGATTAATCGCATTGTTACTTGCAAAATTTAATAATGAATTCTAAAGTAGTGTATTGCGCAATTTTAATTTAAATGTACTGCTATATACACAAAAGTGCAATAACATGTGGTTTGCAAACACTTTAAACAATTAAGGTGCTTTTTACCAGCAGTTTTCCCTTTACACAGCAGCACTAAAATATTTCTTGTAAATCTCAGCTTAAACATTAATGTAATCAAATCAATTATTAAACCAAAGCTATTTGCCACTGCCACCTTTCATCTAGCTTGTTAAAACAAGTTACCATCAGAGTCCAGTTTTCTTGGGGGGTTTTTCTGAACAGGCATCAGCAGAAACATTTTTCTTTTATCAGGGAGCAGCAGGAACAGTCTGTTTAGTAGGGTTGGGACGATGTCTACATTGAAACATCGAGCTGGACGATGGGAGTCGGGTAGCGCTCATCTTGTGTGTATGTGTTCACTCGCACAGACCTCACTCGGTTAAAAACTTGAAATGACGTTACAAGTCGTGGTGGATATTTTACAAGCACAGTCCGTGCAGCACGGACCTGGTAACGTTAAAGGTTTCGGTTGAGTTGTTTGATAGGCTGCGTCATTAACAAGCAAGCGGCTCACCTGCTGGCATGATAACCGATCGCGGAAAAAAGATGACAGCATAGTCTGCTTGTTTGGGTGGGTGATTTGCAGGCTGATCACCATCCCACCCCTTCTGTGACCCATTAGACTGTATGTGTAAAACTGTGTTAACGTGGGATATAAAATAATTGTTGCCGTTAATGAATTAATGCGTTAACGCGATAATAACACGTTAACGTGCCTAGACTTATAACAATGTAAAACTTAAGAACAAACGGGATGAGATCTTATTTGAAGAACATTGACTGTGATGATTTATCTGATTTATTCTGTACTATATGTGCAGACTGGTTTTTGAAACCCTGGATTGTAGCTTAGAGGTCAACTCTTTGCTGGATGCAGATGGTGAGCCAGTCCCAGAGATGATGCAGCCTGTATGATAAGATCTGACCACGGTGTGGCCAGCTGCTTTGGATCCCATTCAATTTGACTGACACATCAGATTACAGAACACTGGCAGATAAGAAAGATCCACCACACATCCTGCCCAGGTAGAGATACAAATAACTGAAAGACACTGGACACTTTTTAATTTTTTGTGAAAGAGCTCTTCTTATTCTGGGGATTGTTTCAAACATGGTTGGTGCACTGAGAGTGTTAAAGACACTGTAATAAACACTGGTATTAATCACACACTGTCTATTTCTTACCCCTACACTACTTCTCAGAACCTAGGTTGGTAAGTTAGCTAAAGTGCTACACTATTGTTAAATATTCTACACCTGCCTTTAGCATTTAAAAACTATGCTGCAGGGCTTTCCCCAGTATGTTGAACTATGATGCTAAGGGGCTCCCAAGTTGTTATAAAGTGACAACAAGGGGCCATTGGTCCATATGTGACGACTCGGGACTTCGGGAAAACGGGTTGGATTGTAGATGGTTAATTTTTTATCAACAGTTATAGTTTTTGCAGCAATAGTCTCTAGTGTTGTTGATGTGTTTTTTATGAACGAATGGCTGAAAGGCATTTTGTAATAAATAATGTTCTGTATCACTTTGTGTTGTGTCCTTTTCCTTTTTCTGTTCAGAAGAAAACTGATACTTGTGTGTTACAATATCATTTGTAAATGCTTTGTAAGTTATATAGTCTTCCCTTTAGATGAAATCATGCAAAATACTTTACTAACCATTAGTAACTACCAGAATTAATCATGAATTGCAGTATTTTTAAGTCATAAAACATAAAACATCTATGAACACACACTATTAGACCATTTCTAAATAATTACATGTCATGTGAAGTTAGCAGTTGATCAAAGCACTAGAGAGGGAGGGAGACTAAGATTGGTGTCCTTCAACAGACCATCCAAGCAACCCTTTGCTGGCCCCATCACAGCAGATCTCTGGAAGTGCAGATCTTGGAGTTTTGATGAGGAGTTCAGAGAAATGGTACCAGGCCTGTAACGGTGAGGCTTTTACCCAGTAACGTTAGCTGGGGCATCTTTCGGGTAGTCTTGGTAGTATCCTTAGGGCTTTGCCACTGGTAGATTTATGAGTTATGCTGAGATTGTTTAAATTCTTTCTCGGGAAAGAATAAAAAAAAACAGGCAGCTATGTAATAATTTTTTTAAACTTTCGAAATGATCTTATGAACCATTAACAACTCATATATAAATCATTTGTCAATAACACTTCAGTTAATAGTGAACCGATCATGTAAATAGTATGAAAATACAATTATTAAGTACATTACAGATGAGCTTATTAATAAAGAAAACATTGAATTTATAAATGATGAATTCTGTATTTACTAATACTTAACAACTGCTTCATAGTGTGTAGATAAAGAATAAAACACAAAAAGATTCAGATTAATTATACACTAATATAATAAACATATGAATAATTATATATTATAACAGATTAAAATACAGTAAGACTTTACTTTCACAAGCTATCCAGCAGTATATAAAGTAAATAAAATGAACCTCACCATTACCAGCAACATTAAACTGATCTATACATTAATGCATTAAAAACTACAGTATAATACATTTTTATTAATTCTGAAATCTCTTCTTTTGGTAATTTAAAAATATATTTTAATGCTTAGACTTTTGTACTTTTGTAATTTTGAATGTATGACTTTTACTTGTAACAGTATTTCTACATGGTGCTATTGCAGCCTTTACTTAATTAGAAGATGTGATAAGTAGAAGATGTGAGTACTTCTTCTACCACTCTACACTATATAAAGGCAAGTGCAAGCACAGCCAGAGACACACACTTATGATATACTGTAATATTGCTGCAATGAAAGCTCTTCTAATTCCATTCTCTGTTCCCTTTTTTATCCCTTTTCTTAACCATTTAATATTAAAGGTGTAGATTGTTTTGCCCCGTCCTCTGTCTATCCATATAGCCTGATGGGAATGGGGAATCTTCCTAAAAGCACTCATCTTTGAAGTAATAGTCCCCCTGTGTCTCCAGGGTGCTGCTCTTCTTCTTTCATTTCCATGATATGTTCCGGATTTCAGGAAAATTACCACCCGTCCTGCTGATGGCAATTTGTCTGGCATCACTCCACGAGCACAAGCATTCGTGCTCTGCTTCCTGATGTCGCCTGTGTTTCAGATTGAAATCTGTGGATTGGGGGCAGCAATAAGGATAAGTTTTTGATGTCAATATCATGCTATTCATTTGTAATTGTTCACTTTATAAAGGCCTATGCCGTTGATCTGCCATCGCCTGAAAAATAAAACAATGTGTTTGCCGGGGACTTTAAAAGAACTGCACACCAAAAAGGATAAAGCTTCAAACGTCTTTTGCTATTTTTAATTATGTGCTCACAGTAAAAATAGCAAAGGAACTTTAAAGCTTTTTGTATTTTTTGATATTCGGACTACTTTTTAATCTTCTTGCCCAAAGAACTACTGGTTTCATGCACCCAAAAACTGTGTGTTGAGCACATTGGCTTTGTCCTAATCTGTTTGTAGTGTCTCTTAAATCTTTGGAAATCAATCAACAGTAGGCTACTTCCTGTGTTTTGTATCAAGTCCAAATAATTAAAAAAAATATTTATTATGATTTAAATATAACTCTACAATGAAGTCTGGCTTTCAGATGCAACACATGCTCATCCTAATGACTCACAAAACAACACACTGTATATGGTAGTTGGAGGAAATGACATATGAACATTTGAGAATGCCAGCGACAGGCAAGTTATGTCACCTGACTTATGAAATGGTCAAAGTTTGGTTAGGTTTAGAAGCCAAAACTACTTGGTTAGGTTTAGAAAAAAATCATCATGGTTTGGGTTAAAATAAGTATGTTACATGATAAGTGAAATTACATAAGTCAGGTGATGCTTAAGTTAAAAAAAATTCTCATTGACTCTTAGTTTCACACAGTACACAAACAGCAGTCTCCTGGCTGATAGTCTTTTGTTTGACCAATTCTACCACTCCAACCGCCTCCCTACGTGGACTTTGTCTTTATACTACCTCCCATCATAATTACTGTGACCACTACAGTTCACGGCCTAACAAATAGGCACATCTGGGAACAATACGCAGCCCTTTATGGCCACGTTTTTGGGATGACAGTCTGTTCAAATATGTATGCAGTATTACAAAAACATTCTGTACACTTACATCAGTAGTTATAAATACAGATGTATATTCATATACAGTAATAATAATTTTTATTCTGTACAGTATATCCTTTCACACAGGGACAGACATTATTCTGCACTGCAAAAATATAAAGATTAAACATTTGTTGAACAGACCTGTTCTGAAAAGTGTCTTTGAAGGCAAAATAGCAAATAAAAAAATTAGAATACACCTCAAAAATAAGAAAGCTAACTCTCTGCAGCCTGTCTTGGCCTGGTGTGTACTGTGATCCCCAGTTTGCTGCCAGGTGGTTGAATGGCCATTAGTCTCCCTGTCTGCTCTGCTCTGCCAGCTTCAGACTCAACAGGCGCTACAGAGAGAATAAATTATGATCCACCCACGGGCTATCTGCTTTCACTGGCCCTGACTCACCTATTTACACTAGCCTTGCACTCAGGGCAAATTGCATTTCCCCTTCAAATGTTTGCCTTTATTAATGTTGTGTAGCATGGTAATTAATCTCCTCAACAAAGGTACCATCTGCCTGACCCAAAAAATGAAATTATTCTTTCCCGTCCTGTGATTAAGATGAATCTCACATGTGGAGTCGAAAACAGCTTTAACAGAGGAAAAACAGAGAAAATGCTTGTTGAGAGATGAGCCATCGCCATTTGCCTATCCTCCCCATTTTCCGCCTCCTCTCTTACTCTTGTTTTTATCCTTTTTCTTGACCCCTCTTCTGATCTACTACCTGTGCACACCTCTGCACTGCGGCATTAGAGCATGTGGGGACAGATAAATGTGCGGTAATGAAAATGAATGTTCCCGCTTGGAGTCCGATAGAGTTCCATTATGAGGTTTATTTGTTGGGGGCAGGATGCCAGGCTCTGGGACAAGTTTTACTTGGCTCTCTTCGGGCCCCAGCGCCGGCTAATCTTGCGGAGCAGCATTGCCCTGACCGGGTCATTGTCAAGAAAATTGAAACAAAGCTCTTGCTTTCTGTCACTTTCTTTCTGTTTTGTTTCTGTCTCTTTCTGCTTCTGTGCAGCCTCCCTTATCAAATTGAGAAGTCTCTTGCCATTGCTGTCTCTCTTTTCTCTGTCTTTTACTATTCTGTCTTGAAGTTCCCCTATCTGTCAGCGTCTGTGCTTCTGTTTTTCCAGCCCAACACCAAATCAGGGGGGAAAGAAGAATAGATCAGCTTGGAGGGCTTCATTCATCCATCCTTTTAATGTATCTCAGAGTTTGCTGATAAAGTTTAGCATAAATTTGGGGGAACTATGCATCTCAACCAAGCGGGAACCTATGGTACTGAAAAGGGAAATCATTGCCGAAGTGCCTCAAACCTGCATTCTTTCTAATGGCCAGCAGGGGCACCTCCACTGGTTGCAAAAAGAAGTCTACTTGTTTGTTACCCCAAATTACCCTACTTCTCTCTTGATTTATTATCTCAGTAAATGCTTTCCTTATGAGTTTATGGTCTCAGTCACTAGTTTCAAGCCTTCTTCAAAACAGCATGACGCTCATTTTGTACAGTAAGGTCCCATTTAGAATAAAATAGACCATAAAGCAGGGTATGCTTTAGTGTGCGGCTACCTTGTGATTTAAGTTGCCACCACGGCGGCCTGTCTGGTGTAGCTTTGCATATCCCTCCCCAGATCCACCCTCTAATCCATATGGTCACTTCTGGTTACAAACAATCAAGATGGCAACAGCCAATACGCCAAACTCGAGGATTCAAAACAGTAGTCCACTTATTTATACACAGTCTATGATCTCAACACTTTTGGACACAATTTTTTAAATTACAGTGAAGAAAGTGATTTTTTCCGAAGGAACCAGTGTTTTATGTTTTTATTCATCTAAATGTCACCTGCAATATCTCAGACACATCTGATCATATTTTGATTGCAGACATTGAGAAAATTTCTGTTTTGTCTGTCCTACTGTTTACGTAGGCAGGTGTGAGAGAAACAAGACAAGCTTGTCAAATTTTATTAATCGTGCACTGATAAAGTAGACACCTCCATTAGCATTGCCAGATGGAATTTTAGAGAGAACATTTGATTTGAGGACGTTCATTGCATTAATATTTTATTAAAACTACAGATGTATGGCATTTGACTCTTGCAATGCCTCAACAGCCTCAACAACACCACCAATTATAGAGAGCCTGCCACAATCTAATATTAGAGATTGTATCAAAATGCAACCTCTTTCACAATAAACCTGCTTAACTAACTTAACACAACAGCACATGTGTCGCCATTTGGACATTTTAATCACACCTGTGATAGAAGAATTTTCAATGTTGTTATTTTGCCAGTGTGAGGAATGGCATGTTGTCTGGAATGAGGACATACTATAGCAGTGTATGTCTCTTTTTTCTTCCTGTGTTGTGCAATGTACAATCAAATTGAGTTTAATGTTGAATTTCTATCCTTTGGATGGTCCTCAAGTCGGTCACTTCACACTTTGTTGCACATGCAGTCAGGTGTGACAAGGTGAAAGTTGAAGTTGAGGGTGAAGGGAAGAAAATGATGCAGTGCTTCTTGCTTTCCTGGTCTCCTCCCTCTGTCCCTTCCCCTTCTCGTCCTCTCATCTGTCTTTCTTGCATTGTCCTACTGTTACACTCGTCATTCCACTTGTGCCATCGCTCTCTTTTATTTGTTGTGCGTTTGGCAACTAAAAAGCATCTCTTTCTACTGTCTTCTTCTTCTTCATCTTTCTTTCATCTTCCCCTCTCTCTATCCCACTCTCTGTTTCTTTGCCCTCTCGGTATTAAAACCTCTTAACACAGCTGAGGGGAATCTGCTGCAGCTCTTGTTACAGCTGATGATCTAATAAAGACCCTTCAGAATAGTAGTGGAAACATCAAAGTCCCCAAATATGATAAAAGCCCCCGGATGTATTGAATGGAGGCACCTTATTTTATTTATGAATAGAATTCACACTTTACAGATATATGGGGCGCTGAGATTAAACCCACAGGTAATGATGAAAACCAATTAGACAACTTTATGTAGAACGGTTGAGGCACAGCATGGTTATAATGATCTCCATGCAAACACACACATCTTAAAGCTAATCATATGCAGAGAACTTCTTTAATTAATCAAGTTTAGTAGTGATACAATCCTTTTGCCTTGAGCTATATTCTAGACCCTGGAGTAGTTTACACACACACACACACACACGCGCACACACACACACACACACACACACACACACACACACACACACACACACACACACACATTTTCATCACATCCTATTACCAGCTATGATCTTGTCATGCATCAGCCATGCCAAGGGGAGACATTTGTGCGTTTACTGGAATCGCACATGCAAAAGTTCCCATCTGGCTTCTGGAAACCATTCAACCCACCAGCCGACCATTCCGACCGAGTGGCTCCGAGCACCTCATCAGATCTCTGAAGCCTCTTCAATAATTGAGCGCTCACAAATCATTCATAAGACAGTTGCTTACGCGGAACACACCACCAGTCGCACAGCACTGCTTTGAGGGAAGATTCTGCTCCTGCCCTCTATTTTTCTATGTTTTTATTTGTTTTTCTGTCATGTCAATTAATAAGACTTCGTGCTTGATGGAGCAGGATGTCGTGAGCAGTACTGGAGTCAGCAGCTAACCTGGGTTTGAACCTGACTGGGGAGAAAAAGGTTGCTGGGCAAGCTAAAGAGAGAATTGTGTCTTACTGTATGTGTGACACACACTTGCAAATTAAACGCGTGCATAAGCATTATAAGGTTCGTGCAGAACATTTCTAAACCCTGTGTGCATGTGTTTGTATGCATTAGTACATGCTCCCTGCGTGTGCACATGTGGGTGTGTGTTTGTGTGTGGGTGTGTGTGCGTCTGGGTGTGTGTGTGAGTGAGAGTGTGAGTGAGTACAGTAGGAGAGGAAAAGAATGTCTGCACAGAGGGAGCCAGGTCTCACACTTGGATGCATCCAGCCGTGATGGTAATAGGAATGGGCAGAATTCTGAGTGCTAATGGTTCTCTCAAACTGGGAGGGATGGTGACCCCAGTACCTCCCTCTCTCTCTCTCTCGCTCGCTCTCTGTGTGTGTAACACAGATCTACTCTTATTTTACACTCTGTCAGACTTTAACACTCTTCCTTTTTTTCTCGTCCCCACACTACCATTCTTTCCCACTCTCCCGCCTCTTTTGGCAACTCCTTTTCTCATTTCCTTTATCCATCTCCATCTCTCTTTCCAACTCTGTCTCCTCTTATCTCCCCTTAACGCTACTTCTTCTGTTTTGCATCCTCAATTCCTTGATTGTCTTGAGTCTCCCTTTCTCCGTAACCTCGCTAACTTTTGCCTTTTTTCCTTGTCCATTATTGTTCCTTTCAACTGGTTTCCCCTCAACACCTTCTTGTGGTGTTCCCCGCTTTTTGTTTTTCTATCTATCCTCCCTTCTGTTCATTAATCTTGACTCAATCCACCATTATCTTTCTCAGCCGCTTAATTCCCACTAATTGTTTTCAGGAATGGAAACAGAGGAAGAAGGCACGACAAGAAAGACACAAGAGACAGATAAATAGATGAAGTGACTCAGCATAAACACTGCATCAATGTTAATAATTAAAATTGTGAAAATTCACATATTCCTCTTAATCTAGCAGGAGCTCTTGCTGTAGGCCAATAAATATGATGCTGATTAAGTCTTTGTGACTCTGAATGAAGGCTGTTTTTTAATGGTGAGCTTTAGCTTCCACTGTAGGAGCTGGAAGGCGGAGTCAAGGCTTATCAGGAAGAAATCGCCACACCTAGTCTGCCTAGCTGCCAAACTATGTATGCTGGAGTCAATATATCCCTCCCAGAGGAATCAATAAATAATTGATGTCTTAAGTTTCGTTGGCAAATTTATCAAACACACAAATTGAATCATGGCTTACTCGGACACTTGATGGAACTGAGCCATTGTTAATTAGTTGTTAGTAACATCTGTCCTTTTCGGGCTTTGACAAGTCAAAATGTCTGCCGTGAAAATCTATTACAGCTTGGATGTTGACTCAAACATAACAAGTCAGAACTCCCATATGACATCAGCATGGCTTCAGCTCACACAACATAGCAGCAGCCAGCCCAGGATGGACAGAATTCTCCCCGACGAGTCTCAACTTCTGCAGAGAAAGACTGTAGACAACAGGATCTGTCACAATGTTTTCTTTATTGTTTTTCAGGGACACTTCAGTAGGGCAATATTTTAATACCAGACCACCTTGTGTGCTGCAGATTGTAGCTTGACGTTGCCTGCACTTTTTTTGGGGGGGGGGATTTACTTCTGTTTGATGGCAGTATTTTCCTATCCACACTTTTGAAGGTATTTATGTTTTACTGCTTTAGTGTGGTGTTGACTGGCTGACAGTCCATCATTTTGGAGAGATTGGTAAATGTTTAGGAAGACTCCTCTTCCTTCTCAGTGTAATTTTAACTTACGATGTTTCTTTAGGCAGCATCTCAAGTAAAGTACATTAATAACAGCAGGTTACATAAGCACTATTAGCATCAAACTCACTGTCCCTTCCAAGGTCATAAAGGACATATACCATATTGCACTAAAAGGAACAAACAAGCTGTGATATTATCCTCTGCATTTGTAAATGCCATCAGCAGTATGGCACATAAAGTGATTGAAAACTTGAGAAAAAAAGTGATTATATAGCTTGGCAGATATGACCAGATGGCAGTCTTCCTCTATTGAATTTAAATGATGCACCTGAATCAACTTTTGAGTAATGCATAAAACGGGATTTGTTTGTCCCAATCAATGCGGTTTGAGAATCTGCCAAAACAGAGAAGGACTGAGGCGAATCAATCTGCCGAGCTGCGTGGAATACTAGTTCAAGCTGTGTGGTCACGCTGACAGATAAATGCCACCATCTCCAGCAGGAATTTGACTCTCATTCTCAGATAAAGCTTGTTGAGAACTGCAGTGTCCTGTGCCACTGCAGCTCTGTCTTGAGCAGCACACGAACACAAAGGAAAACATTTCTCTTTTTTAAACTGATGTATCTTCCTACGTAAACAGACATAATGAACACATCACAGTGTAATTGGGATGTAATCAAATTGCAAAGAAGAGCACATAATATTTTATTAGTTTGTGTAAATGAAATGTGCTGCAGACAATCTTTTCAATATGGATCATTCTTAAATAATATTTGCAAACATGGTCATATTTTTCCTCACCAGTTTAATTAAATAAGGAAGTTGTGCTTGTGCAAGTGTTTATTTCTTAAGCATGTATGAGCTGGTGAACCGTCTGCTTTCATCTCAAGCTCATGGTCAACAAAGAAAGAGGCTAATTTCATTTTCATATCCTCCTTTTTTATTGTCTTGTTTATGCAGGGATGAGCCCGAGGCAACAGAATGAATTATTATCCTTCTCTGTCCATATTAAGCCCACCGCACATAAACATTTAATTAATTTCTTCTTATAAATATACTCCTTATCTTGGTCCCTGATGTTTTTTCTGCAGTTGTTCGTTAGTCAGCTGCCATTATTTAATTTATTCATATTCTATTCATCAATCATGGGCACATTTTCTTTTAGGACATAAGGTTGAATGCTTTAAATTAGTAGGGACTGTGATATTTTCCTTGAGTGCACAATGATATATCAACAGGTAGCAAAAGATAATGCTTTCAAAAGAGGAGGATGGCGAGAAAATATGGTGCAGGCAAGTAGATTAGTTACATTATTTCAAACTGTTATGAATAGAAATATTTACAAAAACAGCAGGGCCTTTGCCCATAATGAATTTCTGTAAGCAGTAGAAGTCAATTTATTTTAGTGACCAAACTGGACATCCAGGATGAAGACGCAAAGATAATATTGGGAAGAGATGAGTTTTTGGTCTACAAGAAAACATGTGAGAAGTTAAAAGGTCTGTCCTATACCTTTACTGCTTATTAGTCTCATTATCTGTCTAGATATTGACTATTTTTTTAATGAATTGATTTATCGATGAATTTACAGAATGTCAAAAAGTGAAGAATGTTCATCACAAGCTCTGAGAACCCAGGGTTATTTTGTCTGACCAACAATTTTGAATCTTCAGTTTTCTATTAAATAAAACTGAGAAAAGTAGCAAATTCTCACACTTGAGAAGATGAAACCAAAATGACTTGCCTTTAATTGAGAACAATTATCTTTATGGCTTTTCACCAATATTGGGTAGGAAATAGTGAAGACAATAAACAAAGGGGGAAAGAGAGGGACGACTAACATGTAACAAATGCCCCTGGCCGTAATTGATGTTGCAGTTACACGATATGTGTCTTAACCACTCAGCTATCAATATGCCCCAAACTGTAAACAATTTTTGGTCAAAATCTTTGTCCACTGTCTTGACTGACTAATCATTTCAGCATCATAACCCAGCATCTGTTACTACGACAGTGTTCTGACTGCAGAGAGTGAGAGCAGCGGGTTGGTGAATCTGAAAAAGACAAAGCCTGATGAGGAAAGAAGGTTGTACCTGTAACTTCTTCTACATGTACATTATCGATTTACAAACTGAACACAATTCATACAGAACTCTAAACAGAATTCCTAAAAAAAAAATTGAAAAACAGGATTGAAAAAAAGAAAGAAGTTGATGTTATTGTAGAGCAACAAACAAGCAAAAAAGTCAATTGACTTAATAGTGTAAAAACAGCGAAAAACGTTTCTTGCCAAAACCTGCACTCTTGGCAAAGTTGAAAAGGATGACTTCTCCTCTTTCTCACTCAGTCTTTCCCTCAATCCTCCCGTTCCCAGTCCTCTCCTCCCTCTCTGTAAAACTCCTTCTAAATTATCAAACGATGTCCTTTCTTTCACATGGCTAGTTCTGGATTACTTACCTAGCTCTCCCTGTAGGCCTATTAAACACCCCTGGAGTCATGGTCACTGCCTGGCTAGCTCTGCATTCATAATGGTCATTAACTCAGGAACCAAAAATGAATAGCGGAACAATCCAATTCAGAGAGATCTGAAAATGCCTTTTACCAAGGGGTTTTATATTGATAGCAGGCAATTTCACATCTCATTCGCCAGAAGTGAGCTTATTGAATATGAGAGGACTGGGAGGAGAGAATTGCAATGTGGTTCCTTTACATTTCACCCACATAGAGAAAGGCCGTGATATCTTTGAAGTCTGTGCACTCCTCCTCATGTATCACACATTGCCCTGTGTGGATCCATTGTTAAGGATAATATGTTTTTAAAAGCTTTCCTTTTTACTTGGCCCGACAACAGGATTTTCCATTCAGCGCAAGTCCTTTAACTCCCAGCCAACGACACAATCACATTATTTCATTTTCCAGAAAGACCCGCGGCAGCGTTCTGCCACTCATTTCTTCCCTCTGCTGACAGGGAATGGGTGTCCTCTTTTAGCCACTTTTCTCTATTCTGTTTCCATCAATAAAAACAGTGTTGGATAACGAATAACGTATAATCCTTTCAATCCTTCCCTGATCTTATCCCGGGGATCTATTCAAATGCGAGCCTCTACCCCCGGGGTATTGGCTCCCTTTCAAATTGTCTCCTGTGAATATGAGAACCAGGGCAAAAGATTAAACTTTTTACATTGTCACAAAAATGTCTAATTGACAAGATTTCTTTATGGATTTGAATGTATGAAGAAACATGGCCAGAGGATATAAGACACCTTCAAACCCGAGAGATACCTCACTCTTGGGTGGGAATCCCTGCAGTTTTTTCATCTCAGTTTTTAATTACATGACATTATGAAGTTTGTTTCAAGGGTGACATTGAGAAAATCCTTTCAGGGCTGCTGTCGTGAACAAAGCCCTAAATGGTTACATTTTATCAGTCCTATCCAGAGACAGGTGCTGTCACTTTTTAAATAAAAGAGAAGAACTTTAGTCAGATTTTGTTATATATTATGAATCAGGGATGCTTCATTGCAACAGTGTTAATTATTGGTTTATTTTTGGCTATCCATAAAGTTGTTAAGCAGATTTTAAACAAAAACTGGCATATGAAATGCAGTGCACAGGACACTATTTCTTCCTTTGCTCGCCACAGACAAGACCCGTAATTCCTACATGTATGTTGTTATGGGGCTTTTTCTGAAATGACTGAAGCTGAGGACAGTCTCGACACATTAGTGGGCCTATATTTACTTTAAACAAACAAGTCCAACCCTGAGAAAACTGTCAATAAAGGAATAGGCCACTCAAAATCTATTTCTGAGTATCAAGTATTCACTACAAGAGGATGAAAATATCTGGCTCTTTGGCTGCTCAATGCCTCACTATGTTTACCAGCTAGTCTCTAAGTGTGTGGCAGGTAGTGTACAGTTTGTTTTTAGAGCCTTTTTTGCTAAAAACAGCTGCCTGCTGTGGCCAAAAATGGCACTAAGAGAGTGGTGAGAGTGAACCAAAACTGTAAAGTTGCTGCAAACTCACTGCAAAGACTGGTAAAGCCGGAGGGAGCTACAGATTCAGGTGATAATTCTCCCTTTCATGTCATCACATTGCATTGCCATTGTATTCACATTGTTATTATACAAATACTGATTAGAGCTGCTTTAAAGTAAATATAATTTGTCAAATGTGATGATGATTCATCTGTTTCAATATGCTACCAAGACAACTGTAAGATGGAGATTCCTCCCCTCTCTGCAGTTTTCAGCGTGCCTGCACCTTCACCTGACAATCAATGCACTGAATACAGGGCCGGTTACGGCACAAAGCGTCTGCTGTCTGCTGCTGCATTGACCTATACGTCCTTGCTCACTTCCGTCCCTCCCCGCCTGTCTCTGTCTGCACTCTAAGCCATAATTTCTGCACAGTGCTAGCTTGGATGTGCCCACAGGCTAGTCTGGTCAATGTTCCCTTTCATACAACGCTCATCTGTGCTCTGGTGTTTTTCTGCAACAAACCACCCCAGCCTGGCAATTCACTGACCTTTCTATCCTGTCTTTCCCCCCATCAGGCAAAATGGGTTCTCATTAATAGTTCATGGCTCCTTCCTTCAGCCTGTTTGTTACATTGATTCACCTCCCTTTTCCTTTTCTTTTCCTGTTCTTCTCGTTTTCAGGTAGCTGCCCCTGCACTGTGCACTCATTTACACAGGAGCTATTCTATTAACCCTGGGCGGAGTCTCCTTTCTCCGAATCACCCCCTCCTCATTCTTTCTTGCCATCCCTTTGTCACTCTTTCTTTCTATCTATCTTACACGCGATTTATTGCTTTGTCTTTCTTCCCCTTTCTGTCTCCCTCTCTCCCATTTACCATCTCTTTAATGCCATTCTCACCCATCCTGTAACTTTTAGGCTAGTTTCATCCTTTCTTTACATCGTTTGCACTTTCTTTCTCTGTCTGAAAGCAGTAAATAGACTAGTGGTAAAACAAAAAGCCTTTAGGGCAAGAGCTTTATAAGGGACAAGAAATGAAGGTAGAAGAGGAAGAATGGCAGAGAAAAAAAGATAAGAAAGACTGATTCTGGGTTATTGTTTCAGTGCTTCAAGTGTAATGTAAAGGTGTGGGCAGAAAATGGCAAACAAGACAGAAAATCAATCAATTTCACCTGTAAGTAGGAGTACTAAATGAAAACACGATGTTGTGCTCATTGCTGAAATGAAAAATCTGAACTGTATTGTTTAGACAGTCTCCCCTCGCTGACACCAACATTTAAAATTTAGAGTGAAATTGACTTGCAACAAGGAATATTTGGGCAGCAGAGGAAGAGCTATTGGTTTTGTACCTTTAGAATAGTGATAAAAGGCCAATGTGCACTGATCTTGTGATGCTGATATCGTAGTTTCCAAACAGGCAGTTGATGTTCTCCAATATTTTGACTTAGTAATGGCAGGGACATTATTAGACTGTTTAAGTACACTGAGACTTACAGTAATGGATGTAAGCAGCAGAACAATGAACTAAATTGTCTTTTTTTGCTCTTATCATTTTGACATGTTTTCACAAAGAGGAAATTAAAGACTGGTAATTATAACTGCACAATCTGTACCCATGCTTCATCTTGTCATCTGAATTAATCAGAAGCAAAAACATTAATTTAGATCACAGTCCCAACACTTAGCCTTGACTGTACTGATGCCAAACAATCCATATGGTTTCTCATTTCTGTTTCTCACCTCCTAAAGGGAACAGGATTGGATCTTGATGATGTCGGGCACTAATCCAGTTCCCTTGTTTGGCTGCCCTCTGCACTATCACTTTAACCTTAATTTAGGAGAAGGGGGTTTTGCTGATCATGCATGCTCTCTTAACTTTGCCCTGTACATTCATTCCTTTCCACCTGGGGTGTTGGCACCTAGTGTTGGCAACAGAGTAGCTGTACTGTACTGGAAATTATTCAGCCTTAAGTGCCTTGCTCAAGGGCACCCCAGTTCCAATCAAGGGTTAGGGAGAGACCTACAAGGACGTGCAGGTGACAGAAAGATTTTCATTTGGTGACGTTCCATGGTGGTTTGTTTAAATTTTCCCCAATTAAGACATAATCAGTGTAGTACTTAGAAGACAGATGCAAAATTAGTTTTTCCCACTGAACATCGGTAAGGTGATAAGTATAAGTAAAAGCTTTTTGTCGGCCCTTTGTGTCAGCCCTTTGTGTCGGCCCTTTGTGTCCTGCACACATAAAATGTACTGAGATAACACAATTGGGATTTGTAAGTGGGGGAAAAACACTAGAAAGGGTCTCTCTGATTTTCCTTAATTTACAGTTTACCCTCTGCTTGTGTGTGCTGCAGAGTCTACAATATGAGTGTATCTAATATAAATGTCATCATCTGGCTGGTGTTCTATTATATAGCAAGTCGTCCAGCCACAGGATGTTTTGGTGGAGAAAACACACTATAAACTACTACTAACTTCAGCCCAATGAATTCATTGAGACTATGTACAAGTCCTCATGGCCAGTCAGAACAGTTTTGTCATTTGACCATGTTCATCATCTCTTGCAATTATTTATAAGCCATGTGAACAGTTGGGGTTTACATGTGGACTTAGAGCACATTATTTTCATTGCGTTCTCATCCCCGGCCGTCAAATACCGATGCTGCTTTGTCACGCCCCTCAGTGTCTCATGCAGATGCACAAGGTACCCTTGAGCATCTATATGAGACTTTTTAACACATGTTTAACACTGTGGAGCAATCGCAGTTGGGTTAGGTTTAGGAAAATATTAGTTTTTGTAAATAAAGTCAGACAGGTACGTAAACATTATCTTAAAACTTATAACAATTCAACAAGTCCTGTGTTTGTTTGACCCATTACTCAACCCAAACCTCCTTCTCATGCGGACTTTGTAGTTTTGTATACTGCGTCACTTGATGCGAATGGGTCACATTGGAGATAGCTGAAAGCCAAGTGTGTGCCAAGCGACGTGACAAAATGTTAGTATTTGATGACATGGGAATGAACAGAGTGTTATTTTCATATTTGGTACATGAAACAGTTATTACTCCTAGATGAATCGATTCCAGATTCTGTTCCCAGCAGCTTGTACCTCTGGCCTGGTCATGCATTCAATAAAAACAATTAGCAGCGATTGTGTCCATGTTGATTGTTGTTTTTTCATAGGTTGGATTTTCATAGGATTCAATTTTTATTTACAACCCAAACACATCTCAGCATATTAGGCACTAAGTGCAGTGTAAATGCTGAACTCGTTTTAGGTGCCTGTGTTTGAACCCAATGCTAATGTTCCACATGTCCTATATACCTTTCATGTATATGGGATAGGACAACTATCATATGTATTGACCTGATTTTTCATTAAAGAACAATGACAGAAAGTACCTGGTTGGTAACTGTCTGTAGCATAGATAAGGGAAAAAGTATTGGTAATCAGGTTTAGCTTGTACAATTACCATATCTTTAATCACATCCCACACAAACCACAGAAAATACTAGTTAATCATTTTGCAACTGCTAATTTCTTTTTTTCAATCTGATAGATTTCTATTTGAACATGATGGATGGATGGGGAGCGAATTTTTAATGAAACTGGTCATTAATTTTGGAAAATCATCAAACTGGCTGGCACGCTTTTACCTCCTCATCTCTACTTCTGTTGTAATCCATGGAAAAGACTAATCACTCCATCCTGTCTCCTTATTAGTTTAAGGTAGCTAACATACTACCCCCAATCCCAATGTCCCCCTCTAAGCCCTAATCCCTGAACCCTCACAGACTTTACTGACGTCACTTGGAAAGTGATTGAGCTTAAGAAGCTGCAAGGGCTCAAAATGCTGTGAACAGGAATGGGACAGCCCTTTGCCACTTTATCACCTTGACGATGCTGAAACAGGTTGCACACCTTTTATTTTATGTTTTTACCTGATTTTAAGTCCTTCAGGCTCTCACCCTACAGAGTGGAGGAGAGGGAGCCTAAATGTCAATATAGATTTGTCAATAATCAATACACTATTGTTGGTCAAACAGCATCATTAAGAAAAAACAAAAATAAATAGTTGAATAAACGAAGTGTGTAATGAGGTGCTTGCATTCCTCTGACTTAAGTTAAGAAAACTTTCAACAATTTCAACATCAGCGTAGGTGTTGATGCTTGTTTGTTTACTCTTATCTTCTTCTCTTATAACACGGATTTGCCTGATATTTCTCTCGCTTCCGGGCTTCCTCCGGTAACCCCCGTGTTTCACGTCATACCGCTATGAACTGTGGGCAATTCCCTCAGCCAAAGTCTGCAGAAATGCAGACTTACAAAAAAGGTTTCACAATGTCCACGAGAGAGCCCTCGCGCACTTGACGATTTGACAATGGGACAGCCCCAAGCCCTCACGGACTTCCCGTGAACACGCCTCAAAGTCTGTGAGTCTGTGAGGGTGGACATTGGGATTGGGCCCTGGTGTAAAAGCACAATGTGAGACCCACATATAATGTACCCTTCCAGGACGTCACATTTAGATCATACAGTGTAGACATTGTCTTTGGAGGTAGGCACATTAAACAGGCTCTTTTCAAACTTGTTTTCAAACATGTTTCTGTAGTTCTCATTTGTGCTCTGATAATATAATTTTGCCTTTGATATTCTACTACAGGTGAAAAATATCTTCTTGCCCTGTGGTTTGTGTGTCAGGTCAGTCAGCCAGTGGGACACTGACAGAACAATTAGTGTTGAATAAGAAGGTATTATGCAATATAAGTATTGTTTAGTGGTGTTGGTGTGGTGATGGTACAGTGGATAAGATGCATGGCTTTGTGTGGGAGACCTGGGTTCAACTCCCCACTGTGACACACGAATGTGGCTCTCTCACTGCTTCACCAATGATGTGATGAAATTTCATCATTTGAACATAGAATTTTGATCTACGCTTCAGGGTGATGGAAAACTAATGATTTTGAGTATTTCATTTATCTTTTTTTTTGGGGGGGGGGGGGGGGGGGGCAGGCTTATTAACAACTAGAACTGGTCCTTAGATGGTGTTAGATGACATATAAAGGAAGAAAGGAAGGAAGGAAGGGTGGGTGGATGGGTGTTTAGCCCTAAAACCATTTGGTGGAAAAAAATATCACTAATGTGCTTCATAAACATACAAAAATAGTAAAATATCCCCCCTTTAAACAATAATTATATTTTTATTGCAACCTAGGTCTTACTTTGTAATTTCGGTCATCATTTCTATAACTAATGATGACATTATAGTCACCAACTTAACTGCTGAGATCTGGGAAAGCAGCGATATGGCAAAAAAGAATAGGGACCAAGACACATCAGACAGGTTCTCTGGAAGAACATTTCTGGAAGAGAAAAAAAGGCGACCAGTAAATGTATTACCAAAACTGTCTTGTGCACAAACAGTTTTCCTGTGCAATGAGGGTTTATTATCAACTTTACAGTGCGCTCACACCTCCAAATAAAGTGGTTGAGATAAACTGGCGTAACCAATGACTTGTTTAAAATTTGTTTGATCTTCTGGGCCTTCATGTTCTTTGCCCTGTCAGAAGACTACAATATCAGTAGCTACTTGGGGAAAAGATTACACAGACACAAAAATTAGAAGCGCAGCCGCTGAACGAGCTATGATAAAGGAAAAAAATGGGCCCTAGAACAAATGCACATGCTGAGTACTGTATCCATAAACTTACAGTATTTATTTGACCTTGCATGCACACACAAAAAACACTTGATGAAAGACACTGACAGGTACACACACTTTACAGAGCTGCTGAAGAACCGAGTCGACCCCCCTGAGGATTGCCCAGACTGACCTAAATTCAACCAATCCCTCAATTGCCACCTCTGTTATCACCCAATCAATAAACTCAGGCCCTCGTTCAATTTGACAAGCATCTACATGGGAGAAAGGCAATCGCTTAGCACTGGCAGGTATATGATATTGACCGGTAGGAGATAAGGCTTAGCCTATTCAATCATGCAGGGGAGATTGGGCCAGTGAAGTTTAGGGCTAGAGCCAATCCAGAGTGTCTGCACAGCCACTCAAGCAAAAGGCTGTAATAATGAAGATCGTGGAGGAGCTGAGGAGCAAACAAACAAATTTGTCCTTCCTATTATGAGGAGCGTGTGGAGAGCAGAACGAGTGCCTGTTTGAGTGTGTGTGTGTGTGTGTGTGTGTGTAAGTTAGACAGACAGAGGAGGATCAGAAAATGGCTTGCATTTTGAACACACGTACCTATTTTATGTTAATGATTTTAAAATTCTTTCTGCAATATCTGTTCATGTGTAAACTATGGTTATGTTTAGGGAGTCAGTGGTCACAGAGGTGCTTACATTAACTGCAGGTCTGTGATAGGATGCAAACTCTAGTCTTCTGCATGAAAGTCAGCACTGTAAAAAAAAGTTTATTTTTAATCCATGTCAAATTTTTTATTATATTGTTTTTACCTCTAATTTATATGATAAAAATAAGGACTAGGTTACCCACTGGTAGTATTATTTATGCATTGGCATTACCTGAAGCTATGAGTCTTTTAACTGGAGATCTCACTCCAGATCTCACTCTCAGTTGTGTCTTGCCAGACAAACATGAACAGCAGTAAACAGGGCTGAGTAAACAAAACCAGTTTGAGACACAGCATGACAAACATTTTGCCAAACTTCAGAGCAGAAAAATATATCGTTCTTGTATTTCTGGTGCTTGATTCTCAAAAGTCATTCCAGGGTGGCTTGCACTCTGCCTTTAACCGTGAGTTTGCTTATAGCCTGTCCGCTAATACTACATCACCTCTATTTTTGAGGTTCAAAAAAGTATAGCATGCAAGTAAATTTTACACATGCACATGATAAAATACAGATAATACACACCTAGTGCTAAAAAAAAAGAATTTTCCTAATGCCATATCCTTTCACAGGTTATTGATTCATAGCATTTAGCAATCTAAATGACCTTCAAAAATATTAAGGTGATAGCAGTAAACATATGTACTAAAGCTATGAAATGATGGAGAGATTTGGAGGAACAAATGAGGTGCTAAGAATCAGAAAAAAAGTATCCTTTAGTCTTCGGCAAAGACTGTTGCTAAATGGAGGTCTCAGTAAAAGAACAAGCTTTTGATAGATCATTATACACTTCAAGTTGTCACGGCCTGGCTCAAAAACCCTGACATAAATAATCACACAGCAACAACAGGCTGCAACAACGATACCATTACTTTTATTTTACAACAACTCAAACATTTAATTAACATAACTACTTAAATAAGGCAGTGTCGTGTGGTAACTGGTACATCAGTAGTGTCCGCATGTTTGCATGAATCAGAATCAGAATCAGCTTTATTGCCAGGTATGTGTACACATACGAGGAATTTGACTGAGGATTATACATTGCTCACGATGTGCTTACTTGTACAAAATACCATACAACAATAAAAATAATAATAAAATAAAATCAGACACAAACTACAGTATAGACAACACTAACATACACACTATAAACAAGACAATATAGAGACATTGACAAATAGTGCAGTGATCAGAGTACAGAGTACTACTTACTATTATTCTCATTATGTACATGTTGAAGGTGGATATGATATACAGGTATGAAATGATGAGTGCAATGTAGTGTTAAGAAAGAAAGCAAAATATTGAGGAGCAAGAAGTAAAGGAAACTGCGTTTCCCTCCTCTCTATCTCCCCAAAGTACAACAGGTAGGATCTGCTTTGTGGAGAACACCGGTCCCCAGGTGGCTCCAATACATGTTGATGACGACGACCCCACCTACTGACACCTACAACAGAACACACACATGAATACACAGCAACCTGATAGAGACAAGGACGTCCCGGGGACATCACAAAGTCAAGAGTAAAATGTTTATATGATTCAAGTCAACCTGATCGCATAAGTTTTAAAAACTGAGACAATGTTGGAAGAAATTCAGCCTCTTCAATTTTTGGCTGAGGTAAAGCAGGCTTTTTTTAGAGTTGCTAAACTGTCATTACCTTTTTATTGTAATTGTGTTATTATCCAACATATACAGTACGTGTATACACGCACACACACACACACACACACACACACACACACATACACTGCTGTCCCATTATGGACATATGCATGTGAGGCCTCTTTCTTTCTTGCGATCTTTGTCTTGTCCTCGTTCTGTCTGTCTCATTTGCTGTATCACTTTCATTTCCTCTGGCTCTTTCTCTCCCTCTGTTTGTGTGTGTCTCTCTCCCTATCTCTCTCTTATCTTGTTGATTTCTGACAGCAGAACATGGCCCACCATCGTCCCAGCAGGGCCCAATCAATACGAAGTTAATGAGTCACTTTGGAGGTGAATGAGGATTTGGTGTGTGTGTGCGTGTGTGATGAACATTCAGGCTGCTTTAACAAGGTGTACAGGTGGGAATTGTATCATCCAATACACATTAATAGGACATTGGGGGAAAGTGGTCTGATCTTGCGGGTTTTATTTACCGGTCCCTAAACTGTCATGGTAGCCAAAATGTCAGCAAGGTCAGGGGAATCTAAGACAGGATTTTTTCAATGTTATTGATTTTACTTCTAGGTCCTTATTTGTCAAGGCACTGTCTTCACACTACACACAATGGGCCTTATGCGAAAAGCACTCATCAGAACAGATTCCTTCGTATGTGGCACACGAGAGAACTTGTTGCATTCACTAATTTTCACATTTTTTGAGAAATTGGTTAGGCACAAACTGAATTTAGGAGTGGCCCAAACCAGTTGTACTGATCTTATGCACATAGGCACCCTTTCTCTACAGGGGAAAAACTTCACTGCCTTAATCTGATTTTAGTTTGGAGTTTAAAAATGTTGCTGAAATCACCAAAAATATAAATATGACATAAAGTAAAACAATACTATTAAGTTCACCATATAAGTATAATAGGTAGAATGGCTGCCAATTTACTTAGCGATTAAATACACACACACACAGACACAGGATCAAATACAGCACTATATCCACTCCACAGACACTCACACAGGCTCTATCTACATCACTTCTGCAATGTCCCACCACAGGCATGGTTCCGTTATAGTCATCATTTAAAGTCAGTATTGATTACTCTCTGGATGTGGCTCACACACACATGCACACATACACACACATACAATGTACAAGGTAGATGTAGTTATCATTTTACAACACTGGATTGTATACATACACACACACACACATACACACACACACACACACACACACACACAGTACCGTCCAGCTCACCTGCCTCACAACAACAAACAGATATCAAGTTAAAGAAATAAAGTGTGCAGCCTGATGACAGTTCTGCCTGGCTCCTGACAGCCCTGTCAGCTGAAGTGTTGATCACACTCAAAGGCAGTAGAGGATGTTGCTAGTGTCTGCTTCAAAAGTAGTTTAGCTGACTTCTCTAGCATTCAGCACCGGAGCTGAGAACATGAGAGCAGCAAACAGAGATGCCTGCCTTCATCATAGAGGAACACCTCCTTATCATTTACTTTATGCGTTTTATGCCATGTGTAGAACACAATGAATTACCTTGTTGTTGAAAGGTGCTGTACAAATAAACTTGCCTGGCCTTGCCTTGTTTTGTGATGACCAAGCAGCAGCCTCCAGGGAGGAAAAATTAAGCTATTGCTGCAGTTTAGCCGGAGTCAGGCACTGCAAAGATGGTGACGGACCGAGCCACTTCTACTGAGCTACATTATCGATCTTCAGAAACCTATGGGTGACATCTAAGATACTACGTCTATGTATTATACAGTCTACAGTGATGGCACAGTGTTGACAGAAGAAATATTTTCAGATTCTTTTGAATCCCCTAATACAAATGCTGTACTAAATTTGTTGTTTCCATCTGCTCATTTTCAAAGGCAGGACTCCACAGAATGAAACATTTTAAAATTAAAAACTATCACTAACATTTTCAAAAATAACTTTCATGTCCAGGTGTCATTGACTTTTTCTACAAAACGTGGCAATCATTCAAGAAAAAGTTGGAAACAGTGTCCGTTGAATCTGCATAAAAAAGAATTTATATATTATTCTGTAGTGAAATCTCTAATCAAAAATTAACTTACCTCCCACTACCACTTGTGTGTGTGTGTGTTCAATTTAGGTGTTTCCCTTTTTATCACTGAGGACTTAAAAAGTACTTCCAAATAATAACTTTACACAGTCCACATAAGCAATTCAAACATGCAATAAGTGTCATATTAGGAGTCATTTTTTCAAATAACATGTCATTATTAATTCATTAATATCGTTTTCTGCTTTGTTCATCTCTTTGTTGCAGCTTTTAATTGAAATCAAGTTTTGAAAGCACATTTTTAGAACAGAATTGTTGTGGGATTGCAGCCATAAACACATCTGCTGAACTGCTTTCTATTCCCAGAGTTTGACTTCTGACAAGTGAACTGGAGCAGAGCCAAAGGTTCAGGATGGGCCATTTCTTTAAATAAGATGGTGACACAGCTGAATGGATAGTTAGATAATGATCTGGGCTTCAGCCAAGCTCGCTCGCTGTAGAATGAACTGGATATGTGTAGATGAAACCAGGTGAGGCATACGGACCTCCACAGGTAATTAATCTCTTCCTGATGTCTGCAGATTGGATTTCCAAACTTAAAGCACACTGTTATCAAAGGATGAGTACAGAAGGCAAACACATCCTCTCATTAGTATGTCTCATTACGGAAAATTAATGAAATTTCAAGTCAGATAATGGACAAGAAAAAAATATGTATAAACAAAAGAAGAACAACAGCCAAAGGGGACTTTTCTGAAAACATTGTTATCATGTACTTACACATAGTTTGTAATTTTCTGCTGCTAGGCACTTGCGGGATCATGGGAGTTGTTGTCTTCATCGCCATTGCCTTCAAGGCAGTCCGCCTCTCCCAATTAGGATTCCTTCAGTGTTCATAGTTCAGGAGGTTTTTACAGAGAGCCAAATCATCTGCAGAGGTCTCCTCCTCTCCAAAACAAACAGACCAGGTAAATAAAACTGGTAAAAACACTGAATAATGCAATTTATCCAAAGCTGTTCAGTGGACACCGGACACTGGAGCCCTAGCTGCCGCTAACGTTTGCTCAGCTTGTTTCTCTGATAACTTAAGATCCAGACATCTGATGAATAAAATCCTTCATCTGGTTAAAATATGTAGTTAAAAATGACCAAGATCTAAAGAGTGCATCGTAAAAAAATGTGACTTAAAATTGGTTAAAGTCCATTTATGACCACAACACTGATGCATGCGATAACGCTTGGGTTTGAAAATTGTTGGAAACATTTGGGATAAAGCAAGTACCCAACTCAACAAAATATTTAACATAGGTCTAATAGATTTTAGACATTTTAATGCGGAAAAATTACATACAGTATTACAACTTTAGTGACCACCACTGGCCATGAATACTCATAGCAGAAATGAACTTTCATTTTTAAATATCAGTTTTTAATAGTCGGCTTGTGTGTCTTCAGAAAGCTTGAGAGTGTCCTCATATTCATTATGAATGAGAGTTATATTGTATGGCTGAGATAGAGGTCGTACAGGAGTGGTCAGGAAAACATGCTGTCTTCAAGACCTTTCAGTCACTATAAAAAGAAAACCAGAGTTCATGATAAACGTCTTGCTTAATGGACCATCTGTAGCTGTCTTTCGTCTTCATTTTCTCCCTTTTTTAAGTCACAGGATAAAACACAGGACCGGAGTTTTAATAACTTTTGCGAATTAATGATTTATCCTTCATCTGCTTTTGTCGTTTGATACGCAGTTTGAAGGGGGTCATGATGCCTGATTAATAGCCTGAATGATAAACGACCTGGCTCTCGAACAATGGGTTGGATTTAGAGCATATCAGAAATTGTCAGAAAGTTTTCTTCCATTATGAGTCACAAACGAATCTGGCAAGCCTCCAAGAGGAATCTTGGTATTCATATATTATATGCGAATATATGTACAGGTGAGTCAAGTCAACCAGTGAGCAAACCAGGGCTTGTAGAGCTACAGCAAGAGCAGAGGGAAAAACATGTCGGTCACATCCACACTGCTGAATGTGAGGCACACTTTGTTATCGTACTTACAGTACAAGATTGTCTTTGCAACACTGTTTAAATTTTGTAATACTTCTATGTGTTGGCTGGCATTTAATTTACAAAAGCTAAGAAGGCAGAAGATGAGAGCTTTTGTCTATTTAGTGTGCGAGGCTGTAGCTGCTGTTAAAAAGTTATCAGTAGAAAACATTTGTTCATTCATTCACAGCAATATTCCACAGTAATTGGGGCTGACAGCAAAACCTGACATTCTCTGTTCATGTTTTAGATTTCTATCAATTTCCATCTACAGTACAGCTACTATATAAAACTGTTATTGCTAAACTAAACGAATCTTGATTTAACCACTAATCACCTGTAAATATAAAAATGCACAACTGTGACAATGATCAAACTGTGTTATCAATTACTTAAATATAGTCACCTGGAACAAGGATTTTCATTGAGTGGCCATCAAGGGATGCTTGCTTAAATCACCATGAACAGCTTGCGCTGGTCTCAGATAATTACTGTTATCATTAACTCATGTCGCTTGCTATTTTGCCTAATTTCCTGTGACTCTGCACTGTTAAGCAGTCAACAATCTGTCAGTCACAGCATGGACATACAGAGAGACTTAATTACATTGCTAGGAGCTTTTTGTCGGAGCAGCATGATTATACTAGACGGGTACCCTTGATTTTTAGGTCTCACAATCTCAAATATTTAAAAGACAGCCTGTTTCCTTTGTCATGCAAAATACTTTTTCTGCTGTTGACTGCAAATCAGTAGAATTTCTGCCGCTCATTGGCACTTTGCTCAGACTAATACTATTTCTACATTTATTTATGTCAACTGTATGTTTGTCTACGTGGAGCATCTTATCACCAAAGCAAATTCCTTGTATGTGTAAAACACTACTTGGCAATAAAGCTCCTTCTGATTCTAATTCTAATATGTTTGTTCTTCACAAGATAGGAAAAAAGTGCTTCCTTTGTGCTTTGCATTGTCTATATGCTTACAGTCATCTGCACTGTTACAGTTATTTACACATATGCTGTTGTGGTTGGGATTAAGTAAATCACGTCAAAAAATTTCAAATCTGAAATTCGAATTCCACCTAAATTTGTTCTTTGTACTCCGTTTATGTGTATACTTATCTGCAAACAAGTGAATCATCTATGAATTCTTCCCCCTCTCTAACTCCTGAAGTGTGATTGTAATTGATTAATTGATTAATCTCTTTGATAAGTCACATCCCCAAAGACTGCTATTTACACCTCACTGCATCCAGCTCAGTCCAGCCCCCTGGATTGTCTGATAGATAATAGGTAAATGTACTTTACTGTAAAATACACATACAGTACATGTAGCGAAATTCATTCTCTGCATTTAACCCATCTGTCAAGGGAGAAGTGGGTAAAAAAGTATGAAATCAAAAAAATCCGCCTAGGCCTCCCTGCATAGCCACTCCCATAAAACACATTTTCATGCACAATGAGTGCTGATTTGATTTATTGATTGCTAAAGAACAGCTTTACCGTGAGATACATGGGTGGGTCACTCCTCAAGTTTCATCAAATTATATGTGTACCCTTGTTAGCCTGTAGAATTTGAAACCTGCCAAAATTTCCAGCTTGATATGGTTTATCTGTCAGCTGTTCTGGCTGTGTCACACAAAGTGAAGAACAAACAAAGTGATCAGAGTGTGACCAAACAATCTTAACATTAAGGTCAACATAAGGTCTTCATCTTCTTTATCAAAGATCAAAATTTTCGAGAATCTCATTCATTAATGAGCAGATTGCGCCAATTGCAGATATAATTTTTTTTTGGTTGGTTATTTTCAATTTACTTATGCCTGCAAACTAAATATAGTTAAAGGAATGGTTTAACATTTTGGAAACACTTTGCTTTCTTGCGGAGAGTTGGATGAGAAGATTGATACCACTCTCTTATCTGTCTGTTTTATGTATTAAGCCACAGCCAGGAGACAGTTAACTTAGCTTAACATAAAGACTGGCCAGCATCTCACTAATAAAAACACATTAGTCTCTAATTATCACATTTGATCTTGTGTTTAATCCGTACAACAACAGAAGTGTAAAATTAAATCTGCAAATTGTGTTGGGTTATGGGTCGGACTACTCCTTTGCTGTGCACAGTCACTTCCTGCAGTGATTGCCTGGTGGTGACAAGACAGAAAGTAAGTACAGTGGCAGAAAGTATTAAGATATTTTATTTGTGGTATACTTGACATTACTCAGTAATATTAAAGTATAATTAAGACATCAAAACTGTTATATTTAATGTTTCTAGCTGCATGGGTAATAATGATAAACTGTTAGTAACAAAAATATGACAAGGTTTGGTTATCGGACTAGCGGCTGTTGCAACACTGGAACTGCACGCTTTCAAATCACATTTTTTAAATAAAAAAGTATTTATTATTTAGCCCTGCCCAAGGGTTTTGCAATTAGTGTAATATGTCTTATAATACATTTTCCCAAAAAAGAAATTGTAGAGATCAAATAGTGTCTTGAATGTAATCATCATGTTCATGTTACCAATATACTCTCACATCATTAAATCATTTAAAGGTGCATGTTCTAAAAATAGAAGGCCTTATTAAAAAGGCTACTGCGATATAATCATTTATATTCCTTGGGTTTAGGCAGTAATGTTGCAGCAAATTCTCTTTTTCAGGAATAAAGAACATGGCTATTGTGTGAAAATGTTGGGCGCACATGAATGCACAAACGTACACAGACATGGGCAAAAGCACAAAAGAGACTCCCTCCAGACACACAAACAATTACTGTCTGCCGCACAGTGTATGTACTGTAGGGCCTGACTCTACAGTACATAAATGATTGATGAAGTGTTTCATTCCACTTTGACTAAGTTTAAGCTGTGGCCCAGTTTTTTTTTCTTGCATAGTCTGTCCACTGTTCTTTCCGTGAGACTTCAGTTTTACCTACAATCAGCAAGGTCATAGAAGGGAGCTGCTGGATTGATAAAGTCAACAGGATAAATATACATTTTTTTTAAATAACCCAAACTGTTCACAAATCAGTTTTTTTTGTCAAAAGCAAATATATATTTTGAAATTCGAGTAGAATAGTAAAGAGGTCAAATAAATATCCCATGATTTCTTCTGCTAGAGGGAATTAAAATGTTTGACTCATTTTAATAGTGCAGGTGACAATTAACATTAATTTTACTCCTACTTTCATCACAGAGCAGGTCTAAAGTTTATCTCCCACACGACTCCCTATTCACGGTAGGCTGCGATACTTTGGATTAAAGTGTCCAAAATGATAAAATCTTGGTTGCAGTGTAGACAAGTAGTAGGCCTGTGGCTACTGGGAGAAACTTCAAATAAAAAGGTCATGGTATAAATGAAAAATTGGAAATATTAAATATTGAGAAAGTATGGGGCTGTTTGTGAGGGTTACTCATTGACCATGAAATTGTGTGAGGAGGTGGGAGCAGCACAGGTCTGGAGCCTAAAGGGAAATAAAAATCTGTTTTTCACAGGTAGAAAGTGAAAACTTCCATCTGTGCTGTTAAATAAAGTCTGCATAGATCAAACACATGATGCAGGTTATCATATTATTAGTTGGTTAGTATCTTATCACTTCGTTCTTTTTCAATTTGTGTAACAAATTCAATAATATTATTATTATTTTTTTTAAATCAATTAATTATTTTTTAAATCTTTTGTCTATTAATACACACACACACACGTTTACGGTCTTATCTATTTATTTTATTTTTATTTATTTTTAATATATTACTATAATAACACACACACGTTACTGTTTCATTTATTTCTTTTAATTTCTAATATATTTTTATTTTTTAAACACACACACACACACGCTTACTGTTTTTTTATTTATATTATTTTTAATATATCCCTGCGATGGACTGGCAACCTGTCCAGGGTGTACCCCGCCTTTTGCCCAACGTCAGCTGGGATAGGCTCCAGAGATTTCTGAGAGTAAACATTTTGCTGTGTGTTATAAGAAAAGGAAATGAAAGACAATGCGTGAAGAATGAAAACAGCACAGACATGCATCTTCATTATAAATTATAGATTGTGTGCAGATTTTGACATGCTGGCAGAAAATAGTTGGGTTTTAATCCAATGCATTATATCTGTTAATACATATTTAAATTTTGCTTTTGTTACTAGTTAATAATAAATATTATTTGTATAAATTTATTGATAGTACAAAATGTATCTATTAGAAACCCAAGTCATATTATGCTTTAAAGGTATATGTAGGCTACACACGTTAAACCTGTGTTAAACCTCTGTTGGACAGTTTGGTGATAAAAAACAACAATTTTAATTTGGATTTACTGTGGTGGTTATTTTCTTCGTTTAGATTGAGGAAGACATTGGTGCCCCTAAGAGACACAGCCACAGCATGCATGAATAAATCATATGCATACTAAACCATTTATACATAATTAATCTATAAGTAAATACTGTACATTTTCTGTTCAACTGCAATCCTGCTTTAGAAACAAATTTTTTTTTCCTTCTTTCGTTCAACAATTTGAACAATATTGTTCAGAATTATTAATACAATATACAAAATGTTAATGTGCTTACGTGTCAACAAATTAAGTGGCATAATGTTTTGAGTTTTAATTTGTCAGTCTGTCTCTCAATGAAGCAGGTTTGAAGATCAGAAAACATTGGTAACTCCACTCAATACAGAAACGGTTTTGCATTATTTTTCTATGGTACAGTGAATCTCAGTTCAACAGTCCACATACAAACTTGTAAAATGTGGTTACATATGGATTCTAGTTCAGGAGATGCTGATTCGAATGGCAAGTATTTTAGTCTGGTGTTCACAGACAACTGATGATGTTTGCTTGATTGGAGCTCATGATTACAATAAATACTAACATATAAAGTAAAAAAAAAAAAAAAAACACTCCACTTGGATTGATAGCCAAAAAAATCTGCTAAACCTTTAATTACACTGATTATACCGTCCTCAATGTGTGCACTTAGTTGACAGCAAGACTAACTCCACTTAGAAAGACACTGAGTCAGGATAAAGCGTCAGTTGTGCAAGAGTACAACTGGAAAAAAAAAATTCAGTTGCCAAATCTTTATATATATATATACGTATATATTAAACAATAATACAACTGCTTAACACTTTTAGATTTAACTAACATACAAAAATAGCATGCTACTAATAAAGAATATGCCATAAAACATCAAATCTACTTACAGGCAATGCCTTCTGAGGGCTCAAACAAGACGATTCTAATGGTTTATCGTACAACATATGCTACTCTGCTATGGGCTGCACAAATAACTAGTACTACTTCCTGCTTTAGATTTGCTTTAGAGGCAGGTATTTTTAGTGCAAACCCATAACGGATCACTGGGCAAGCAAAGGAAAAGAACTAGAAAAGAACTAACAAAAGCAAATAAACTGAATGTGGAACACCAAAACTAGTTAATGAGCTAATATCTAGCAAGCTAATATCTGAGCATCTGATGTTTATAGCAAACCTCTTTTCAACTTTAAAACTTGAACATGAATTGCAAATGGAATGTATGTAAAAGGATTTTACTATGACACAGGTTTCCCCAGGTCCTATCAGGGTCAATTGCTGAGATAAAGTAAGCCAGTGATTCTCCAAATCAGTATCAGACTCTCCTCATTGCCTGCTTGGTCAACTGGTTGATGCAGCTGTCTTGATAATGATGCTCTGTTTTCCATTTGGTTGGTAACCCAAGGTCAAGATTATCTTTTTTGTTTCATTACAGAAAGTGTGTCTGGCTCTATGTATAAAGTGTTGCAGGTTGCTTAATTCCCAGACTGGAAGTATCCTTCAGATTTGGTGTTGGCATTGCATTTGTTCACACGTTGCATGCTGGCACTGTATCTCCTCGGGTGAGTCTCACTGAACCATGCTATAAGTCTTCATCAGTGTCCGAAACTTCAAACCTCAACCAAAATAGACATTTCCAGGGGACAATTGCAGTTCCTAGGGCAGGAATGCTCTATTGAATGAATGAATTAACCCCAGTCCTGCAAAACAGATTGAAGAGAGACTGTTGAGCAGTCTGAGACCCTGCGACTGCTAAATCTTCACTTGGTGTTACTGAGGAAGAGGGACATGAACCACTTGACTCAGTTTCCCTCTCATTGCACTTTGCTGTTATTTTATGTATATATATATATTTTTACTTTCTGTGTATTCCTACCCACATTCTCTTATTCCTTTGCTTGTTTTTCAATTCCTTTGTTAATTCTTCCATTATATTCACCTCTCCACCATCAGGCCTCATGCTGGGCTTTACAAAGGACAGAGACAATTTAGAGGAGACATGCCACTCAATCACATCCTCAATACAAGTCTAAGGGGAAAGCCCGTAACGGCAAAGACGGCGGTTATCCCGCCGCTCCCGGTAGAAAGCCAATCGATTGCTTTTAACAGCCAAAGTGAGGAGACATATTTCAGCCAATCTTGTGGTTCCACTGACGTAAGGCTCGGTGTTACTTCTATTGCACATGCGCAAAAGTGGTGAAGCATGCGTTGTAGAAGTATAACCGGTTTAGGAAAAACGCTTTTTTAACCTTATTTTGGTGCAAAGTTGTCAAACGATTTTTATCATATTTTAATGCTGATTCTGTTCATGTAGTTTTTATGTCCCGGTGACCAGTAAAAGTGCAGTTCTGGCTCTCTCCCTATTCATTTAGATAGGAGCCTGTCTTGTTAGTCCGAATAGCTGCCTGGAAGCGTTGCCAAGATGGCATGACTTGCCATCAAGTGTTAGGTCCTATCTGGGCTAGATTTAGCTAACATATGTTAGCTGACTCTCCTCCCTGTCTCTTATACTTCATGTGTCCTCTGACAGGTTCTTATGCCAATAATATAAAAAACAGTCCCAGTTTTGCATTATGTCTTCTTACCAGCTTGCTGCCACAATGTTTTTCTTTTAACTGTATTTACCTCTCTCTCACACAAACATACACTCTTGTGTTAATGTAACTCTTTGCTTTACCCCTACATCCTCTATAGGAGGGATGGCGACTGCTGTATTCATGTCCTTTAAACTCATCTCTACCACTCATGCTATATATTACTGCAGTACATAAACAAATATTCCAAACTAAATAATTAAATAGGTTGTTTGTCATTGCCTTCAAAAATGACCAGGTTAGCATTTTCTAATTTGGTGTGGTGTTCTCCAAATACTTGGTTAAGGTCAGGCATCCATCGTGGTCATGGTTAAAAGCATAGACTGTATATAAAGATAGACGACATGATAGCTCCCTAAAAGTGAACCCAAAACATTTCAAACACACCCTGACGCTGGCTGCAGTATAGGTCTTAAACTCCGCTCCCCCTCCGTTAGCAGATTCCCATCGATATTCGTCATTTAAGGTAGTTCTTATCACGCAGCTGTATACTATCTGCCTCCTCACACTGATTTCATCACATACAGGAACCGCAGGATCATTAATATACCTTCTCTAGCCTCTATGAATTGTGTATTTATCTCAGATACACTGAATCGTCTTGCCCCACCCAAATCACGCAGAATGTTTTTCTGCCACTGCACTAAAACTGACTTGCAAACTGTCCATGCATTAGCCTACAAAGATCCCCACGAGGGAGCTCGGAACAAAGCCAAAAACACTTACTATTCTACCATCATTGCAAAAGGACAAGGAAACCCCAGGGCCATTTTTCTCACCTTCAATAAGCTACTTCAGTCAGCTCAACAATATCCTCTTGCTGCTTCAACTAAACTATGGTGTGATTTTTATTGTTGGGCAATAACGCGTTATGCGTTACAGTAAAAATATTACTTTTCCTATTAACTAAATAGTGTAACTAATTACTTTTCCTAAACAGTAATATTATTACAGTTACTAATCCAAGTAACGCTGCGTTACTGCGTTACTGAATGCACCATCCTTGACGTGAATGCACGACTGTACGGCAGCTCAGCAGCACCGGAGATTATGTTGTTCAAGTCAGCTGTAAAAAGCTAAAGGAAGAATGGAAAACGAGAGAGAGAGGCGTTCTTTCACCAGCTGTAAGTAGCTACTGCCAAATCTTGTTAGCAAAGTCCGTTGTAAACATTGTGCAACCAGCAAAAAGCTTTCAACTGTGAAAAGTTTAATTTATTGCAGCATCTGCCAAAGCAGCACAGCAATGTGAAACTTACAGAAAGAAACTCCGGCCACTGCTGCCAGTGATGCATGCACTCATCGGGAGAAAGTGGCGAGGAACATAACAACAACAACAATGTTTTTAAAAAACAAATGAATAGGCCACTGCTCTTACGTATATACACAGAAAAAATGTAGCCTTGTTCAAAAGTAGGGATTTACTTGCTTTCCCTCTGAGCTGTTTTTTTTGTTTCTCCAATATAAAACTGGACTTCTCACAAATTCAAGGACTAGCAGGTCCCTTCTTGATCCCATGCCCAACCCTTTCATTAAATTATGTCTGCCTGTGCTCTGCCACCTGCTGACAAAAATCATTAATTCATCTCTTTTTCTGGCTCTGTTCCCCCTTGTATAAAAATGGCTGCCAGTACCCCAGTCCTAAAGATACCTGATTCTGACCTGGAGGACTTCAAGAACTACAGATCAATTTCCAATCTCTCATTTCTTGCCAAACTCCTTGATGAACTGCACTCAGACAGCTTCAGTTTCATATGTCCAAAACAATTTTGTCTCAGTTCTTGGACTATATAAGTATTAGTTTAATACTTACACAATTAAAACATTTTCCCTTTTAGAATAGATAATTCCTCAACATGGCCTCAACTTTCACTACTATGCAGATGACACACAACTCTACATACACACTAAGCCTTAAGAAACTCTACCACCATCCAACCTGATGCTTGATGACCTACAATTAGTGTTGTAGTCAAGACCGCCCAAACCGAGACCAAGTGAAGACCAAGACCAGAGTTTATCAAGACCGAGACAAGACCAAGACTTTTAGGGGCTGAGAGCAGTCGAGACCAAGACTGAGGGAAGGCGAGACCGAGTCAAGACCAAGACCAGCATGGCACGCAATAAAATGTGGAACGAGATCATAGGTACTTCACAAATTGATCTGAAAGATCCACATTCCCATTAAAACACCCACAAACAAACACTAAGAGCTGAAATCAACGTAAGTATCGCAGGTGGGGGTGAGTTTGTAATTAGGGTTATTAGTTGCATTTGAATATGTTTTACTTCCAAGCAAAGTTAGGATGTTAACAAATCAGACAATGCAAAAGCAATTTATTGATATTCCCAAAGTTATGGTCTTGACTGGTCTTGAAATAAAATCCCGAGACCGAGACAAGACTGAGCACAAATGCGGTCAAGACCGAGACAAAACCAAGACCATCAATATGTAGTCTTAAGACCAAGACCGGTCACATCCCTATTACAATATCATCCTTCTCTTTGGTGTACCCACTGGGGGGTTAAATAGTCTACAGTATGTACAGAATTCGGCTCAACCAAAAATTTAACTCAATACAATATCAGTTCTTGAGTTATGACAAAAATATTTGCCACAGTAATTTTGAGGTCAGTGACTTTGACCTTTGAGTCAAAAGTGTCACCAATTGATTGGACGACCAACTGTGAAATATGGTCATCAATTATTGAGTTATGGCCAAAAAGTAACTACTACTTACCATCTTCTGAATCTGGTAGTGGGGCACTCTAGCGGTGGTCAATCAGATTCAAAGGGCTTCCTCAGTAAGGGACAATACTTCATAACCTGACTTATTGCACATGGAACCATTAAACACTAATTCTCTTGCCTACTCCCCAGCATGTTGTGCATGCTTCACATGTATGACATTCTACACAAACAGAGATTTCCCTTCAAAACAAAAAGGAACAGACTGGAGCATTAATCAGACACCTGCTGCAGATAAATGCTCCTCCCGTTCCAGCCTCTTATCTCTGAATAAGATTAGAAAGCAGAGCCCGAGGCTGAGGATGGAGAAACAGCTCTGTTTACATGTCGACGTTCCAGTGGCCGAAGCATGTATTTCTATACTACACTAGATATACCATCTCCAATGCATAAAAGGGATTACACTGTCTGTGTATGCACAGCAGGAACCACGACAATGCTATTAGGGAATAGAAAGACGAAGAACAACCATGGCATTGTGTGTTTGGGTGAGATTATTTATGTGTCGTTTATGTGTTCCTGTTTGTGTGTTTGACGGAGGGGCTTTGGTGAGACACATGACACAGTTAGATCACTCAGTTGTGCAAAGCTTATAGTGTGTATTAGATGTCCATCCATTGTCTATTGTCAACCGCTTATTCCGCATACAGGGTCGCGGGGGTCTGGAGCCAATCCCAGCTGACATCGGGTGAAAGGCGGGGTACACACACATATACACATATATATATACATACATACATACATACATACACACACACACACACACACACACGCAGTTATACAAATACTATATAAAACAAATGATAACAATACTTGCTTCTAATGTTTTTAATGTTTCTTTTATTTTAAATACCTTGAAAATAACCTAATCCATGCAGAAATCCTATCAAGAGCACCTTCATATATTATTATCCATTAATTTATCAATTACTGTAGCCGAAATTTGGGGCAAACCTGAATACCAACCAAAATATCATTAGTACCAACCTTAAAATTCTTAAATTGATAAACATAAATAATTTAAATAAATGCTTTTGAAATTAAGTTTAGTTTCTGCCTTTTCAGATTAAGAGATCTCTTGACTTTAGTGTTTGGTGTGTTTTAAGGGGTAAACTGGGGTTTGAGTGTGCCAGTTTGTCTGTTTGAGTGTGTTCACCCATGCTTCAGGGCTGTTTGACCATCATGACTACATGGGCTGCAGGTAAGCAGCTGACTCCTGGGAGGATTCAATTTCAATTTATTAGTGGATAGCCCCTTGAGATGCAGCATCTCGTTTTCAAGTGGGTCCAAAAATCACACATACATAATAAAACAGAAGAAAATATTAATAATAAATAAAACATACAGAGAATACGAATATACAGAATACACACTCAAAACTACTGAGTTGCTAAGCAGCTTACATCCTCACCCCAGACAATGGATACAAGATTTAAGATACATCATGGTTCAAACCTGTTATAACTAGCATAATAAGTGCATCTCATTTACCCCATTACACAATCAGGACCCATAATACATAAGAAAGCTAGAGGTCAAATCCACAGGAGGTAAATCAATTAGATGATTATATAAAATAAATTACAAGCAATACTGTTGAGACCAGCATCAGTAACATGCACACACATTGTTAAGATAATTAAATATAGAAAATCTAAATCTGCGAAAAAATGAGATGGATCTCAAGGAAAGAGGGAGATTGTTCCAATTGCAAGTTGCCTTATAATGAAAAGCTTTACATCCAGCAGCTGAGAAGATTCTTGGTAAAGTAAAGACAAGACATTGCATATCTCTAAGAGAATATGTAGTTCTTTCAGATATGGAGGACAATCAAAATAGGCACACTTGAAAATAAATAGGAAGCAATGGAAGTCTCTTTTGGAATTAGCCTGAAGCCAATTTAGTGATTCATACATTACACAATGATAAGTTTTATCATGGAGCACTTCATCTGGCCAGACAGTAACACTGCTGAAGATGATGATGACGAAGAGTATTCCATTGAAACAAGATGCCCTATAATGGGGTACCTTAGGATGTTCATTGAGACGGGTATGTTATCAAAATGTTTACATCACATGTTGTATATGCAACAGTACCCTGATATATTTTTACATAAGCTAAGATGTGGGTTAGCAAACTGCAAGTCATTTAATGTTACCTGACCCACAAATCATGGCTGAAACGGTTGGAATATCGTTGTGTGGCAGGGTGCGGGCCACTTTGTTTCCCATTTACAAAGCCATGGCTGTGTTGAAACACGGTTTGTTTGATGGTTGGTTGTTGTTTTATTAGCACACACAGATAGGACATCTAGCAAGCCATGAGGAGGTATTCACAGTATTTGACAAAGTCGGCGGTAGCTCTACAGCATTCACTGTGTTGACTTTTGCTGGTCAAGCTAATTTACGGTAATGTGAATGGGGGTTATAGGTGTTATAGCCTTTTCAAATGTTATTGACCGAATGGATCACATTCTGATAGTGAAACAAGTCATTTCACACGGGTTGTGACGGTGAATTATATTGATCCACCGTGTTACAGCCGCTGGTTTGGCTGCTAGTAAGATTTACTTCAAAGCACGGGCACTTCCTGTCGTCTCGGAGGAATTGGGGGGCCCCCCAATTGGATGATGAACTGACAATCCTGATTGGATGGTCAAATGATATGTTAACCCAAGCATTCCCATTGGCTATTCAGTAGAACGTGTCAAATGTGGAACAAAAGTACTTGTAACTGTGGGTTTGTTTTGTAGAAACGATATATCTATAAAGTGAGCTGAGACAGCCATATGTTCTTTTTGGGATGTAATCAATATGAGGATTAAAGGTAAGCTCAGGATCAGTCCACAGTCCAAGGTATCTAAATTTTCCAATTTACCCAAAATAAAGATGCAGATCAAGAGCACAAGGTCGTTGCAGGTATGGCCGACTTAACTTCATGATACTTTGATCGTTGATCCATTACTTCGGGTATGTAGTCCTCGTAGATCGTGATAGATGTCCCACGTTACTGAAGCCTTCCTCTTCTAGCTCTGGCTTCACGAATGATAGACACTTTCTGCTGGTACCTGAGAAGGAGTATAATTACTGGCCTAGGTCGCTGACCTGGGCTCGGTTTGGCAGAATGAGCATATTGAGCCATGTCGCAGCGGCTCACATCAGGGGTAAGAATTCTTTATTGAACTTTATTGTTATGAAAATAAACAACTAACCCGGTTGTTAGTGCTCACTATCAAGCTAGCATGTTAATATTGGATAGGTTTAAAAAGACTGACTTTGATTCAGTAACGAGTTGGCTAGCTAACTGTTAGCAACAGGTAGCTAACAGCTGCGGTAACATTGGGCAAAGCTAAAAACAGACTGATACACATTTTCCCGTTTCCATCAGTTACACTACATGAACGTGAATTTTGTGTTAGACTCATAGCATGTACGTTGTTTTGCATGTTAGAGCTTCCACTGTGACAGCATTATTGTCTCTGATGAGGACTGCACTCCAGAGCCAAGCACAGACCGGGACGGGACCGGAAGCAGAGGAGGGAGGGATGCCAGGGTCCGAGGAAGAAGAGGCAGGACCGGGAGGACGAGGTGCAAGCCGAGCAGCACATACCTGTGTCGAGCTTCACACTCCAACAACTGCATATGAACAAGTATATATATATTTTAATATTAGTCTGTGTCTCTCAGTGTATTTGTCTCAAAGTTTCTATGGTGTTTCCCCCTAAGCCCTTTGGGTGTCAAAAAGTGCTATGTTATCCATCACTATTGTTATTACTTTTTTATTATTGTTTACTGATTACAACAACTACAGCTCTGCTTCAGCCATTGGCTCATCTGTCTTATGTACATTGACCTGGTGTGTAATGTGGAAACAGAAGTCCTGTTAGAGAACAACAAACCCCTGTTCAATAAAAATATCTGATCATGTTGATGAATGTTCTTTCCAGTTACACCGATCTTTCCCATTTGGGGTTCTAACAACTATATATTCCTTTACAGGCCAGTATCTGAGGACTGTGGACAACATCCAGACTACAGTGTTTCCATGCACCACACATGGCTGATCTTCCAGACCCAGGACAGAGTAGTAACAGATAGTTCAGTCAGGCAGCACACAGACAGTTTGTAGTGTAGCAATGTGGAGCACTAGGACGGGCTCACAGAGTCGTGATACTGAGTTGCTGTTTCTGGAAGATACGCAACTGTTATCCTGATCCATTAGGACAATACAGAGGTTTAATCCTGGCAGGGTGTAAGATGTAATGTCACTAACTGCTACACAAATAATTCCATCCACTGTGTGGATGAATACCTGTACATTGTTAGTTTTATGCCCAGGAGGGTAGAGAAAATACAAAGTATATTTTTCCCTGTTCTGGATAATATTTTCATTATTTTTTAAATAAAACGTTGAAAATGATAAATGCCTTTTCTTTACACTTGCAGCATAAACAATCAAACAACTACATTTATGTCTTATGTCTCCAATAATGACATCCAAATGTGGTATAACACTTGTTTATTGTTATTATATACTACTACAACCTATATCACAAATAGATCATTTTTAAACATCATTAAAAATTAGTATATACAGGAATCGACAAGGTGTGTCCACAGGTGTCCTGTTCAGACTTTGCATGTAGCATATCACTGGTGTGGAGATGATTAAATATATCACAATCACCTCTCTGACATGATTACTACATTTCAAAACCAACCATATTACTTTTTGATTGAGTAGTTAGCATTTCCACATAAAATGCAATCAAAACAATAAATCAGCATCTGGATTCCTCATACTGTTTAATATTTTTTGACTCATCACTTATAAATGTATTGAGTAAAATGCATAGGAGTACTCATAATGCAACATACTGAACTGTGTCATCAGCTTTTCTCCTGGCTGGACTGCGGACATGGTGGCTGTAATCCAGGCCTGAGGACACAGTAGAAATAAAACATACAGGACTTTTTTACTTCTGGCAAAATAAGTAATGGCATAACAGCACCAATTAGAGTAAAATGTTTTCACACAGTAGGTTTAGCTATGAACAATGTCAAACTATATTATAGGTAGCTTATATACCAGAAACACAGATACTTGGGGACCTTTAGCCATCATTGTTAATGTATACTAATGTTGAAATGTCTCATAACTACAAAAAAACAGCTACATCACCACATTTGCACCACAGTAACATACAGTCAAACATCAACTGCAGACACAAGATAATCACTCAAACAGATTAGATACAAGGTAAAGATAACGTAAAGTTAGGCATAAACATAGTATAACAATACATCTATATGGTGAATAACTAAACCGGCGCAGTCTACACTTACATTGTCTTACCTAATGTTAGCGTCAGAAAACACAGCTCGCGCTGCTGTTTTCCAGCTCACCTACAGCTAGATATAATTCATCGTCTCTACTCTGGCTCCTACACCAGTCTTAGCTGTATGCTAAGTAGGTAGCTACCGTTAGTTCTATGCGTAGGTAGCTGCCTTTGCTAGCGATGAAAATAACAAATTACCATCAAAATGATAAAAGCCAGATTCCCTGTCCAGGAGAAATAAAGCCCCCACGGTGTGTCAGCTCCTCGGTGTTCCTCAGTTGTCACTATCGTTGAAAAGCCACGCAGATATCACCCACTGGTCTGACCGCTTCGCTCGTCAGGTCTGACAGCTGACCGGGTGAGTGCATGGGGTCAGCTCCTGTAGCAGCAGGGCTGGTAGCCATGGCAGCGAGGGAGAGTGACAGTCAGCCAGCCAATCACTGCATTCAGTTAGAAAGGAATGAGTGGCTGTGTTTACTGCAGCGCTGAGAGGACTACAGACAGCTGATTCCGTACCATAAGAACACTTTTACTCTTTATTATAACCTTGTTTGTGTTTGTATGTCTGTTCAATGTGTAGTGTGTGTGGGTTTGACCAAAAAATGTGTCATGTGTCCAGAGTTTGTCTAACATGGGCCTGACCTGCCACAGAGGGAGAATAATCTGTAAAAACAAATTGTGGAAACTTGAAAGTGGGGATCTCTGGTCGAGGATTACTCTTAATCCCCATCTGAGAAAAGAGACTCTCGGCATCGTAGCAGTTGATGAAGTAATAGACCTGTTTTATGTTTCGTTTTATGTGTCAAAATTAGATTATTTGGGTTACTGTTAGATGCTGCTTGTGTTTAACATGCATCAGACAGGAGGTCATGCAGTGGCTTCTGGGAGAGCTAGAGCATGTGCAGGAATGATGAGACAACAAACATGAAAGCATTAGTCATTTTTTAAACAGGTGGTATTATGCTCATTTTCAGGTTCATAATCTTATTTAGGGGTTGTACCAGAACAGGTTCACATGGTTTAATTTTCAAAAAACACCATATTTTTTGTCATACTGCACATTGCTGCAGCTCATCTTTTCATCCTGTGTTGAACGGTTCGTTTTAGCTATGGCGTGTTACATCTTGTCTCTAAATGATCTTTGTTGGGAGTTGCACGTGCACAGTTCCTAGTTAAGGACTACTAGCCAATCAGAAGCAGAGAAGGGCAGGTCAGTGAAAGGCCGGTAAAGGGCTTCAATTCAGCTGTAGGCTACATGTTGCTGACCAAGTTGGCAATTTGGACTGGAGCAAGAGTTTCAGAGTGGGGAGTTATTAATCTGTAACAAATGTATCTTTCATCCACGAAGTTTTAACTGAGCTCTGTCTCTACATCACAGTAACAACTTCATATCCATTGACTGCTTGGAGGGTAGCTAGTGTTTGGAAGGGAGTGGAGGTGTGTGCTGCAGCTCAGTGTTTTTCCACCGGTGTTTTTGAGGGTGTGCCGGACTAGTCGCTCAGCGAGCATTATGACACGTATTTTCATTGTGACATCACAAGAAAGGGAAGTAAAGGTTGGACTACAAACGAGCTGTTTGCAGGCAGTTCAGAGCAGTTTTTTTTGTGGGCGGTGGGAACTCCCTTTGGGCTATACTTTGGGCTTTTTCACTTTGCAGACCTAGTACATGCACAAAAAAGATATATAACTCAATAAAGAAGAGGGAAAAAGCCAAAAACCATAATACCACCTTTTTAATGTGAGTAAGAATACACTTTGTCCCTCTCGGTAGCATGTTTCTCCATAGTTGTACATCACAGCAATAAAGTTTTTTTCTACCACAAACTTATTTTTTACTGTACAATATGGGATGAATTCCCTAAAAAAAACTTTGATGTATTAAAGCTTAACTATTAAAAAAAAACACCTCTCTCGAGGAGATGGTGATTATAAAAGAGTTGCCCTCCAGACTGCAGCTCATTAGCCCAAACCCTTTACAATCCTTTTACCCGTCTCCTCCTCTTAAGTTGATTCACTGAATTTTGCTCTTCCTAATTACCTGTCTACCTTTCCTTGGTCCACTCCTCTATTATCCTCTTTCTCCCTCTCTTTTACATCACTTTTGCTTCCTCCTAAATCTCTTCCTATCTCCTTCCTCTTTTTCTGACCAACTTCCCTCCCATCCTCTCCCTTTCCTTCTTCTTTGTCTCAGTAACCACATTGTCATATGACCAACTACAGTACTATCTAGCTACGAAAACACCTTAGCTGAGACAGTAGCACACAGAAATCTGCAAATGGAAATCGAGTTGCCTCATCTCCACATTCAGCTGTTATCTTTATGGATGTCTGTCCTGGCTGAATGCTATCTTTTCTTCTTATTTTTGTTTTCGTCTGAGTGTCTGAAGCTTCAACCTGGTGCCAGGTAGTCAAAGCTAGGTTACATGATTGGCTTTTTATGTCTCTCTAACATTCTATTTTATACCTTGTGCAGCTTTACAGACAAATTATGTGCAGTCAGTGGGGGAAAACAACTTTTTACATTGCTACATAACAACAAATCTGGTTCAACGAGAACAGAACATCTAGATTTTGAGACCCAAATTATAATTTAAATTCAGCAGACCAGCAGACTGGATGATAAATACTAGGGATGTCACTTTCAAAAAGTCAGGTTCAAATTAATTTGAACTAACACGCAATACAGGTCGCTCTACCCCAATGCAACCCCAAACTGATTAATTTTACCCTGTGCTGGATCACAAGGCAAACTTCAAACATTTCACCATTTCTTTCCCACGTTCAAACGAAAGTTTTAATAAAATGTGACAGCCCTAATATCCAATTGGCAAATTTTAAACAAATAACATAACATGATTAAATCACAGCTCTGATTTTGTGATCACAACTGGCCTACTTCAGTTAATTTTACTGCTTTTGGAAGATTAAAGTGGTATATGTTTACACATTTGTTGTCCCAAATGCCAACACAATCTACAGTTTGTTTGAATTGTGAGAACTCATATGTTGGAACTGTTTAATGGCATGAAAATGAGCAGTGCACTCCTCTGAGACTGCCTATTCTTAATGTGTGATTATGGCAGAAGTGTTGAGTTAAAATAAATAAATTTGGAGCATATTTAATGTGCTAATGCAGCCACATCATAATAATAATCCACATCATTTTAGTTGTTGCCGGGAAAACAGTGTTGTGTGGAGTGATGATCCACCAACTGGGATTTAAACTTCAGTTTAGAAGTAACACATAAATTTCAATTCATCATATCGTGTGTGGACAGGATTTCAAACCAGTGATTGTAGCCAACACCAGAATTTTATTTGAGCAATTAAGTCTGAGCTGAGGGGAGCTAGAGGGCACAATGCTCCTCTTTGCAGATTTGTGGGTTTTATGTATTCTGACATAAAATAACATTCTCATTCCTGCAAAGACCTCCACATCCGCATCCCTTCCTCCTCAGTCTTTACCTCCACCTCATTGCCCAGTCCCACCTCTCTTCTCTCTTCTAACATGCCATCAGCAGTGAGCTCCTCTGTGGTTAACTATCACCATCAGGTTGTGTTACCTTTCATTGTCTGCTAATTGGATTTAGGTGTGTAATTGTGTTCAGTGTTCTATCCATTCACAGCTGTGCTGGCTGAGGCAAAGAGCCGTGATTACTCTCATGTTGCTAATTGTACTGACGAGCATAACAAGGCACAGGCGAGCTTTGATAATGATGGGAAACACATTTGTCAATTTGTATGTTAGGGTAAAGTGTGTGCAAATTAAAAAGGGTAAGGTGTATGTATGCATGTGCATACATACATGTAGATTAGTAGATGTTTCACAAATATCAGCAACAAAAAACAATTCAACGCTAATTGTCATACATATTTTATCTTTAAAAGGTACACCTTAAAGATGAAATAGATGTATGTTCATTAAATCCAGTGTTGACAAAAGTTATGTCTGATGTGGAATGTTCTATTGAATCAAATCCGTTCAATATTAAAACTGAACCTCTGGATACTGATGGCAAAAACACTCGTTCACAACATGTTTATGCTTCTAGACTAATATGCGTTTGCGGATTCATATGTGATGTCAGGCTAATGTGATGTCAGGCTAATATGTATTTGCAGATTCGTATGTGATGTTATGCTACATGTCATTTGTATTAAAGTTGGTCAAAATAATTCAATCATACAGCTCATATAGACCAATCAAATTCTGATTATACAAAGAGTTATTTCAGGTGGGTTTGTGACCCTGACCTTACGTGTCTGTCGACTGTAGCAATCTTCATGTTCTTCCTAATACATCCGTGAGTCTTTTTTATCATGAGTCTTGCTGCTGCTTGTAGCATGGAGTGAGGAGAAGCTAGCCCACTGCACAACAGGCAGAACATTTATTTAAAAGAATATATTCAACTTCTATTTATATGTACTTGATTGTATTCAGTGAAGTACTGGTTTGAGTTTAAAACTAGCTTGAAAATGACTTTTCTTCTCTTCATTGCCACTCAGCAATTGTTATGTAAACAACAAGTGTGGCCCCGCTTCTTGGCTGAATTGTGTGGCATGTGCGTTCTCACAATTAAAACATAAAAAATCAGTTAAATCTTTCATTATGTCTGTGGTATCCTGCGGTTTGAAAATCATCTAATGTACACCAGGACAAAGGTTCTAGACCAGTTGGAAACCACTATATTATCATTTTTATATTTGTTTGTTTTTTTGTGTGAAAATGTGGTTGCTGTAAACCACCATTATTGCAGATTTTCTTATATAATTATATTATCACATACAAATGGATTCAGTCATTATTGTAATTCATATTACAGCAGCCATGACTGCACTGATTGAATAGTCATGAAACTGTTTTGACAGCTGAATTCATGCTGTCATTTCTAAGAATGGCATGCTGATTGCATAATATGACACCAACAATTATTATCTTATATGCTTTTATCTGAAGAAGGGAGGCCTTGGTTTGGAGAACAGTGCGCACAATGAAGTTCAGTTTATGCTGACAGTCAGCCAAATGATAGTCTATTCACTAATACACACACAGCTTTGTCAACTCTGAATACTCTAAATGAGACAAGTGGTAAAGAAATATAAAAGGAGGTCTTTGAATATAGTCTCAGTGTCGTGAGTGTAGCTTGTAATAAATGGATGTGTGATGTACATCAAGCTTGTCAAGTTAAAGCTGCCTCAGTAGACAGACTTATTTTGACATCTGTTCAATTAAATTCAGCATCAGCATTAATGATTATAATAATCTGTCTGCTAAAAGATTAACATAATATTTCACAGCACTACATTGTGATGTTAAATGATTTTACTCCATCAGCTCCAACACCTACTGTCAAACTTTTCTTGAGCATGGCATTAAAAGGGACGGTAAGTTTTCAGCCTTGTTAAGTGAGTGGACTGTTTGTGTAACCTAAATAAATGTTCAAACACAAGCGGAATGCGTTTGGTTTAATTCTTTTCAAACGGGGGAATCCAAATTAGTACCTGGGTCATCCTGTCTTGCGTGTGTGTCCCCGTCCAGCCAGTGACTCACTACTTAGTAGGGATGCCCGTTCCTGCAGATCGGTTGTAAAGGGGTGGAGCTCCGGTACCCCCTTTCCTCCGGTGCACAAGCGTTGCGTGAAAGTGCGTTTTTTACCCACCAAACAACATGCTTCAGCTTCACTAAAAGGAACGTCAGTGTCAAACTGAGTTAATTTTCGCTTTGTAGTTTTTCTTCATGCAGTCACTACATATTAATATTAATGAGGGGTGTTTCACTGACCATTTATAGGCCACTATGGGCGTTTGAAGGGTCGGAAATGGAGCTCCCTCACATGCACCACATTTCAAGTTGATTATGATTTATAAAGGGAACTTGCTTACAACTGTGCGTACACACGGTTTTATAAGTCTGAATATTTGCCATTTTTGGCTTTTGGGCGCACGTACACTTTTAGTGAGGTTTCTATGCACAGTTTTATAAATGAGACCGCAGGTGCTGGAGGGTGACATGAAGGTGTTGTGGGGGCAGCCCGGCTGACGGTGAGTGTCCTGTTTATTTCTCCTTTTTTCCTACCATTCTGTTTTCCCCTGGGTTTTGCCTGCCTCTCTGTGTCTCCTGCGTGTGCTCTCCCTCTCTCTGCTCCTGAACCCAGCTGACAGTCCACACCTGCACCTCATCAGCCACCTACTCTGCTGCCACACCTGCCAGCAATCAACTTCATCTCTGCCAGTATTTCAACCCTGGTTCTCCACACACTCTCTCCTTGATCGTCGTCGCTCCTGACTGGATGCCACTGCAGTACTCAAGCTTCTCTAATCCTGTTTAAACTTTGCTTCTCTTTTTCCAGTTTCCTTGTGGTTAAGTCTGTCTGTCCGTCTGTTTCCCCCCAGGTTCACTCCCCTCCGTCCACCATCTGTCAGCTGGGCTCACCTACCTGCCTTCTCCCCTATGGCTTTCTCCACAGTCTCCTGCTTCTCTCAGCCCTCTCGCCTCAGCCCCACCTGCTCCTCGGTCCTCCGCGCCCACGTTCCCCAGTGTCCACCTCTCCTTCTTCTCTAACCCCTCTGTCCCCCCTTTTTCTTTAATAAACCAGTTCTAATCTGAGCGTAGCATTTGGGTCCAGTCTAAGTCCGCAACAGAAGGGCCATGTTAACTGCGTTGTCTACAGACCTGTTGTGTTCTGTAGGCAAACTGCAGGGGGTCCAGGAGTGAGTCTGTGATGGATTTTAGGTGGGACAATACAAGGCGCTACAAGGACCCCATAACCACAGATGTCAAGGTGACTGGTTTGTAGTTGTAGTTGCTCCTTTGTTTTTGGGGGACAGGGATGATGGTGGAAGCTTTGAAGCAGGCTGGCACATGGCATGTCTCCAGTGAGGTGTTAAAAATGTGTGTGAACACCGGAGACAGCTGATTGGAGCAGTGTTTCAGGGTGGATGGGGAGACAGAGTCTGGCCTAGCTGCTTTGCTAGGTTTCTGCCTCCAGAACAGTCTGACATCGCTCTCCAGGATGGTGGGAGGAGGTAGTGGATGAGATGGTGTACTATGGCTGATCAGTGGTGTGACGCGGGATGGTGTCAGGTCTGCCCCGTTGTCTTTCAAAGTGCCAATAAAACTGGTTCAATTCTTTGGCAAGAAGTGAGTCGTTCAAGGACTGGGGGGGGGTGACATTGGCGACTGGAGACTTGGAGACCGCAAAAACAAGCTGTGAACACAACACTGGCATGTTGTCACATTTTAAGTTGATATGGCAAACTTCTTTGCTAAATCTGGATATATGCACTGGTTTCCCAATTTGATTTGATCGTTCAGAAGCGATTTGGCTCGTGATGATTCCGTTACATCCGTATCAGTATTGCATAAAGAAACACCGAGCAGAAACTGAAAGTCTTTGTGTTGACCAGACATCAGCCTGACATCTGCAGACAGCTGGCTAGCTAGCATTAGTGGAAAAAAAAGTGGAATCCACAAACTGTTTAGTCAACTTTCACAGCTTTACATCTTGTAGCCACAGATAATTTCCCCAACAAACACAAAGCCAGAGTCAGTGACCCATCCTGAGTCAGGACAGTCTAAAATGTCCAGGCTGCTGCACTCAATATTGTTGTATTCTGTTCTTATCTCAGATTTCAGCCCACTCCACCCAAATTGCTCACCGCTCGCTCCAAAAAAGGAAAAGGCTTGTATTTTAACTTGTACTTTAAAATCCTAGCTTGACATCCAAAAGAACCGAGCAGCCAAAACCACATTTTATCGGTACCGGAGTAAAAATGAAGCTAACACCAACACAAATGACGAGTGACAAAGAAAATTACGTAAAGGAGTCACTGGTGAAGAAACTAGAGCATCTAACAGCTAAAGACGGCCAAACCAAATGCGCTACATGCAGTGGTGTACTGACCATCTGACATACGGGGGACATATCCCAGTTTGGCACAGCATTGGTGGGACAGTGGAACGTCAAAAAATCCATTAAGTTTTCACCAGCCGTCTGGCCCTGTCTGTCTCTTCATTTGGTATGCGCATTTCATGTGCTGCGTGCTCAAGGACGGGGCTCCCTGGCCAATCACAACTAAGTTAATTAAACTTGTTCTTAAGTCATAGGCTCCACCCTAACCTACTCTGTTGCTACTGTTGCTATTGTAAAATGGCGGATAAATAGTTTTGAGTGTCACATCCTGACTCCAATCACTATCAGAATTTGATTCATTCGATCCGATAACATTTGGAAAGTTTGCACTGTTTAATAATTTTATCTCTATTCAAGTAAGCATAAAGATAAATCTGAAGTGAGCTAAAAGTGTCTGGTGCGCATGCTCCACAATGATGCTGTCCTAAAGGCAAGGCAAGTTTATTTGTATAGCACATTTCAACAATTACCTACTCATTTTGGCCCTAAACCATTTAGTGCTTTATAAACTTACAGCAGGATTTTGAAATCAATTCTTTGACATACAGGAAGCAAATGTAAAGACCTCAGAACTGGAGTGATGTGATCCACCTTTTTGGTCTTAGTGAGGACTCCAGCAGCAGCGTTCTGAATCAGCTGCAGCTGTCTGATGGATTTCTTAGGGAGCCCTGTAAGGAAACTGTTACAGTGGTCAAGCCGACTGAAGATAAATGCATGGATAAGTTTTTCCAGGTCCTGCTGAGACATAAGTCCTTTAATCCTTGATATATTCTTCAGGTGATAGTAGGCTGACTTTGTAATTGTCTTAATATGGCTCCTCAAAAACCTTACTGATTGAAGTCGAGCACTGACTTTCAATCGTTCCTCCCTGGCTCCAAAAACAATAACTTCAGTTTTATCCTTGTTTAATTGAAGAAATTCTGGCACATCCAATCAATGACCTGCTCAATACAGTTACTCAGCGCCTGTATGGGATCATAGTCCCCTGGTGAAATGGTTATGTAAATCTGTGTGTCATCTGCATAATTATGGTAACATATATTGTTGTTTTTCATAATCTGAGCCAGTGGAAGCATATAAATGTTAAACAAAAGAGGTCCCAGAATGGAGCCTTGGGGAACTCCACATGTCATTTTTGTCAGCTCAGATGTGAAATTACCTATAGACACAAAGTAGTCCCTGTCCTTTAAATAGGATTCAAACCAGTTTAGTACTGTGCCAGAAAGTCCAACCCAGTTTTCAAGTCTGTCTAGTAATATGTTGTGGTCGACCATGTCGATTGCAGCACTGAGATCCAAGAATACTAAGACTGAAATTCTGCCACTGTCAGTGTTTAAATGGATGTCATTGAAGACCTTAACAAGAGCCGTCTCAGTGCTGTGGTGTGGTCGAAAAACAAAAACACTACACATCTGATTAAATTAACAACCCTCCCAACCATATCTGACTGTCGTGTATACTGTAAAAATGTAAGGAGCCTGTCCCAGTAGATAAGTCTTGGTCTTTTATTCTGTCTATGTTTCAGGGCTTAATTTCTTTCCCAGTAGAGACCTGGCTACCATAATAACTTGATTAGCCAATGGTACGCCAGGGTCGTTTTTCTTCAAGATATTAAAGAAATCTAATCTGTCATTCCAGGCAGAGAATGTTTAGAGACCCTGAGAGAAAGAGACAAAAGCCATAAATGCTTTGCTGCGTAAAAAGTTTAGTTGCTCAGAGTGTGACATGGTTAGACTGCTTAAATGCTGCTAACAACAAAATAACCTATCTATCTTCCCCCTCATGCCTCCCTCTCTTTCACCCTCTGCCCTTTCTCTTTCAGTTCGTTATTAGACTCTTTAGGAGTAAACAAATAAAACAAAGCACTGCATTACAGCTCTCTAATTACTCATTTGAAAGCACAGCCCCTCACAGTTTACAGGCCAAACACGAATAAATATCAATGCAAATATCACATCCATCTTGGGCACCGTGAGAAGCCTGGTATAAGTAGTGTGTGTGTGTGTGTGTGTGTGTATCTGTGTGTGTGTGTGTACACACTATATTTGTACATTAGCAAATGTGGATGTGTTTTTGTGTGGTCGTGTGTCTTTGTAGGGTGTTTTCCAGGAAGTATTGGATTTTGTGTGTGTGTGTGTCCATTTGTCTAAATGTAAATGTCTTACTGAGGTTGTGTGCACGCACGTTTGTGTGTGGGTCAGGGATTTAACCCAAATCTTCACCTATTTCTATCTGTAACAACCATGCATTTATCAGAAAAAAACACAATTTAATTTTGAGGTTAATTTTTTAGTTTTAAAAATTTCCCATAGAGGGCAGGGGCCTGCAGAAAGGGTCAATATTCAGAGAGGTAAAAAGGAGAAAAACAAGAGAGGAAAAGCAGCAGTCTGCATAAGCTAGCTACAGCGAGAAGAAAAGGTTGTATTACTTCTAGTTGATGTAAAAGTTAGTCAGGACAGAGGTGTGAAGAATGTGATAGAGGATTTGATGTGTTTTGTTGATTATTCTCTGGTGAATATATTTTCTTTTTTTTTTTTGAGTTAGCTTAAACTTTACGGATCCCCCAAGGGGGCAAAAAAAACACGTTACTCATGCCCACCAGAAAGTATCTTGTGCTCATAAGATAGTTATTGGTGAGCACAAGAAATTTTATTTTTATTTGTTTTTTGCCCTTGCCCCTTAGGGGCTCTGTAAAGTCTGCAAGTTCAGACATTTGTTATAAGTTCAAGTGTATGATATGCAGGTTGTTAAGTTTTAAATAAATATATAGGGGCCCCTAATTGGACTGAAACTAAGTAGTTCACTAGAAAATGAAAAACTTATTGACATGAAGTACTTTAAAGTTCTTCATAGAAAAAAAAAACCTGTATCCAAAGATGAAATAAATAAGGACTGAAAAGAATATACTGAAATCAGACTGTAATACTACCCACAAATACACAAATGAATCTGAACAAAAAAGGAATACATTTTAAGGGGTCTTTATTTTTACATTTAGCCATCTAAGCAAAATGTGTGAAAGGTGGATTTTTTATTTATTCTGTTTTCACAAAGTAGAATTCCTGTTATGAGCTGAATATCCTGGACTCAAAGGCAGACAAGGACAGGGCTAGGTAGAGAACAGTCAATCTAGCGAGGGCGAGGGCCTCCAGGCAGAAGTGATCCTAGACACAGATGGTGAGTTTAGTTCGGAATCAAAGAGAACAATACAAGATAGTCTTCAAAAGGAATTCACTGGCCATTGCGTAATACCACTCAAGTTAACTGACAATCTGGCGAGGAATGAGCTGAAGGACCGGGGTTGATGTACAGCAGGAAATGATCAATGGAACAAAGCCCAGGTGTGTAGCTGGATTTTTGCAGCAGGAGCCAGTGGGTGTAGCCACGCCCAAACACACAAACACAGAGGGCCTTTCCGAAACTGCTTGCTACTCCCTCTCCCTACCTACTTCCACTCTGTTTGCACGTTCATGCCGAGGGTCCGCCACATTGAGTGCCATCCGAAACCAAAGGGGGCGGAGTGGTAGTGGTTCGTTGAACCCTCCAATGCAGAGTGAGCACCGATGCCAGCTTGTTGAAGGTATGTAACACCCTTTGCTGCACGATGGGGGACCTTTCTTTCAAATGTGAGTTCCGTATGATTACATTGTTTAACATGTAAGATTTTTATATTCCGAAACTACAGTAACATTTCATATCAATTACAGGATAACAACGTAGCCCAAAGGTTAAATTGTGTTTAATAAAAAAATGCTCTTGTCTGATAAGACAACAATGCAATACTAGTGTTATTTATTTGATATATTATAGCAGGGAGTGCAGCGGTAAAGTCAGATTCTATTTACGCTGGGGAGAGGGTAGTTCGTCCGAAAGTTGGCCGCTGTATTTATACCCTACGCAGGTTAGGGAGCTTGATTTGGCTGTGGCTCACATAGTGGAAGTGGCAAGGGTCTAGTTCCAGAAAGGCCCTGACAGACAGACTAGGTAGACAGGAAACAAGGGGAATGTAGGAAAACAGAAGAAAAGGTAGGAGACTCTGCTGGCTCATGACAATTCCTGTCTGCCTCCAAGATCCTCTGAGACCAGCCACCCAAACAGCTGCTGCAACAATCGTTTTGCATAACCAAGGAACTGTCTCAGGGAAGCTCATCTGCATGCTCGTCGTCCTCATCGGGGTCTCGACCTGACTGCAACTTCACACAGCCATTGAAGAGGAGTGGACCAACATTCTACAGGCTACAATGAACAACCTGATCAACTCTACGCGAAGGACATGTGTTGCACTGCGTGAGGCAAATGGTAGTCACACCAGATGCCAGATATAAAATTAGTAAAATACAATAAAATAAAAGGGATAAAATAAAGTCAAATAAGATCGGGAAAGGCTCTCCTATAAAAGTATGTTTTAAGAAGGGACTTAAAAGAGTTCACTGACTCAGCTGACCTGATTTCCTCGGGCAGGCTGTTCCAGAGCCTCAGGGGCCCTGACAGCATCCCCTTTAGTTTTCAGTCGAGACTCTGGAACAGATAGCAGACCTCTGTCCGAGGATCTCAAGGTACGTGCTGGTGTGTATGGGACTAAAAGTTCAGAAATATAACAAGGCAAGGGGCCATGAAGAGCTTTAAAAGTAATCAATAGAATTTTATCTTTTATCTTGTTTTTTTGTATTATTCTTTACACTTGTTAAAGCACTTTGTAACTTGTTTTTGAAAAGTGCTCTACAAATAAGGATTATTATTATTATTATTATTTTAAAGTCAATTCTAAAACATACTGGGAGCCAGTGTAATGAAGCTAAAATAGGAGTAATGTTTTATTATTATATTTCTTTGTTCTGGTTAAAAGCCTGGCAGCTGAGTTCTGGACAGTCTGGAGTCGATCAATAGATTTTTGGGTTAAACAGGTGAAAAGGCTGTTGCAATAATCCAAGCGTGATGAGATGAAGGCGTGTAAAATGGTCTCGGTGTCCTTAAAAGTTAACATAGATCGAATTTTTGCTATATTTCCTAGTTGATTAAAACATGATTGAACAAGCTTTGTGGTGTGCTGCTCGAAATTTAAATTACTATCAAGCCAAACACCAAGGTTCTTTGCCACAGGCTTAATGTGATTTACTAGGGAACCAGCAGATGGCAGTATTTGATTTGCCATCTGCTGGGACCCAATGACCAGGATTTCTGTTTTGTCTGAGTTCAGTTGGAGGAAATTATTTGACATCCATTTTTAAACTTCACAAAGGCAATTGTTAAGTGAACTCAGCATTCCAGGGTCTGTGGATCTGACGGGCAAGTATATTTGTGTGTCATCAGCATAAATATGAAAAGAAATGCCATGTTTTTGGATAATATGTCCAAGGGGAAGCAGATACAAGGAAAACAAAATGGGTCCTAAGACCGACCCCTGAGGCACACCATATTTAACTGGACAGAACGAAGAGACATAGTTGTTTACAGACACACAAAACTTCCTATTTGACAGGTAGGATGAAAACCATTCTAGGGAAGTACCAGAGATCCCCACCCAGTGGCTTAGTCTGTCTAACATGATGTTGTGATCAATGGTGTCAAAAGCAGCGCTAAGGTCCAGGAGTACCAGGACTGAGCACATGCCTTCATCAGCATTAAAAGGTCATTGGTGATTTTAAGCAGGGCAGTCTCAGTGCTGTGGTACTTCCTGAATACTACTAAACTATTGTATTTTAACCTGTGGAGCACCTTGGTCAACCGTGGTTGTTTTAAGTGTGCTATATAAATAAAATTGATATTGATTGATATTAAAGGTAAGTGAGGCAGTCTATGCTTTTTGTGATGATAATTTGTGATGACCGACCAAAAACGTCCTCACTCCCAAGGTCCAAAGATCTTATTGGTCCTAATTAAGAGAGAATATACATGAAAACACACACATATACACGGAAACTTGCATTAAACTTGCATCTGTAAATGCATTTGCATTATACATAGGCACACACACTCACTACCGTGGCTTTAACTAGGGGTCACACATTTCAATATCTTATTCACAGTAACTGTAGTCTCAATCAATTTACTCATTCTTATGCCTTTTTTCCATTAATTATCATTCTGCTCTCTGCTCAACCGTCTTCAGGCTGCTATCACTTTCCAAATGGATGGACTTTTATCTGTTGTGGCCAATCAATGCTCCTTTCAAGTGATTTAGAATAGGTTATGGAACGGATTACAAACTGGCTTTGTGTGTGTGTGTGTGTGTGTGTGTTGTGTGTGTGTGTGTGTGTGTGTGTGTGTGTGTGTGTGTGCATGCTGAATTAATACAGAGTTGGGAGGAAGAGGCCTCAGTCTCTTTATCGTAAGCCTGTGTATTATTTGTCATGAAGATCCTGAGAAGTGACATTTAAATAATCACAGCAGCTGTTGTCCTAATTGGTAAATTTTGTCAAATTGTGCTTAACAGCAACAAAAACCTTCAAAGACGACACAGCATAGCCCAGTGGTAGCCTGTATCTGCACTCTTCGAGACACCATTCCCACTGCCGGAGTCGGAGGTGACGGAGAAATAACAGAACTGAAAAATCCTCCTGCTTCCCTGAAGTAACATTTTGCCTTCTCTGTGATGAACGTGTCATTGACAGAAAAACTACAGTGGTGATTAGAAATTCTAAAGCTATTCAAGTTTTAGACTGTTGTTGTAAAGTACCCTTCTGCCATCTAGTGACTCTTGTTTTTTGTTTTTTTTAAGAGTTTATTTCCAATTGACTGAAATAAGTCATTGTTAAGTAAAACATTTTTATTAAAATTTGAACTTTACATTGAAGAAAATGGTGGTTAAATCACACTGTAGCCTCTTTTACAAGAAGAATTTGAAAATGTAAATCACAGTTGCCAGGGCATGAAACCAATGATATGTTGGTCTTTACAAATCAAGACTCAATAGGCTAACAATGGCCACTAAAGCTTAAAAATTTTAATTATATTAATAATTAATTAATATATTAAATATTAATAATTTAATTTTACCCTCACATCACCAACAAGTGGCCTGAGTTATTCTGTTGTAATGAGCACTCGCAAGTCTTAACATGGGAACCTTTCCCATCTCTACCATCCATCCTACATGACATGAGGTTGGCATCAGTAGAGGTCTAATCAACCAACTTGGCACATTGAAAAAAACTGTGTGGGTGTGCACATTGTGTGCACAACACTCATTAAGTTTTCTTGGTAACAAACTGTATGTGGAGGTGATGGCAGTGCAGTGTAGCTTGATCTGGTAATTATAGGCACCGAACCAGAAGATTTCAGTATTCTGTAGAATGCTTCTTGAGGTGTCATGGGCACAAATCAGCAAAATTTGAATGAAGAGACGTTCGCTTCTTAACTCTAATGCCCATACTCACTCACCCTAAAAGCCAGAGCAGCCAACTGTTGCACATGTGGCTAGCTGCCTTATCTCTATATTCACAGATTATCTTTAGATGCCGCTTGATGTTTGCTATTTTGCTCAGTTTCTTCAACTAGAGAGCCTTGTATTCACAAAGTTCTTTATCTCAACTGCCAATAGTGGGAAATATGTACAAGAAGATGTTAGATAGTTATTTTAATTCTATTATAATCTTCCCATTGTGGGATTAAATCTGTATATATATATATTTAAATAAGTACATAATTATTACTGTTCTAATTTGTAGAATTGAGTAAACTGAAAGTGAACAAACCTCCAATTTCAGTTGTAAGAGTGTAACAGTCCAATCAGAGCTCACTTTCTCTCACTTCCTGTCACTCTCTCTGGCCGATCTCTTCTTCTCTTACTCTTCAAGTCATCTAATTTCCTTCCATTGTTCCGGGGGAAATTAGAATATGCAAATAGGACGTCAATGGCAGATAGGGTAGCCATGTGCCACAATAACACACACTGAGAATATGATTCCTCATCGCCACGCTCTAGCTAATTAGCCTGATTTCATTGTTAATGCACTGCCAATTAGGGGTGGCAGGCGTCACTGTGGCTCCGCTTGACAGCCCTCATTTAGAGGTGAGCGAGCAGCTCGGGCGAGATGAGCTCTGGCTGGGAGCAGGCAGGCTGTTACACAGACTGGCTGGCTGAGTCAGTTAGCGCTTCGAGAGCGTGTATGTATGTGTGTGTGTGCAGTCTGATCAAAACTGTGTCTTACTGTCTTTCTCTTTGTGTGTGTGCACTTGTGTCTTAATGAGCTTTGATGTGTGTGATTTGCCTGTCTGTAACTGTTACTGTGTTTTTGTGCTTTTGAGTGCATTTCTGGTAGTGTTTGTGTGTTTCACACTATAGTATCTGAGTGTCTTAGCATCAAACAGGAAGAAATGATAGTTAGCGATGCATGTCATTCCAGAGTATAATGCACTTACTGTATGTGAGGCATTGCACTCCCTCTTTCACATGCGCTGAGGCTTTTAGATGCTTTCACACACATTGTCTGACTAGATCTATCAACTTCTTCCCTATGTGATTTTGTCTCTTACCATGCAAAAATGAAAATACATGTGTTGTGTGGGCACTGTCATGTATTATGCACGAGTGCTATACTTTCGGATCGTGGTGCTTTAGGGCAGACTCTAATATATGGGCTTCTGTGAACGAGCAAAATATGAGTGTGGGCTTGTAAGGGAAAAATTCAACCCTGTGGTTCAATGTTATATCATCTACTGTATATGTGAAGCTCATTGGGTTCTCTGATTTATTTTGTTTCTCTATGAAATATTGGTACCTACTTTGCCTTGAACTGCCTCCATCTATTTCTGATTTGCACTTTGCCAAGTGATGTTCAACAACCCCAGTGGACGTGCAATCAATAGCAAACGCATAGGGAAAGCAAGAGCTTTCACACACACAGAAACTGTATATCTGCCGCTTCTATAGGTTTCCACATATGACTGTGAGAAACATTTTTTTTTATTATGTTGCTAAAACAAAAAAACATTATGTTGTTCAGATGTCAATGTAGTAGAATTTCCCAATTTCAATTTAAACTCCAAAGTAGATGCAAGGCTCTATGATAACTTTTTTTTCTGAGGAGTACATTGCTCCTAAATGAAAATACATTTAGCACCACAGAGAAATTGCAAAAATTTAAAAGTTACAGAGTTTATTAACAAACAATTTATTACATACTTATTTATACTGCCTTTGTGTGCACCTTATCCTTGTGTGCAATTATGATGCAAAAACCAGTGGAGAACTAAGTGGAAGACCTGGACACTCAGCAAGGGCCTTAAAATATTGACAAAGCTTTTTAACACTGAACAATTTTTTTTTTCATTTGACACATTGACAACTGCTTTTAACACAGACACAACATTTTTTTAAACACTGATCAGTCCTCACAGTGATGAGAGAAAACACATCACAGAAAACTCTACTGTGACTGGTGCATTGTGCTTGTGGCATGTGGGACGGGTACACAATACACCAGCACAACCCACACAACCCACTCCACACTAAATGTAAAAAAGATTACTAAGCAAAATAATAACAATAACTGCAGCTGAAGTGGTAAAACAGAAGACAAAGGGATCAGATAAGCACGGTTCAGGTTTATGATGTATCATTTGTGAACAAATCAGTTTCTCTGGAACTTCCTTCTTCGTGACCTACCAGTGGTTTTTACCCTGGAAAGTAAGAATAGAAATAAACTTTCCCAATCCAAATCATGAACACTGTTGAGTTGCTGAAATCTGATGAACCACATCATCCTGTTTGTTATTCACAGGGACTCTAAGGTACTTCATAGATTGTCATAACTCTTTCATCTCTGTGTTAAAACCCTTACCTTTTTATGGTAATGATATAATACAGTCTGTCTGCTGTTAGAGGTATGACAGCAGTAAAAGACTTTGCCGCATGCAGACGTATAATTTCCTCCAGATGAATATCAGAATCTTTTTTTTCCTTTGAGAGTCTTTTTTTTTTTGCAAGATAACAGCAAACACTCCTAATCTGTAAATGCACATCTTGTTTTGTCCGCTGGAATATGGTCTGTCATAAAAAGCCATGTAATGATGAATGATGAGAGCGAGAGAATGCCTGCAGACAGTGTTATCTGTGCTCCATCTATACTAAATCAAATATGGCCCCGTTTAAACATTCCATTTATTCACATGAATTATGGCAAAGACCCCTATGGCACTCACAACACAGAGAGAGAAAGAGAAAGAGAGAGAGAGTGTGTGTGAATTACAGGTGGTGTATTCCTGAAGCAATGTCTTTGAACAAAAGCACAGCTAATCAGACCAAACCTCTTGGTGCCTGCAGCCTCAGCTTCTTGAGGACCCCCCCCCACACACACACACACACACACACACACACACACAGAGCAGGTCAATCACAGTCCTGCCCCTTCCTCATCACATGTATGGCCACAAGCTCCCTGTAATGGCTGAAAGAATGACTCTGGAGATACAAGCAGCTGAAATGTAGTTTCTCTGCAGGGTGGCTGGTACTCTTCATCCACTACTCAAACATGATCAACTGCAAAGCGGGGGCAGAACCAGGACACACTGAAGAGACTACATCTCCCAGGTGGCATGTGACTGCCTTGGGGAAATCTGCTGTACTACTCAAGTAGTGTCTAGCAGTGACTTCATTTACTGTAGTCACGTGACCCAAATTTAACCATAGTTAAGGTATAGGTTATTATTAACTAAAAATAACTCAGAGTACTTTTAAAATATTCACAACCAAAAGAGAAACAAACAAACCAAAAAATATTTATTATATTTAAATCTTTATTTTCATTTTGATCTCTATGCCTTGCAATTTTAATAAAAAGCCCAATATATGTGGGGCGTTTGTTGTGAAGAAGCTGCTTTCTGACATGCATCTGACATACTCCCCTGGGGATCACCATCCATCCATCCATCATCAACCGCTCATCCTGCGTACAGGGTTGCGGGGGGCTGGAGCCAATCCCAGCTTACATCGGACGAAAGGCGGGGTACACCCTGGACAGGTCACCAGTCCATCGCATGGCCCCCTGAGGATCACTGGAGCCTTAATTACTTGAATGAATAATGCGTTTCTATTGGTTTTTAAATTACAGGTAGGCTAAATAAGGTGCATCATGACTTCATATTGCTCTTTCTTTCATCTAATTGTGGGGTTTTCTTTACTTACTGTTTGTACAGAACAAAACTCAGAGAACAGATTTGAATGTACCTTTATAGGTACAAATTCTCAAATATATTCCCATTTCTTAATACTGTTTGGGATACTTTATTTGTTGATCCATGCAGTTGAAAGTGAAATAGACCAGTTTAATTAAGGTTACTGTTGGGGTGAGGTTCTGGTTCAAATTCAAGTCTCACAAATTTCTTAGAATTTTTTTTATTATCTTATCTATCTTATTTTATCAGCGGAGAGCTATTTGAATTGAATCAATGACCAGTGCAAAGATAAACTTGGAACATAGTGGATACAAATATTTACTTTATTAAAAAAAACATGTAGTAATTTATTTCATAGATAATAAAAAACATCTGTGCTCCTACAGTACTTGAATATATGTTTGCTTTTACTTGAATGCCAGACTGAATGGAAAAAATTCAATAAAGATCATTTCTAGTCTAAGAAATCCCCAGTTGCTCAATTGATGCTGGCAGTAGCTAACAGAAAACACACACACACACACAAATAAATGTACAATGTATAAATGTATGTATGTATAAATACGGGGCATTGTATCAGCATGGTGTTGCCTTAAAGGTAAAATAACCTGTGGCCATAATCAAAAGGTTTGGCCTTGTCTTACAACATTTTTGGGAAATAACTTAGAAGACTTCTGGGAATGTGTGTTAGGATGAAGGGTTGCAGCATCTCTGTGATGAAATACTCATGTTAGGGTGTAAGTTACTTGCAGCAATGGATATTGTAGGTGAAACATAGCTGAAAAATAAAAACGTGTGTGTGGGTGTGTGTGCGTGCGTACACTGGGCGTGGAAAGTGAGCCTTCTACATTAAATGCAGAACATTTTTGGTTGCCATAGGTTAACATGGTGGCTGATAGGTCCTTGTTATTATCATCTCTCATTCCTTCCTTACATTTACCATAACTTTGGAAACAGTGACTGGCATGTAGCCTTTCCATCCAAAGTTTTTTCTTTGGTTATGAACTGCATACAAATGTCTAGCAGATCATTCAATCAGGAGGTTAATAGAACATAATTTGATTTAAAAACAATAGTTTTAGGCAATTTCTTATTGAGAAAACATAATCACATCCCAATTGGTGAATGTTTTCTGATTTCATCAAAGGAAGTTGCTTTATTAAAACTAAAGATTTTTCATCAGTTTATTTCAGATACAGAAAACAACACAAATGCAAACAAAGCATTTAAAGCCTGAAAATACATCTATTGTTCTTTAGACTGCCCCTGAAGGTTCAGCATGGGTGAAAAAAATTCAAAGACTTAGTGGCAGCAGTCAGGGTTGGATTGGTAATCTGGCATACTGGGCAAATGCCCGGTGGGCCGACGCACCTTTGGGGCCGGTGTAACGAAAATTATTTATTTATATAACTGTTTTTTAAAAAATGGGCCAATGATACTGACACTGGGAACGGCCCAATCACATCTCTTACTAGCCCCCACACCCTCTGCTCTCTGTTCCTTGCGTTATGCCCCCCCCCAAAAAATCTTCAGATTGAGGCCGCCAAATACCACCGATATGTTTGCTGCCAGGGCTGCAGTAGCTTCAACATCAGCTGTAGTACCCGACGTAGAGCAGGCACAGGCACTTGAAGGAGTAAAAGCTGTGGCTGCTGACAGGCAGAGGAGGAGGCTGTGTTAGCGAGTGACAGGGCTGAGTGAGAGAGAGAGCTGGAGGAGAATGGAGGTGAAGCTAAGCATGAGTAGCTCAACCTGTATGGAGGGAGCAGGGAGGGAGGCTCATTTACACTGGGGACGCTGGTGCTACCCACCAACGGCGTCGCCAGGTCATTTTTCCGGGGCTGTTTTGACAGTAGCCTCGAATGTAACTCAACAACAACATAAAAAATATTTTCCATATTAGGCTAATATGCAATAATCCTCATCACGCAGCCTGTCTCGCGGCTCTTCAAAGAGCGGAGGCTACTCACAATACTATTGCTACATTTTGTTTGTAGCAACATGACCCCCTGCTGTTACTGCCTGTATTTAGAGAGAGAGAGAGAGAGAGAGAGAGAGAGAGAGAGAGAGAGAGAGAGAGAGCACGCGCATTGCTCACAGCTTCAGGGCTTGTCAATGACTACTAATTTGTCCCGAGCAAAATTGTAATCAAAAGAGCAGCAGAGCAATAACGCAGGGTAATGCACAGCAGTGGGGCAAGTAGATTTTGTTAAAATATTATCACGATCCTGTCCTGAGTTTCTCTGAGTTATTGTGTTGTCGGTTCAGTATCTGTTATTTAGTCTGTTTTGGTTCCATGTCTTTGTTCCCAGTCCTGTGCCTTAGTTCATGTCAAAGTATTTGCTTCTAGTTCTTTCTCTGCATCATTTTGGTTTAGTCTGCTGTTCCCCTCTGTGTTCTAGTTCTGTGTTCTCGTTTAGGTTTTTTCTGTTATGATCCCTGGGTTATAGATGGTCGTGTTTGTCTGTTTACATGGGTTTCTGTTGTTGTCGGAGTTGGCTTCTTGTCTGGTATTTTGTTGCGTGTGTTCTGTCTGTGTTGGTAATTTTGCCCCATGTCTGCTTGTCAGTGTTCCATCTGTTCCCCTAGTTATCTCTGTTTATCTCTCTTTGTTCCCCTTTGCTGTCTCTGCCTGCCTCTCTCTGTTTTCCCCTGCTCTCTCTCTGCTTGCTTGCGTCTCGTTAGTCTCATGTCTGTCACCTATGTTGCTCCCGCCCTACTCGTTAGTCCCTGTGTATATATACCTGGTGTTTCTGTTTAGTCTTTGTTGGGTCATTACAGTGTGTTGTAGTGTTGTCTGCCCTGTCTCGTCAGCTCTGTTGGTGAGCCAGCCGATTCCTGTTCTTCGTGCTCCGTCGGTGGTCCGATCGACTCCTGCTCCCTCATCAGAGGTCCGACCAGCACCAGCTCCGTTGGTGGTCCAGCCAACTCCTGTTCCTCATGCCCCGTCGGTGGTTGACTCCCGCTCCCTGTTCTCCGTCGGTGGACCTCAGCCCAGCCTCCTCGCCGGTGGTCCTCAGTCCAGCTCTGCCACTTTAGGCCTCAGGCCTCCTACGCCGGCCTCCTGCCCGACCTCCAAAGAGATCTCGTCTCCACTGCCGGGCTCCAGTTCATCCTCCGAAGAGGTCTCGCCTTCTTCGGTCACCTGTCTGGCCTCAGGTGAGCCCCTGTTCTCTCTGTCGTCCTCCAGCACAACCTCCTTAACTCAGTTTCCTGCCTGATTTGCCTGACGTGCTCGGTCGACCTTCGGGTCAGCCTCCCGAACTCTGTGGCCCCCCTGTTCTGGCTGGCCAGTTGGTTCGTCCTCCGGGACAGCCTCCTGAACTCTTTCCCCTTTGCTCTGCCCTCGGGCCGCCCACCTGAGGATTCCCCGTCTGGTCTCTCTGCTCAGTTCTCGGGCCATCCGCCTGAGGATTCCCTGTCTGGTCCCCCTGTTCTGCCCTCAGGTCAACCCCCTGACCTCTCTGGTTCTGCTCCCTGGACTCTGTGTTTCTATTTTTCTGGCCCTCATTGCCTCTCTCCGCCCACCTTGCCCCATGTCTGCCTGTCAGTGTTCTGTCTGTTCCCCCAGTTATCTCTGTCTGCCTGCTTCTTTGTTCCCCTTTGCTGTCTCTGCCTGCCTCTCTCTGTTTTCCCCTGCTCTCTCTCTGCCTGCCTGCGTCTCGTTAGTCTTATGTCTGTCACCTGTGTTGCTCCCGCCCTGCTCGTTAGTGTGTACATACATACATACATACATACATACGGTGTTTCTATTTAGTCTTTGTCGGGTCATTACAGTGTGTTGTAGTGTAGTCTGCCCTGTCTCATCTTGCTTGTTCCCCCGTCAGTAGTTTGGATTTTCACCGGTTTCTGGATTTTTCTGTTGGATTACCTTGTTTGTTTGGACTGTTTTGGATTTCCTGAACTCAGCCACTCTTGTAAGTGTGCTTGTTTATATTAAAATATCACTGAACTGTAATTGTCAGCCTACGTGTCCTGCATTTGGGTCCACCAACCAGCTCTACCCTACACCCGCTGTGACAAATATTATGAATGTCAGAACACAGAGGTTGCAGGGGTTTGTAACTGAATTAAAATTAATTCATTTATCATTGAGGTGAAAAGGTGCAACGTACACATTTAAAGACTTTAGGTTACTTCAGTCATGCCTGCATGTGTGTTGATACAGCAGGGATGAAATAAAATAAACAGGAGAAATATATTTGACAGCAATACAGAATGCCTGAGAGCCTTACAGCACTATATTACACTATTTTTATTTTTTGAATTGTCACCTGAATTTTGTGTTTCCTTTTATATAAATAAAGACATTTCCTCAATGAATTGGTGCAGGAAATGAAGTGTTTAAAGCCCAAATTTTTCGGGGGGGGGGCTCCCAGGCCTTCTTTTTTAATTTATTATCAATAGTAATTATAAAAATCATAATAAATGTATTTATATGGCCTATGGTATTTAATAATTAAAATGTAGATCAATAATTTTGTCACACTGCCTGTCTGATCGGCCCGGTTTAGTTTAGGTCTCTGTGAGTTTTTTTTTTGGTCTGTTCAGTATCTGTTATTTAGTATGCGTTTTGAGTTTCCGCCTTAATGGGGGACAGTTTTTTGGAGTTGTGCTTTTTTGCTATGAGAATTATTGTTTGTGAGAGCTGTTGTCTGGACGTGTTTATCTTAGCTTAGCATAAACACTGGAAGTAGGGGAGAAAAGCTTGCTTGGCTCTGTCTAGTTCAAAAATACACCTACCAACACTTCTAAAGCTGATTAATTAACACAGTGTATCTTCAATGACAATTGGCAGAGCATGTAGATGCAGCAGCTTTGACTTAAGGCTGCTCCTAAAAGTCCAGTCAGGACTCATGTTGAGCAAGCAGTGGATATCAGGGACTGTTTCCCACATCTATACATAGAGTTGCTCATCAACATTTTGGATCAAGCATTCGGGGGGCGGACCATGTTCAGAGCTGTCAGTGCAAGACTCTGGCTAGATGAGAGGATGCACACCCTGTGTTTACACTGATGCTTGGTGCTCAAAGACAGTCAAGATGGACACTGTTTCCCAAATGTCAGACTTTGTATATGAAGATGAAAACATATTATCTTGTTGCTGCTGTTTACATTCACCTAAGATGCAAATTCAATATAAACTCAAACAAAAGTGGTGGCAGAGCAGCTGGAGGACATCAGAGGGAAAACAGGACAATATTTTCTCCATCAAATCTGATCCCGTTGTTGTAAAAACAGTGAATGAAGTTGTTTTTGTAAAGTAATCAGTGAGGTCTAGTTTTGCATATCAGGCCTTGATATCCCTCTGTGCTTGGGGAAGTTGGCCAATCAGAGGCAAGTGGGCTTTCAGAGAGGCGGGAGCTAAAACTGAGTGTTCAGAAAGAGGGGGGGGGGGGGGTGCTGAAGCAGTGTACAGTATGAGAACTACAATGTGCTTTTTGAACATTACAGCATGTAAACATTTTCAAGTAGAAACCCTAAATATAAGTATGAAACTGAAAATGAGCATTCTATGGCACCTTTTAAAGGACATCTCAGGAGCTCTGGTTTCCATGAAGTGGAACTCTGGACTCATACAACTCAGAAGACAGGACAGAGAGACTAACTTGCAATGTAGAATCAAAATGTACAATCATTTATATATAAAGTGTCTTTAACCCCATATGATGATGTGAAGTTTTGAATTAACATGCTGATCTAATCTGGACTAACAGCTGTTTCTTTACGTGAAGGAAAGGTGGGCATATGATTTTTTTTTTTTTTTTTACAAAGTATGGCTCACTATTTGGTGTAATGACCTGAAACCATTTTTAAGTAGCATGCTTGATATCTGGAGATACACTTTCAGTAAAATAGGCCCTAGCTTCTCTAAGGACAATATATAATTTTTAACTTTGTCCTTTAACCTTAAATGTGTCTGTGGTTACCTGATATTATGCATTTGCTTATTGTAATGATACCTTTGTTCTGTCCTCACCCAACTTGTAGCCTAGATGGTGAGTTTAGACCCTTTGAGTAGATAACAAAGCAAAACAGGTAATGTGTGCATGTCAGGAAATTGACAATTGTTTGTAATACAGTTTTTCTCACTCACTTTGGTACATTTCTCGAATCATCTCTAACATTTGCAAAACAGTAAGTGCATTTCTCGAAACATTTTCGAATAAACAGCACAACACACTGGATTACCTGCAAAAGCCTGTAACTTGCTTAAAATCATAATCCTAATCCTTATCTCTCAAAAGCAAATCTTTATGTCAGTGAAAATGTCAGAGCCATCAGAATGACAAGTTCTTGTGTCATTGTTTATGAACGAAATAGTCATGTTATCAATATAACAGTGTACTCTGTAAATGTTTTCTGATGTAAACTATGGCGTTTAACGTTTTGATGAGAATGATTGAAAATGCACAAGGCTGCACTTTGTCAATATGTCATATCAATTTCAACAGTATAAAGTTATACATTGCAATAGACTGGACAGGATTCACAGTTAAGTTTTTACTGTAATTTGTTGACAGACCATGTCATTGTGATGACATAAATGCTTCCTGCTTTCTTACAGTGCAGACGCTTTGCTGATTGCTCTTGCCTCTCCTTGCATTCCTTGGCTTAAACTCTCTTTTTTTTCCTGCTAGAAATCTGCAGCTCTTGGATACTTTTAAATCACTGGGACTGTCAGATAAAGTAGGCTCTTGCCATACTTTAAAACCTTTTATGATCTTAGTGCTACGCGAGTGCGGCCTATCAATAGCACTAGCCTGTACTGCAGTGACTGGAGCTATAGCTAATGCTAATTAGCAACAAGATGCCCCCCTTCTCCAAGGACAACTTCTACAAACTTCTACAGAAAATTACTGTGCTGGAAACCAAGATCCACAGGTTAGAAGTGAATGTGGAAGTGAATGGACTATGTGGGAATGACACCACTTTACCATGGACCCAAAACAGTGGACAAGAGCATGCTAACACACGGCTAATTAGCACCAACAAGACTACCAAGAAGCAGGAGGCCTGTGTACTGGGTAATAAATCTAAAAGTGGGAGTCCTCCCTGCAACGCTCTTGGTGCAAAGCCTAAGAGTAAATCATTTCCTGGGGAAATGGGAGGACGAGTAACAGGCAGAACCCAGCACCCTGAGATTTGTGATGTGACTGGCTGGCCTGCATTATCATCCAGGCAGAGCACCTCTTCAACCCCTGTTCTTGGTAGGACATAGCCGTGGACAGCTGCGAAAGGGAGAGTTAGCAACAAACCTCCCCAACAACCGATTGTGCAACAGCAGAACAGATTTTCACCACTACTGCAAGACCCTGGATCTCCGTCTGATGACCTGGATAACCTACCATCCTCACACAGAAGGGTAAGGACTGAGAGTAAATCAGAAAGTAAAAGGCTGCAGGGAAAGCTAACGACTGGGCCTCAAACTCTGATTGTGGGTGACGCTGCTGTAAACGATGTAAGAAGCATGTGCAGTAAGAACACCAAAATACTCTGCTTTCCGAAGGATACAGTGTCTGACTTGGCAGAAAGAATCCTGCATATCGTGGCTGAACATCCTACTGTGAAAAACATCATACTGCACATCGAGACCAATGATGTTGTGAAGCAACAGTCTGAAGTGTTGAAAGAGGACTTGATCTGTTGAACACGGTCAGCTCTTTGAATGCTGAGGTGTTTATCAGTGGCCCTATACCGCCAATCCGAAGAGGAGCTGAGAGATTCAGCACATTGATGGCATTGAACATGTGGCTCTCAACGGCATGTACTGTCCATTCAGTGCATTTCATCGAAAACTTTTACTTTCTGTGGGACCGCAGACATCTTTTTAAGGCAGATGGACTTCGCCTTAACAAGTCAGGAGTAAAATTGTTTAATAATGCACGTGCCCTATTTGCTACTGTCGACAGGCTAACCAACCCTCCTGTGTCTGTAGCCTCTGAACTTCTATCCACCAAGGCCTGCAATGAATTTGCTTCCTTCTTCACAGACAAAATTCAAACAATTAGACAAGCGATCAGTGCCTCCATGTCAGTAACAGGATATGTCTTGTCCCTGTGTCCACTTAAAAACAATTCATATAGCATTAACCATAAAAACCTGGAGGACATAATACAACATCTGAAATCCTCCTCATGTTGCCTTGATATTCTGCCAACAGGTTTTTTCAAAAATGTGTCTAAATGCATGGCTTCAGATTAACTACAAATTGTCAACATCTCTCTCCTCTCAGGTTTTTTTTCCCACTCTTAAGCCACTCTTAAAAAAGAGCAATCTAGACAGTTCACTAATGAGTAATTATAGGCCCATATCAAATCTCCCATTTTTAAGTAAAATCATTGAAAAGGCTGTTTTTCAACAGCACTAAGCTTTCTTGGGACTAAATAACTGTTTTGATGTCTTCCAGTTAGGTTTTCGACCAGCTTTTGAGACAGCTCTTGTTAAGGTCTTCAATGACATCCATTTAAACACTGACAGTGGCAGAATTTCAGTCTTAAGTATTCTTGGATCTCAGTGCTGCATTCGACACGGTCGACCACAACATATTACTAGACAGACTTGAAAACTGGGTTGGACTTTCTGTCACAGTACTAAACTGGTTTGAATCCTACTTAAAGGACAGGGACTACTTTGTGTCTATAGGTAATCACACATCTGAACTGACAAAAATGACATGTGTAGTTCCCCAAGGCTCCATCCTGGGACCTCTTTTGTTTAACATTTACATGCTTCCACTGGCTCAGATTATGAAAAACAACAAAATATGTTACCTTAATTATGCAGATGACACACAGATTTACATAACCATTTCACCAGGGGACTATGATCCCATACAGGCACTGAGTAACTGTATTGAGCAGGTCAACGATTGGATGTGCCAGAATTTTCTTCAATTAAACAAGGATAAAACTGAAGTTATTGTTTTTAGAGCCAGGGAGGAACGATTGAAACTTCAAACTGTAATGTTAAGAACCACAAATCAAGCCAGAAATCTTGGTGTAGTCATGGACTCAGACCTGAATTTGAGGAGCCATATTAAGACAATTACAAAGTCAGCCTACTATCACCTGAAGAATATATCAAGGATTAAAGGACTTATGTCTCAGCAGGACCTGGAAAAGCTTATCCATGCATTTATCTTCAGTCGACTCGACTACTGTAACGGTGTCAGGGCTCCCTAAGAAATCCATCAGACAACTGCAGCTGATTCAGAACGCTGCTGCTGGAGTCCTCACTAAGACCAAAAAGGTGGATCACATCACTCCAGTTCTGAGGTCTTTACATTGGCTTCCTGTATGTCAAAGAATTGATTTCAAAATCCTGCTGTAAGTTTATAAAGCACTAAATGGTTTAGGGCCAAAATGCATTTCTGATCTTCTGCTTGGTTATGAACCATCCAGACCTATCAGGTCGTCTGGGGCAGGTCTGCTTTCTGTCCCCAGAGTCAAAACTAAACAAGGAGAAGCAGCGTTCAGTTATTAAACTCCCAGATAACTGCAGGTCTGCTGAAACAGTCAGTTCTTTTAAATTAAGACTGAAGACTTTTCTTTTTACCATTGCTTTTAATTAAATATTTAAGATTTTTCTTTTTATTCATAACTTACACTGCACTGTAACTTTTACTGTCCTGTTTTCTTTTTCTTTGTTTTTAGCTTTTTATTATTTTCCATTTAACTCTTTTAACCCTGATTGTAACACTGTAACTTTTATTATATTTTATGTTGCTTTTAAACTTTTACATATTTCCCTGTTGCTTTTGTTTTATGTAAAGCACTTTGAATTAGCTTGTTGTTAAATTGTGCTATACAAATAAACTTGCCTTGATGCAGAAAAGAAAAATAAATGACTGTCTTACAGCATTGCATAGCACAATACTGTGTACTTGAATGTGAAGAATGGAAATAAAGTTTGACTTTATTTAACTTTGATTTTGAAAAATGCAATGAACTTATGCCTAGATGTTTTGGGGTGTAAGACTATTCAACAGAGAACCTGTATAATACATTGTAATCAGCATGACATAAGCAATTGAAAATGTAGGAAACAGCAAGCAATTGTACATAATCATATGCAATTTGTTCAAAACAATGAGAAATTGCTTTTACAATGTGTACAAGTGACCAGATGATGTGGGGGTTGAACAAGTAGTTTTGCGAATTTCAATGAGAAAAACTGTAAAGTGCTACAAACTGTCATACCCTCAGAATAAATGTGTATGACAGGGTGCCTTACACCCCCTCCCCTTTTTCCACCCATCTCAGGTAAGATATAAAGACACATTCCTGGGAAACAAAGATCACCGAAATGACCCCAAACCTGGGGATCACTAGAAAATTACATTCACAGATCATTTATATACAAATTCTTGATTTTACTCATCATCATGAGAGTTTTATTAAAAGCTCTTGACTAAAGTTTCTTAAAATTTCACAGATTGCAGTGATCATTGTCTTGATGGCAGACTTGATGACACAGCATTAGTGACGTTGATGTTGTTCAGTGTAGTGAGACCCACAAAAAAAAAAATTATATTTAATACTATGCAGTTTTCAGTGGCCACTAGCGGTGCAATTTTTAGGTTACAACCAGGTATGTGTTCTACGCTTTTCAATAATTTGTTTATCTTTCACCGGAGGCTCAGCAATGTCAGCCCAGCTAAATGTATTGGAAGATAACAAAACGGTTAGTAAGCTAGGCTGAACATTATAATGAGATTGTTGACACACTTTATAACACACTCATTGTGATGTCAAGACTTCTTGATACTGCACACTGTCACTGCATCTGGCTGTTGTTCACCAATAAATAGATCCACTACACACACACACACACACTACATCCTCCTAAAATCACAAAATGCAGTTTTTCAATGTCTATTTATCTACAGGCTATTTATCTGTTGGCTACAGATATTTGAGCAAGGCGAGCTGTTTTCATCTGCTTCCAGTTTTTATGCTGAGCTAGGCTAACCAACTTCTGACTCCAGCTCTGTACATAACACTTAGAAAGAAGAAGTACTCCTTTACATATTGAGCTGATTAGTGGTCTAGAGACTTTCAGTGTAACAGTAAAAAAAAAAAAGTATGACGCCTGTAGCAGAACAGACATGGCTCCAGGCACTAAGCCATAGGCAGCATTACAATATTTAATAAACAGTCTAATTATAATGCATCCCTTTCTGTATTACAAAGAGTGCTCACATCTCCAACAGTTTGAAGAATATGGAGAATGCATTGCTTGGGTATTTGCTGTCTTCATTAATAAATTAAACATTTTTTTTGGAATAATGAGCTTTGAGAATGAAAGTGATTAGCAGCATTTCAATTTAGCAACAAACATGTAAATTAGCTTTTTTAATTAACATGCAGAGTTTTATTCATGTTAAAACACTGGATTATTTAACAAAAACAACACTGTTAACATGCTCTGTCTGTTTTAATAAACCCACAGTGAGGAATATGCCTCTGAAATACAACAACAATTGTTCATGCTGCATACCAGCTTCTTCACGCATGTGTGTGCATCTGTGTGCTTGTTAATGAGGACTTGCTTGTGTGTGTACCTGCATGGTTTTTGTAAACATTTTCTGTTGAGTGTGTGGCCGTGCAGGAATTAGTCATGCTTGTGTATACACGTCTGATTGAATTTTGGGTTTGTTCTGCCTGGAGTGGAATCTTTATTTAACAGAGTGTTTGGAGAGGCACTCTAAGAAGGCTGAGAGAGAAACAAACAGTGTGATAAAGAAAGACTGGGAGAAAGAGAGAGAGCTGAAGAGATACACAAGACGGGGAGCATAACCGCCGTCTCTAATGAGAACGAGTCAGGGAAGACTTGGAGTGCAGCGCAGCAGGGAGGCCTGCCGGGGAGAGACTGAACGTGTTGAACAACAGGGGGCCAGAAATAATTAGCTGACACTGGTGGCTGAATGAAACGGCCTCCTCTGAGCTCCCTGAGAAACAAGCACAAGGGAAGTTGTCATAACACATGTTTGCAACTCTGGCTGGAGGCCCCGTGTGCTAAGACTACAGACACCATCAGGACAACACTAATTGTCATTTAGGCTAACATTTATCGACATCAGTTCAAATCCCCGGTCGGGATCTCTACATGAGATGCAACAACAGGGTAACAGCAGCAACAGTAGCAGTGAGGCCAGGAGGAACAGGAGTGGGAGGGGCAGTGAGGTGTTTCTGGCTAAATTAATAATGATCAGATAAGGTTGTAATCATAGGCAGCGATAAAAGGATTTGGCCCCTGGTGAGTGAAGCTGTGCATGCCAATTACAGTAACCAGGTAGATCGACACAGGTGGGCAGAGGAAAAAAGATATTTTCTACAATGTTATTAAAGGTCTTTCAAAGTATCTACAATTAGTGCTTGAAACACTAGATCTTCCCACCCTCCCACCCCCCTCAACAAAAAAATAAAAAGGACAAAAAGCAAACAAACTGATGAAAAAAAGAGTTAGATACCAGTTTAATTACTGACATATTTGACAATGACTATCACAATACTTACAGAAACAAGGGCCCTATTTAAAGGATCTAGCACATGGTCTGAAATGCATGGCACAAGTGCATTTGGAGTGTGTCCATCTCCACTTTTGGTAATTAAAGCGGCGCATAATCTGGGCACTAAGTAAGGCGCAAAGGGGTTTAGCCCTTTAGCATCATCGTTCAACGCACTGCCGTTTCACAACATTAACTACATGCAACCAGACTATTTATTATTGCTAACTTGACCACGGAGCCCCACGTGCAAAAACAACACCAAAGGGGTACCCAGTGCGTTAAAAAGTGTTGCTTGAGCATCCATATGTGAGGAGTTGGGAGTAAGAATGTGTTGGACAGAGAGCCAGATAAATCTGCGTTTGTGTAACGTCTGGATCCTCACTGCGCTGCATTATTATAAACTATGATGAACTGGTTGTGGGTCACATCTTTATCTTCCAGGTTATTTCTTTATTGTATGTGTTGATGTATAAGTTTTCTTTAACGATTTAGCCTGTGGTTAATGATTAGATAGGCTGCTGTCAGTAATTGTAAGTTTCCAATCATGCAGCAATGTCACAACAAATATAGCTGGACATTTAAGCAGAAAAACTAAAACTGTGTCAGTTGAAACTAGCAAGGACACTTGTGCAGCGCTGTGAATAAGTGAACTAATTAGCACTAAATATAAATGTAGCAATGCCACAATGTCATGTTCCAGAGGTGGGTATATGTGTCCTCTGTCACAGAGATGCCATATTGATCTCTAAGATTTGTTCCGCTTTTTTTTTTTTTCCTCTGGAGTAATGTAGACAATGTATCACTTTGAGCTGGAAAGGTCAAGCCCTAGCATTTACTGAACATAAAGGAAAGAAGCTATTTTTACATGTATGTGTCAAAAGGCTTTGAGGATATAAGTCAATATAAGTCAGTTGGACGATTGCAAATGTATAAAGACTGAAAAATAATAATATGGACATGTTTATTCAAAGAAGCCTGAGAATGTGAGGGGGCGTCGTTGACATTTCTTTTTCCTTTACATTTCCTTCTGGATAATTAGCTTGTCAGGTGTGTTAGCCACCTGGAATATAATTATGCTGCACCTGAGTAGGGGAGGCAGAAAGAGACAGAAAGAGTGGCAGAGGAGCATTTTGGCTGCCCATTACACCAGCTTGGAGAGAGTGTGATGATGCCATGCTGAGTATTAAGTGTTGTTTTTGTGGTTTTCCTGGCTGACCACTCACCGATGACCAATGTTATTTGATACCTGTGTAGAGTGGAAATTGTAATGGAGTAGTCTTTTCATCTGTACAGTTAATGAGTTTGGGGATTTCGGTAGGTGTCAACCACAGAGTACAGGTCATTATTTATAAATGGTGACATTCATTAGAAGACATTGACCCCGGAAATCAATCTATCAGAGTTGGGGATGCTGAGACAAAGTCAGTGTATATAATTATCTTATACTAATGCAGTTTATCCATTCTAATTGCCAGGATAATTTAAATATAATAGTTATTAACAACATTTTACACCAACTGTAGAATGTGTTACACTACAACAGACAGCAAACTTTAACACTGATGTACGTATGTATGTAAAAGCAGTCACAGTAACTGTATTGTCAAGAACACCAAAGTCAAGCATGAGAGAATGAGAGAGTGAGGCAGGGCGTGCATGTGGGCGAAAGATGGCCTATGACCAGTTCATCATACCGTAGTTTATAATGATGAAGCGAGGATACAGCCATTTCATACAGGAGACAAGGTGTACACAGATATTAACGCCCATTTAACCAGCATCTGTTTGACGCTGTTATTTTAGAGCAGCCTCTACCATTACCAGATCTATTTTACTGTATAATAAAGAGCTTTAACCAAAGCACATATCCTACAGTGTCACTGTACAGTGTCAGTAATTACAGTTAACCCACATACTCTATAGTTGCCTTTTGTAGTTATAGCTGTCTTCTGATTGAACTCTCTCCAGGGGTCTGAAAAAAATGATCAGTGCTGTGACATCTTTGGTTACTTTTATTCACTTGAAAATCTCTAAACTCTCCAAAACACCTCCATTTGTTCTGCTACCGATACATATAGATAATTAATGGGTTGAAAAACAAACTACTTTCTCTTTTCCGCCACAAATACCGGTGTGCTACTTATATACATTTAAACTTTCTAATTAAAAGTAGTTTTGTTGTTATGTCTGGTTTTAGGTGTTGCACAAGCCCCCTCAGCACCTCTACTTCCTGCATCCACATTAGCAGATGTTGGTAACCTGACTTCTATACAGTGAGGGTGGGATTAAATCAAAACTAAATATAGAATGTCAAAGCAAGACTCTAATGTCTAATCTGATGGAATGAAGCATTACTTTGTAAATATGAAAAAAATTAAGGGCGCACACTATGTTTCACCCCTGTTATTACAAGGGATGACATAGCAATTATAATTCAATAAGCTATAGCCTAGAGGATAGTATAGTGTACAGAAATGCTAAATTGTATGCATTCATCTGGAACAGATCATTGAACAATTATCATCATCTTAATCATCAAGTTTCTAGACTGTAAAGACCCACAGAAGAGCGAGAATTTGACCTGCAGGATGCAATAATTACATCAGCCAGTGATATTTCATACTCCCTTACTTGACAAACAGGATACCACACAGATATATGAAGAAAGCAACCGTATTTCCCAAAAATATCCCTGTCCAATGAATAACTGAGCTGATTTAAGATCAGACTTCTAAGAGCATTAAGCTCCAAAGCCTAAGAGGGTTTAAACAGCTTATTCATGCGGGTGTCAGGGAAAATGTCCACATACACATATGCAGGTCTGCATAGTGTTGCGCATCCTCAAGAATGCAACCACAGGTTCTGAACTACAGTGGCTGCAGAGATACCATGAAAAGAAGATTTTGATTGGGCTGCTTGTGTTTTCTCCTACAAGTCTCTGATGTCAGTGGTAATAGTGAAGACAAAATAAAGAAAGTTGAAGAACAACTCAGTATTTTGCTACTTTTCAATGACACACATTCAGCAAAGCCCCTGTTTCCAGTCTAAATCTAATTCTGCTAGCTGTAACTTCATATTTTATTGTATGGATGTGACAGTGGTGTCATCCAACTCTCAGCAAGACAGCGAATAAGCATAATTCCCAAAACATTTTACTTTCTTTAAAGCCACTATAGCTATGATTTGAAAAGTTAGTGGTGTTAGAACCTCAATTTTCCCTTCATATCACATAAACCAACACATTTGTCTTCACCTTTACAACCAGTTTAATATTCAGTTCATTTTTTACTACCCTTAAGACTACACTGAATCTCCTGTCTTGCATAGCAGGCATTCATACTGGCTCGTCCTCCCTTTACATTCTCTGTTCTCTTAAACAGCAGTAAGATGAAATGGATTAAGAGCTGATATCCATTAGCGGATGGGACCTACAGTGACTTTACAAGACACTGTGGGATCATTAGGGCCTTTAGACTTGATGGGATATTGTGTTTTTATGAGCTCTGTGCAGTAATCCATTAATAGGGCTGACACGCCATTAGGCTTTATTGATGTCCAAAGCGTGGGCTCACATGAAAACACCATTATTTGTCATGATCAAAGTTTAACGCTGACACACAGTGATTTAATGGCGCCACCAGCTGCTGAGACCCCTCTCTTTAACCTTCAAGGACATTCAGGTTGATGAGATATACAAGTTGTATGGTTAAACACAACTTCAGTTTTTAGGTTATATCCTTTAGCTATTTTCATGGATTATTCTACATTTTCAGCAGTCTTTTAGTCTTATTTTAGTGGAGCACTGAAAGGGAAATTTGTTCTTTTTAATAACAATCAAGACAAGTTTTTTCGTAGTGAACATGGATAAATGAGACTTCGTTCTTAAGTATTACAAAACAGCACATTCTTACTCCTGCCTGGAGTACTGCCTCTGCCTTGAGAAACAATTGTCCTCAGGTTTCTCATTGCTGAAGCCTCATTTATTAAAGGAGGGTACATCTCTTATTTGTTTAGCGTTTTTGTAATGCTGAGTTAATACATTTTTCACCGCTGTGCAGTATTCCGGCAGAACAACTTGCTTGTGCAGACTTTATTCGCTGCCCTCTAGGGAAATCGAATATGTATTTGCCATTCTCTTAGGATTTTAAAAGGGTTTAGCAACATTAATAATTTCTAAAAACATTAAAGAGGAAATGTGGCTTTTTGATGTGTCGTACTTCTGCCAGATAAGCATTTAGATGAGTTAAGAAGTGTGAGTGTTCACTGGAAGAGGTTGAAGAAAGGTAACTGGTTTGCAGTGAAGACATCATGATGGGTAATTGAGCCAAGTGTGTGATCCCAGAAACAGAGCAGAGAGACAAGAGAAAATGGAAGATAAGCAAGGTATTTCAGTAACCAATAAAGGAAAACTAATTTGTTGACCTTTAACAGTTACCCATTCAAGGGATTTAAAAGGAAAAAATACTAAAAAAATAAGAGAAAGAAATTAAAAAGAAACATTTTAAAGATTTTCTGTAAAGTTTTATGATCAAAAAAGACAATAATCAATGTAATTTATTTGTGACACAAGAAAAATCTGACACTAAATGTCGAGATGTTCATTGTAGTTGTAGAACTAATGTAGCAAAAGTCAGATTTCATGCTTTTCATGTAAGGTTGTACTGTCATTTAACATTTTTAAAAATCTATTCTATAGTTTTTTTCTTCTTAACAGTGCTCAATGGCATGCAACTGGCCAAAAGGGTATATAAAGGGCAAAAAAATTATTTTATTGTCATGTCATTCCTGAATGACAGGTCATATTTAGTACGTATCACCTGCTCAGAGTAATGAATCACTTCAATTCAGGCAATATGTCTTTCTTATTTGATTTTTTCCTCCTTATATTGTTCCTGATCTAATCTATTTTATCGCATAAAAAGATAATCACAAAGAGGAAATCTGGTATCAATCACCCGCCTGCACTCATGACAGGTTGCTAAGGGCATCCAAATGACACTGAAGCATGCTGGGACTTGTATGCTCTGTGGCCGCTCTGTGTGTCTAAGCCCCGTTGGTCAGGGTTAACTTCCAGACACCCCGATGATGAATGACAGTTATCTCTTTTTACGGCTTGATATAGATCCATCAGCTTCCTCCGGAGAGTCCTCTCAGGCGTCCTGAGCGGAGGAGATTTTCCAGGTCACCAAGCCAAGGTGAAAAATAAAACTATGCAAACAATGCTCACACATTACAGAGAAAACACACACTCGAAGACATGGATGCTTGCAGATGAACTGTGTCACACGCACACCTCCCTCTTTTCAACTGGACATATGGAAATGTCAGCGCCTCCCAAGAGATATTCGCTAATGTCAGGACATGTGGCTGGCATGGACCCGGGCCACACGTACACTCCTGTCCAGCTGTGTCAGGGACTGCCGGCCAACCCTTGTATACACCCAACCCCCCCTCGTGTACCTCCCTCTGCCGTCACCCCCAGGAGGGAAACTAATTGTGAGCATTATTGATTGCCACAGCAGATCTGTGCTGTCCATCGGGTAAATAAGATGGATGGAGTTGTCAGGTTGTCATCAGGCAAGGTTTTTTGACAGCATGCCTCAGGGCGTGTACAACACAGTCCAGGTTAACTGAGGCATACATTGAGCAGTGAGGCAGTGCAGAGGTACAGCTTTGACTTTGGAGAGAAATACAGGGAACGAAAGGCACCCTACTTCAATAGACAACTTGGTTGTATCACCTTTTATTGATAACTATCATGTTTTAAAGGTTCAGTGTGTAATAGTTTGGAGGAGCTATCGACAGAAATGCAATATAATATACATATCTATGTTTTCAGTGGTGGATAAACCCTTACATAATGAACCATTATTTTGTATTACCTTAGAATGAGCCATTTCAATCTACATACACGGCGGGTCCTCTTACATGGATCCATGTTGCACCACCATGTTTGTACAGTAGCCGAAATGGACAAATAGCGCTACAGAGCGCGCTTCATCACCACGTTGAAGTAGCATGAGTAGTAGTAGCAGTGTCTGGTCTATTACATGAACACAAACTGTAGTCGGAAGAACAACTTCGCAACTCTGGAAATGAGACAATATGTGGAGAATGTGAATGCACCGTGAACCGCTGGTTGCAATTTGCAAGGCTCACCACTAGATGCTACTAAAACTTACACACTGAACCTTTAAAGGGTTAAATCAATAAAAAAATTCACATGTTTTCTAGTTATTTTAGACCTTTGTATAGGGGTATCTAGATACAGATAGTTTTGGTTTTGATTTGTCAGTTTTTGATTTATCTGTCTTTGAGATTTCTGCTTCCAGAAGTGAATGGAATTTCAATAGTGCGTAAAGCATTTTAAATGACAAAAATCTGAATTTCACCTGACCCAACCCAATCTGACTTGTACCCAGGTTAGGTCTCAGATACTTGGAACCAAGTGGACGCCACAAATACAAGTTCTGAACACGTTGTCAAATCAAAGTCAAACTTTATTGTCATTCTTTGCATTCAGGTATACAGCTGAATGAAATGTTGATTCGTACAGACCATGGTGGATAAACAAAATAGGAAAAGACAACAACAAATCACAACATACTACAGTAGCAACACAGACCTCAGACCATTCACCTGATACACACGTGTTGTGTGTGTGTGTGTGTGTGTGTGTGTGTTTGTGTTTGTGTTTGTGTGTGTGTAGAGAGAGAGAGGGAGAGATCATATTTCCTATACATGTCTATTAGACTTTTTTTTGTAAATTTCTCCTTACTGTAATTGATTAAGATATCCGTAGTGATGTGGATAAGAAGCTGCCCTTACAGAAAGGAACATCAGCCTAAGGAGTTTTTCCCATGTTTACATTTCTAATTTTAGAATTTCTTCCGTTGTGCTATGCAATGCTGTAAAACAGTCCTTTCTTTACAAAGTACAAAGTGTAAAACCATAACTGTGAATCCTGTCCAGTCTCTTGCAATGTATAACTTTATACTGTTGAAATTTATATGACATATTGACAAAGTGCAGCCTTGTGCATTTTCAATCATTCTCATCAAAACGTTAGCCATAGTTTACATCAGAAAACATTTACAGAGTACACTGTTATATTGATAACATGAATATTTCGTTCGTAAACAATGACACAACAACTTGTCATTCTGATGGCTCTGACATTTTCACTGACATAAAGATTTGCTTTTGAGAGATAAGCTTTTGTAGGTAATCAACTGTGTTGTGCTGTTTGTTCGATATGTATCGTTTGTTTGATATGTTTCGAGAAATGCACTTACTGTTTTGCAAATGTTAGAGATGATTCGAGAAATGTACCAAAGCGAGTGAGAAAAACTATAAATTAAATCAACCTGATTTGGCTTTCCTTTCTTAATATTTTCACACATGGAAAATCACATTCATGCAGTGGCAACCCTTTCAAGAGAATTACACGTCAAGGTCATTTGCTACTCTGATATGGAATGCTGTGCACTCATATGTGCACAAGTGTGTTCATTTATTGTATTTTTTTAATACTGTGATGTAACTATGGAAACTAAATTACATCAATTTCTCCAAAACAAATAAAACATTGGTGACAAAACCTACCTGCCGTTACTTCTGTTGCAGAAAAAAGAAGGAAAGAACGACTACAGAATGCGTGAAAATTAATTTCTGCTGCATCTCAGTATGGCTACATCAGAATCAAAAACCAGCTGTTATTGCCAGGTATGTGATCACCTACGAGGAATTTGACTCAGGATTGTCCATTGCTCACAATGTGCTTACTTATGCAAAAAATACAAAATCACAATAATAAAAATAAAATAAAATCAGACACAGACGTCAGTGTAGACAACACAAATATACACACTATGAACAAAAACAATATAGACAAATAGTGCAGTGAGCAGAGTGCAAAGGATGCAGGAGTATGTACATGTCGGAGGTGGATGTGATATACAGGTACATATACATGCATACATGTACACATGTACACATGTACACAGTGCAATGAAGCATAGTGCAAAGGATGCTGGAATAAATAAGTATAAGTAGTTTGTGCAGGAGTTATGACTTGAGGTAGGTGGATTGGTATACAGTATCTACGATATGACAGTATAACAGTATGAACAGCACTGAAATAGAGAACGGTGAATAAATAATAAGTGGTAACCAGTAAACAGGTGGCTGATTAGAGACAGAGTTACTGGGTTATTGCACAAGAATTGTTCCTGACACTATGAGTCAGAAATCAGCTGTTCATCAGAGTGATGGCTTGTGGGTAGAAACTGTTCCTAAGTCTGTTGGTTTTAGCGTACAGTGCTCTTTAGTGCCCACCAGAGGGGAGAAGCTGGAACAGATTGTGTCTGGGGTGAGATGGATCTGCAGTGATGTTTCCTGACTCTGGAAATGTATAAGTCCTGAATGGAGGGCAGGTTGGCACTGATGATCTTTTCTACAGTCCTGACTGTCCATTGTAGTCTGTCCCTGTCCTTTTTGGTGGCAGATCTAAACCAGACAGTGATGGACGTGCAGAGGACAGACTGGATGATGGCTGTGTAAAAGTGGATCAGCAGGTCCTTTGGCAGGTTGAGCCTCCTCAGCTGGCGCAGGAAGTACATCCTCTGCTGGGCCTTCTTGATGATGGTGTCTGAGTTGGGCTCCCACTTCAGGTCCTGGGAAATAGAGGATCCCAGAAACCTAAAGGATTCCACAGCAGACACAGGGCTGTTGAATATTGTGATGGGGGGCAGAGTGAAGGGGGCTCCTCCTGAAGTCCACGATCATCTGCACAGTTTTGAGCGTGTTAAGCTCCAGGTTGTTCTGGCCGCACCAGAGAGCCAACTGATCAACCTCCCGTGTGTAGGCCAACTCATCACCGTCCCGGATGAGGCCGATGACCGTTGTGTCGTCAGCAAACTTCAGGAGTTTGACAGATGGGTCTCCTGAGGTGCAGTCGTTGGTGTACAGGGAGAAGAGCAGGGGGTAGAGCACACACCCTTGGGGGGAGCGGGGGTTGCAGTGCTAATAGTCCGGGTCCTGTATGTTGGGATAAGGTGGAGGCTGGCACAGTGAGCTGGGTGAGTTTGGTGCTGAGGATGTCCATGATGATGGAACGCCGAGCTAAAGTCCATGAACAGGATCCTTGCATATGTCCCTGGAGAGTCAAGGTGTTGCAGGATGTGATGCAGTCGCAAGTTGACTGCATCATCCACAGACCTGTTAGCCCTGTAGGCAAACTGCAGCGGGTCCAACAAGTGGCCTGTAATGTCCTTCATGTGGGCCAACACCAGTCTTTGAAAGGACTTCATGACTACAGATGTCAGGGCGACAGGCCTGTAGTCATTTAGTACAGAGATGGAGGGTTTTTTGGGCACAAGGATGATTGTGGAGCGTTTGAAGCAGGAGGGAACTTCAGTGATCTGCTGGTCTGCACACATTTTCAGGCAGGATGGAGACACACCTTCGGGGCCAGAGTGCAGATGAGGGGTCGGGTGGTGGGCAGTGTGTCAGAGGGGGAAGGTGATTGTTTGAAGATGGTGTTGGAGTGGGGGAGAGGTGTGACTGTGGGCTTTTCATACCTACAATAAAAGCCATTCAGCTCATCTGCCAGTTGTTGGGTACCAGTAGTGTTAGGGGATGGTCTCCTGTAGTTGGTGAGTGTCCGCAGGCCTCTCCACACTGATGCAGGATCGTTGGCTGCAAAGCTGTTATTTAGTTTTTCGGCGTAGCTCCTCTTGCAGCTTTGATCTCCTTAGTCAGTTTGTTCCTGCCCTGGTTGTGAAGGACTCTGTTCCCACTTCTGAAGGCCTCCTCTTTAATATGACAAAGCTGCCTGAGTTTCGACCAGGGTTTTTGGTTGTTGTATAAGCGGAAGGTTTTAGTCGGCACACACATGTCCTCACAAAAACTGATGTAGGATGTCACAGTGTCAGTTAGTTCATCCAGGTCAATGGCTGCAGCCTCAAAAACACTCAGGCCATTGCAGTCAAAGCAGGCCTGTAACTCCAGCTTTGACTCGTTGGTCCATTGTTTCACAGTCTTTACAAGAGGTTTAGCAGATTTCAGTTTTTGCCTGTATGTTGGGATAAGATGAACCAGACAGTGATCAGAGAGTCCCAGGGTTGCGCGGGGAACAGAGCGATAGGCATCCTTTAATGTTGTGTAGCAGTGGTCCAGTGTGTTAGTGTCCCTGGTGGGACACTTAATATGCTGTCTGTACTTTGGGAGATCATGGCTGAGGTTTGCTCTGTTGAAGTCCCCAAGAACAATAAGCAGGGAGTCTGAATGTTTTTTCTCCACGTTAGTTATCTGGTCGGCCAGGTGTAGTAACGCCTCACTAACACAGTCCTGAGGTGCAATGTAAACAGTGACCAGGACAAACGAGGAAAATTCCTATGGTGAAAAAAAAGGTTTACAGTTCAAAAATAATGTCTCTAAGTGAGGGCTGCACGATTTTTCCAACACTGTGACATCTGTGCACCAACCTTCGTTTATATAGAAACAGAGTCCGCCTCCCCTTGTTTTTCCCGTGAGCTCCCTTTCGCGATCCGTGCAGATGAGATTAAATCTAAGTATGTTGAGCATGACTCACCATCCAACATATTCTCGTGTGTCAGTTCAGCAGTAATCGTCTTCACTTATGCACTTCTGAGTGTAAACCCTCAACAAATGGTTTCATAGCACTACTAACACCATGTCGACTTTATTAGCAGTTGCGTGGATAAATACGTACATTTTATATATATATGTAGCAGACCTAAAAATTTTTAGTTATGCATTTTAATAAATCTATGAGAATTGATACCCAATTATGAATTCATAATTGAAGATTCATAAAATCTAAATTTTCCTCGTTAAGGGCACCACCGGAGTTGTTATAATCCTAGAGTCTCCGGACCTCTAGGTAGTTTTGAATAATTATACAATTATTACGAGTGATCAGTTAGTTAATAATCTAAGTCTCATATCTAAAGGGTCAATTCTCTTGGCAGGAACTAGAAATAGGCAACACACACAGCTCTTGATTATATTACAGTGAATTTATTCTCTAACTAAGGTGATAAAAAGATGGTTGGATACAGAGAACATAAACATTTGCTGAACAATGAGCCTGGAGGTTTGATTGTGGGAAGCATTTGACTCATACGGCATAGAAGAGCTAATGAAAGTAAACTAATGCTATAATTTAGGAGTTAAAATGGGCATCTGATCACGTGTGTTAAGTCTTACTGCTTGTCGACAGCCTGCTTTAGGTAACTAAAGATTTAATTAAATGCTTTGAGTCTTTGGAGACTGCAGTCCTTAGCCATTCAAAGTTCGGTGTCTGGACCATGTCACACTTGGGTGAGACAGGGGTTTTCCTTTTTGATGTGGTAATAAAACAAAGAATAAGGTCAGTTGCCACGGAAACGTGTGTGGGGGGCCAGTTTTGATAAGCTGTTTTGGAATATGCCAATGGCTGGTTCATGTCCCTTTGTCAGTTTAACAGTCAGGCCCCGCGTTATCAGCTTCGGAATCAAAATGGTGCCAGTTTTATGGTCGGGATAGCACTTAGAGAAAGCAACTTTGACCCCTCCCCTTCTTCTCTGGGGAGGAGAAAGGAATTTAGGGTAGCTCCAAGTTTATTCAATGTAAAATGCACAAATCCACACCGTTGTTCACTACTTATACGTATTATATTATATTAGGATTCGTAAGGCCCCTTCAAACGGAAAAGAGAGAACTGAATGTGAAGCACGGCCGGCAGTATTCCTGTGCCTTCTCTCTGCTCACCAGACTTTCCAGATTGTGTGTAAAGTAAACACCGCTCTGGGCAAGGATTGCTTTCTAAATGCTGTTGAGGATTTGAGTGATTATAAAGAAAATGAATATAGAGGAACCAGAGATTAACCAGAGCCTTAGTTGACCCTCTTCTACTGCAAGCATCCTCTCACACAAGGCAGTTTTCCTGATGAATTTAAATTGTTCTGAGGATAATTTGCATTTTGAGTAATGAGGTGAAAAGGGATCCAGTTACATATAACATGATCGAGAGGCACAACAATTAATGTTCAGCCTCGCATGGAGAGAGCCTTCTAAAAGTTTCAATTTTATGACTCATACACTGATAGCAGAGAGGAATAAATGTGACAACTGTTTGCCCTACAAGTAATGTGGTCAGTGCTGTATGACCTCAATTCTCTGTGACCAAGCTAGTCATTTTCCAAAAACACATCTCCATTTATTTATTCGGGGTAAATTGACTTATTATTATGCTGTTTCAGGCTATACTCTGCTTCACATTCGATCAGTTAACCACAAATGCACCAGGAAGGGCCACTATGGCTTCAGTGTTGGTTACTGCAGTTACTGCTACACAGGAGAGTTTGTGTCCTTGTTTGTGTCCAGTGTGGAACCAAAAGTCAAAAGTGACGTACATACGTAACTTACCTGACATGACTAATGTGCTTAGGAGTGAGGAGTCAGCAGTCAGTGGCGGTATAAAACAGATCAGTAAATTAGTTTTTTCACAAATTGTGAATCCTAGAGCAGAAATGCCAGTCATAAATGTGCACAAAAAATATTAGGCTGATTGGTCCAATAGTATGTGAGATTCGCTGCGCACACATACACAAACACATGATTCAGTCCAGGCTTACGTCAGCTAAATCATTTAAGGAAAACAAAAAAAATCCTGATTATTGTGGGCTCATTGTTATTAAATGTGAATCTAGCCAAGAAAGTGACATTTTCTAATTTAGCTTATTTGGGGTTGCAGTACATTTATTACATCTGATCCCACATTATAAGTTTGCTCATGGGAAGAAATCCCTCTAGATTACTTCATTCCACCCATTTTCCGTGTGTACTTTATGTGTGCTATGCACCTCCATCCACAAAAATACCAAAAGTGCTTTTTTTTCTATTGCTTTCACCCTTCGCCTACTAATTGAGAATGTTAAAAGTGAAAGGACAGTGTAATCAGGTTTATGTTTGACCTTTTTAAACCTATAAAGGTGTTTTAATTGTGGACATGTGACTATGTAAAGTAAACAAAAAGGAAGATAAGTGTATTTTGATGGTTAAACACACATCCTCAGATAAATGCATCTCTTAGCCCTGGACTTATCCTGCATCTTCACTCTTAATGGGCCTTTCTGTGGGTTTTTACCTCATAGAAAGAAGAGACTTACTGGCAGTAATGCAACATTAATTCACAGGTACCTGTAAGTTCTGAATGGAAGATACTGTTGGTCCTGCCACAAGGTGTAATGTGTCACAGTGACTCAGTGATCAACAGTAATGGAAAGGCTGGAAGACCGCAGGCATTCAAGCCAGATGAGAAGCAGCTGTAGACACTAGTGTGTCATCTAGAAAATGATACACAATAAAGGTATTTACATGTTGAACTTCCTTTTTCCACCACTTCCTATTTTCTTCGAGAGGGTCTCATTGACAGCAGAATGCTTCATTCTGCTTCAACTATCATTGGTGGTGTGACAAAAGAATTGAAAGTCAACAGATTATGTTTACTTCCAGAACAGAGCTTATCAAAGCGTCATTAGGCCGCTGCGATGCTCCCTTTTATATTTGTGGTTAATGATCCGTGTAATATCTGTCCTTTCCCCCCCGGATGTGCTGTTTTCCATCAAGGCAAGGCTATTTGGAGTACTGTGTCTGGGCTATATGTGTGTGTTTGGAGGGAGTGTCTATGTGTGTGTGTGTGTGTGTGTGTGTGTGTGATCTATTTTTCAAATGATATGAATGATCCTTTCAAACAGCTACACTTTCTTGGGACACAAGGACACAATCTCTTTACTTGGAACAGAGCATAATCCTCACAGGCTTGCATGCATTTTTACTTTTTGTAAATGTGGCGACAGTTCAAGTGAACGTTGTTAGATCATGCTCAGCTGGTTCTCCAAAGTCTATGTAAAAAAAGATAAGTGGATACATACAGTGGATGATCTTTCTGTAAAATGGAGACTCCAAGGTGAAATCTATGACTTTGCATTCATGAATTAAATTTGTGTCAGTAATGTACGGGAGATTGAAATGAAAGGGAAAAACACAGGTTAGAAGCACATTTAGTCTCGGAACAAAGGACATGTTGAGTGTATAAAATGTCCGCTGCAATCTGCATCTTCTTAAATTTAAAATCACCCTGTTATCCCTCAGCTTTTGCGCTAAATGCACTTAGAGTTTTATACTCTCAAACCTGTGAAGTATTTTCTACTGCATCTGTGCATCATTAAAGTGAATTATTTAAAGGCACTGTAATCAAAATTTGTATATTAACAATCTATCAAATGTCTAGGTGCTTGTTAAAGTAGTCTCTCGTAATGACAGTCCACAGAGAATTATCACCTGACTCTGGAGATACTCTCAGCTCCATCTTGCAGTTCACTGTTTTGATTCACTCTTGCTGCTCTCATCAGCGTTGTTTCCAGACGCAGCAGGCAGCTGTTTTAATGCCTAGGCTGTGATAAACCAGCTGGGCACTACCTCCCCAGCACCGAACACCAGACAACAAACTTGCAACTGGATGATGAAATAGTAGAACATATAATAGCTAAAGAACTGGATACATCAGGAGTTGGTGGAAATATAAAAGGAGACTGAATATTAATATCTTGTTATTTTTTTCACTCTGTTGGTAATTTTATACACACACACACACACACACACACATAAATCTATACACATGCAATGAACTGAGCTGCTGCTAGTGTGATTGACGACAAGGGCATATCACTATCAGTGACTTGCCCGTGGGTCGCTCTGAGGATGAGACTCTGCACCTGGCCCAGGCCTTCCAGCACACTGACAAATATGGAGAAGTGTGACCCGCTGGCTTGAAACGTAGGAGCGACATCATCATTCCAGACGTTGAGAAGAGCATAGACTTCTTCTCCAAGCAGTAAATGTGAAATTCTTGCTGACTTCCTAACTTTAGCACTTGCCTTCAGTTAAGAGGCATCCCTGTGAAGTAGTATCTAATGGAATCCAATGTATTAAACCCAACAAAATTTTTGTTGCAGATATTGTTGCTCCCTGTCAAAGTACGCCCATTAAAGTGCTTGCTTTTGCCACTGACATGCTCAAATTGTTTCACACCATTATGGAAAGGATCCCTACAACAATAAACGTATTTTTAAAGAGTAGTGCTCGGCAACGATTAAAATTTTTAATCACGATTAATCGAATTAATTTCTTGCAATTAATCGCATTGTTATGTACAAAATTGAATAATGACTTCTAAAGTAGTGTATTGCGCACTTTTAATTTAAATGTACTGCTATGTACACAAAAGTGCAATAACATGTGGTTTGCAAACACAAATAAGGTGCTTTTTTACCAGCAGTATTCCCTTTACACAGTAGCAATAAAATATTTCTTGTAAATCTCAACTTAAACATTAATGTATCAAATATCAAACCAAAGCTATTTCCCACTGCCAGGGCATTACATTTTATCTAGCTTGTTAAAACAAGTTACCATCAGAGTCCAGTTTTCTTGGGGGGGGTTCTGAACAGGTATCAGCAGAAGAAACATTTTTCTTTTATCAGGGAACAGCATAAACAGTCTATGTTCAGTAGCAAGTGACCCTGTTAGAGTGAGGTGAAGTGGTCGAGAACAAGGTGTAGCGACAAGCGGCGTGTTCCCCTTAAATGTTGCGGTTGTGCTTGCTTCACGCAAACGCCTGCCAGCCACCAAAGTTGAATTGTCTTGAACTTTTTTGGTAGCCTAAGAGATGCGGAGCACAAATCATTGGAAGAGAGACTGATTGCTGTTTGTGAGTTTCCACAATCTGTTACTGTTTACTAAATAGTTATCAGGACATCAGCAGGAGGGAATTTGCATGGCAGAGCATGCCCACAAAACTAGATGAAGGCCTATCAGGTAAAGTTATGTATAATTTTAACTCAAGTTAAATAGTCTACAGCTGTGTAGCGCACAGAAGCTGTTGCCATGGTTACTATATATGGAGCACCTGCAGTTTACTGGCGGAGCACTGTCTCCTCGTCTGATCACCTGAGAAGCAGAGAGCTTCCCTGCGGGGCCAAGCGACTACATTGCGATTTTAAGGACGTTCCTAAGATCAACATCTTCCCCAATACTAATCAGCAGGCAGTGTGTAGCTGTCCACTTCACTATAGCATTTGATCGCTTGTCTTGCTTTTGTTTATCTCCTTCTCCCTCCGCTGCTTGTTTGGGTGGGTGATTTGCAGGCTGATCAACATCACACCCCTCCTGTGACCCATGGTTTGATTGTATGTGTATTCAGACCTGGTGAGCAACGGACTTTCAATATAATAATAACACGTGCCATGAAATAATTGTCGGCATTAATTAATTAATGTGTCAATACAACAATAACGCATTAAGGTGTCTTAAGCACAAAAACTATATTGCTCTCATCAAAGCCATCAGACTACATTAATAAGAACAGTAATTTTACCTCGCAGAACGCTGCCTCCGTGGATTAGTTTGTTTTTTGTTACTGTCTGACTTTTGTTAAAGAGTTAAAAAAAATGTCATACAATAACACAAACTAATCGATCGAGCAGCGGTAAATTAAAGTTAAACTTTTTGTCCAGTAGGAGCGAAGTTGCGGCTGTTTCTGGTTTAAAAAAAAGGATCTTACTCTTTAAAAAAATGTGATCCTTTCCATAATGTTGTCAGACAATTCCGGACAAGTCCGGCGGCCAGCAGTTGCTTTTCTCCAGCTGCACAAAGTTGGAACCATCTTTTGCTTGGTCTCGCTGAATTGTTCTTTGCAAATGCCGCGCGATCAGTTGTTTTTCTAAGCTCACAGTAAGCCCACGCAGGTACAATGTGTCCGACTTGAGGGCGCAGTTTTTATTCCCCACCCCTACACTCATGTAATTTCTAGCCAGCATGTCTTCTGTTAAGTCCAGCATGCATCACATTAGGTCAGCGCTGCAAAGCGCCCCATGAAGTCAAACGCACTTAATATGTCAGTATTGATCAGGCATGCCTATGTCCACAGCCAGTGAGAGGGAGCTTCATTTCTGATCACAACCAAACAGCCCAATATATGTTTGTTATAAGAGACTTAAAAAACAAGCTGCCCTTAAAAGCCTGTGCACTCAGTAGTCTATACAGTATGGCAGACAATACTTTTACTGCTAATGATAGGTTTACACATTTTACCCCTTTTAGACAAATCCACTTTGATACTTTGCTACTTATGTTAGATTTGACCTCCCATCTAAACTCACCTTGACACACTTCCCTGCTCTACACCAACACAGAAGGTGTTTTGGTGCATCTGGGTAGTGTGTGATGCAGCGTGGTGGGCTCATGTATGTGTGGAAAAGTGGAATAACATGAAGGCAGGCTGTACATATGGCAGAGATCAAACAATTAACCTGCTAGTGATTGGGCCTGCCATTAGGGTGCAGTAATTAGAGCTAAGCGGCCCTGAGACCAGACTGGAGTAATAAGAAAGCTCACTGTGAGGAACAGTCAGACGCTCAACGTCTGTGCGTGTCTGTGTGACCTCGGCCTTCAGACATCTCGACACTTTTCAAGCTCTGTAACAGACTTGTTTGCTGCTCATAATTATATGTTTATTTAGTGTTGTTATTCAGTGTAAAATCAATGAACCACTGGACCTTTCTCAACTACTACAATCATATAATATGCTACCATCGTGCTTGAATGCAAGTGGAAATATTTAATGTATGAATACTGTATTTTTAACGCTACACATAGTCGATTGCCTATATATGTATGTGGACCTTTGCAATCAATATGAGCATGTTCCCTCATACCTTGTTTGTCTGTACGTATTTATCTTTCTTTGCAAGTTGTGTCCCTGCACTGATGTTACTAAGACAAATCCATCCCACTTTCCTGCACTTTGTGAATAAAGTGATTCTTCATCTGATTCAGATATCGATCCTTTTGGTAGGGGACTACAAGTGTAGCTGTTTTCCTTAAAGTTCTGCGTTAGAAAGTCAGCCAGTAAGTTGTTGAATCTTATCCAACCGCTGAGACTGTAATTGATCAGAATCAGCTTTATTTGCCAGATATGTATACACATTGAAGGAATTTGACTTAGGATTGTACTTACGACATGCTTACTCATACGATGATGCAATAACACAACAAAAAAATGGCTTGTGGGAACTGTTCCTGAGACTGTTGGTTTTGGCGTACAGTGCTCTGAAGCACCTTCCAGAGGGGAGAAGCTGGAATAGGTTGAGACCAGGGTGAGATGGAGCTGCAGAAATGTTTCCTGCCCATTTCCTGACTCTTCCGTGACTAAGTCCTGAATGGAGGGCAGGTTGGCACCGATGATCTTTTCTGTAGTCCTGACTGTCCATTGTAGTCTGCTGAAAGAGTGCTCTTAAATTTAATTGTGTACAGAAGATTCAAACCCATTCTGTGCTGCCTGAAGGCTGCACAGGATTAATCCACCTTGCATCATGTTATGTGCACAGGATTACTCCATCTGCAAATGCACATCATATTAGCTATAATTAAAGTCAAAGTAGCTGTATAATTCTCTCAACACATGTTTCAAGACTGTGTTCTTATGCTATTTGGCCCCCTGTAGGTCTGTAATTGTGAATACAGGCATTCATGCAAACCCACTTTATATGCTGTAATCATTCACATTTACTTTTATTTCTCTCTTTTTTTAATAGGCCTATATTAAATATTGTTTTTGATCATGATAAGAAGTCTCCACCCTTTTTGTATTTAACACACCTCACTTTGTCTATATGTAATAGGTTGTGACTCTGTCCATCTAAATTTGGCTGACATGGAAACAAAGGAAATGGCAAAGGAGTAAGCATCCGATGATGCTCAAAAATAACTAGTTTGTAAGAAACAGAAATCAAGTGTTTATAGCTGAGCCGAATGGCCTCAATCAAAGCTTGAGTGAAATAGAGAGGGTGGAGATGTGATATTGTCTAAGTATGGGAATGACAAACATTTTCAGACAGACTCCCCTTGAAGACATTCATAGTGTTGCACTCAGGTACTCACATGCAAACTGACAACAATAGTTGAGTAACAATTGACAAAATCAGCTTCTACAACAAGATACTAACAGAGGTCACTTTGGCTTGACCCCTGTGACATTTCAGCAGGAAGTGCTCTAACTACAATCTGATAAATATTCAGGTAAGAGAGTTTTCACCGTAGCAGCTGGAGCCTGAAAGAACCCACTGATTGTGTTTGGTGCCACGACGATATTGTGCTGCCGGGATGTAAGGTCACTTTGGACCACCAAATATCAAGTGGTTGGGGGAGTTTCGCATTGGCATAGGAGGGAGTGCTTGAGGACACCAGCTGAGTTTAGGTGGGCACCATCTCATCTCATTGGTGTAGAGGAAATGATGCGATACCTCCCATCCCAAGGTCATCCCATGCTACAGTGATTCCCACATACAGTTTCCAGCATCAGAAATACCCTTCTGCATGAAGAGCTGGAGAGCTGGATGATTTCAGAGCCAAGCGGTGGCCATCTCGGACTGTAATTCCATCATTTTGCGGTTAAAGGAAGTCATCTGTGGTAATATGTTTGGATGCTGGAAAATCACTCATCGCAATGTAACATTACTTTCTACGTAAATTACTTTCTTTCTGAACACAGCGTCTGTGTTTTGTTCATTTTATATCAGTGTCTGCATATACAGTGAATTGCATCCGTTGTTTCCGCTGTTAACTTCTTTGCCACACAGCAAAATAATCTCTAATGAAAACAATACAGATTTTCCTGCCATTCCAGAGTTTTATATCACCAGCAGGTGTTTAAAAATGCCATAGGCAGTCAGCGTTTGTGAACGCTGCTCTATATGCAATGCCATCATGTACAGCAACTACAAAGCCAGTGTGCGTTTGTTTACACTGCTGAAATTGAAGGACAAAAATTTTTGATCTTGAACTTTTTTCCACTTTTAATAATAGGAACTAAGTGTGAGGACATGACAGCTACGTATAGTGAGAAAAGTAAATCCTTTAAATTGGGAAGTAATATATTAACAAAATAAGAAATAAAAAGTGATAGACTGTCTTCTAAAAGTGTATGAGAGGGGATTAGCTTTTATGTAGTAATGTATATGCTTATTTTAAATAAAATTGTCTTCAATCATACAATTATTAGATTTCTTAAAATATGTTGCTTGTAAAAAAAAGTGTTGGCTTGAGCCATCAGTATGGTACCACCTCCACGTCATTGTGAGCCAGGAAAAACCCTGTCATATACTGTCTACTGACCAGAAATCTTTACCCTTTGACAGCATCTGCATCCATTCTATATGCTCTCTCAGCGGATTTCAAACGTTTTTCTGTTTTTACGTCCCTCCTTTGCTTTTAGCTAGAGACCATGGTAAGGTTACGTGCTAACCATCAGCATTTTAACATTGTTGTGAACATGTTAGCATTTTAGTTTAAATAACCACAGTGCCAAAGTACAAGTGCTAGCATGGCCTAACACTGTTGGTTTTGTTATACACCATTACTGTAGGCAAGTTGAACAATATTTTACTGAAATATGATTATCGGTAACATGAACTGCTATTACTTAAATTTGTTTCAAATTTAAAAATAGTTCAACTTTGTCTAAACTGCCATCTTTTAAAGACACAAAACATTTTTCCCCGGGCACTGTGGGCCCTCCTGATGTCATCATCGGCTCTGTGCATAAAATCAGAATGTAAATGCACTCAGGGCACAGTAAAGATCCAATCACCTAAATAATCTCTGGAGATGGTCAGTGATGCATTTGGCCAATTTAACAATGAAGAGTAAAGAAATGTGTGTCTAATCAACATATAGGAGCGTCATAAACACAACATTGTGGATCTAACAGGAATCTCACACCTCAAAGAGGCAGCATGCAACCTGGATTAGCAATGTGCTGGCAGATGGGGAACAAGCGAGACAAGATGTTTACTGTCACTTTTAAAGGATGTAAATATTATGAGGACGTAATGTGCATGACGGTCAAGGGAATGAGAACTCAGATTTCAGTGCGCACACCAGAGGTACATTTTAATGTGAGGTGTGAAGTGTCATCGTTTCAGTAAACCTGTCTAATCTCCTTCCTTTACAGTATCTCTGTTGCCTTTTATTGGATTACAGATCTATCAGAAGTGCTCTGAGGCACTTCAGTTTTCTTCATCTTCTTTGTAGCTACAGCAATACTTTGAAATCTCTACTGTAATGCCATTTGTTTATATCTCTATCTCCTTTTCCACTATGAAATTTCACGAAGTGACCATAAAAGAAATCGTATTTTCTAGAGGAATGTGTGGGCAGCCAGCAGCCACAACAAGTCTCCTGTGTGATGATTTCATTTTAAGATTAGGTTTTTCCTAAACTTAACAAAAGTGTTTAGAGAGATACTTTTTCTACGAACCCACACAGCAAAGTTATGGATGCTTTTTTTGTATGAATTTGAGGTAGAAAATTGCCACAAATCTCTATATTAGCATGCTTACATTTGCACCCTTCTTAACCTTTTTCACAAATACATTAAAAATAATCCATTATACTCTTCACAGTTTCATTAAAACTGCTTTCGCCACCATGCATTTAAACCGGAAAGCGGATCAGATATTTGATATCATTTCTATTTTAAACTAAAACATGTGAATAAATGCATAAAGTACATTTTTTGTTTCACCAGAGGTTTTCAAACTGTGAGGTGCATATTTTCTTTCGTGTCAGTGTGGGTTTTCTCTGGGTGCCTTGGTTTCCTTTCACAGTCCAAAGACATCCAGGTTAAAGGGTTAGCAGGTAATTGAACTTGTGACCTGTCCAGGGTGTACACCTCTCGTCCAATGTTAGCTGGGATCACCAGCCCCGCAACCCTGCAGAGGATAAATGGTTATAGATAATGGATGAATGTAATAAACAAATAAAGGATTAAAAAAGTTGTAGCCCACAGATACTTATCTGGCTGGAGGGGTTGGGGGTGGGGGGGGCGTCGCAGTTGTCTCAAACTTGTCTTAGGGAGAGCACACAGTGTCAACCTTTAAAACCAAAGTTAGATCATCTTTGGAAAAATATAAAGGTGTTTATTTATATAAGTTGTGCACAGATGGGCTAGCTAATCTCACCTAGCAAACAGTACTTTCAAACTGCATGTAGAGGAATAAGGCATCGATCAATAAGTAAGAAGGCAGGCAGAAGGAGAAGCAGTAATTCACTTCTTTCTCTTTTTTGCCTTGCAACCCTCTTTTTCTCACTTTTTTTAGCCTCCACTTCCCCTCTCACACTTAGTCTCCGTATCCTCCACCCCTCCCCACCGCTTTTTCCTTACCTGAGGTCATGAGCGATGGTTTTGTTATCTTCTCTTCTCTCATCCCTGTGTGTCAATGTTTACTGCCAGCTAAAAAAAACACCTCCCTGTGGATCAGTCTCTCACTGGTAATGTTTCACCTGTTGGACTTGTCTCTGGTTCCTATTACCTCAAAGAGTGGCCACAGAGATTTATGTCAACTCTGCAGCTGACACTGGTTTAGAGCCGTATCGAGAGAGCCAGCTGGCTGCTTTAATCTGCAAATAAACCCAACTATTGAGGGGAAGCAGTGTGGGAAGCAGGAGAGCTGGTACATGAACTCCTTCCAAAGCTCTGCGCTGTCTTGTCATTTATTACAACTTAACGACTTTAGTTTTAATGTTATTGCCTTCTGGAGATGAGAGTTTCCTCTTTCACTCAGGTTATCCATCAGCAAAGTGACATTGATTGCTGTCATATAATTTTGTATAAAGCAATCGTGATTCATGACTGAGTGTTTTTTTTACTTTTAACAAATATCAATATCTTTGTTAATTATAAAAATTAGATCTGTTCTCTGCTCTCCAGTGAAAATGCAGAAGGACAAAATGTTTTGCAAAAACAGAAAAGAAAAAGAAAAATGTGCTTTTTTTGGCAGCAGCCTCAATTTCTCATAAATGCATTGCAGATTATCAATTTCAACTGCACCAATCAAAGTTTCTTAAGCTGTTTTTATTCTTTATTTCCAAGTCCATCTTTGACCATAGAAATATTAGTTTGTCAGAACAATCCCAAGGTCCACTTACTAGTTTTTCACTGCAGCTTTTAACTATATTACACTGTCCTCATATTAAAACACTACTGAGCTCTCCATCTCCCTGACAGCTGAGGAAATTTTGCTGATGAAGTCTAGTGTAATAACATATGCCGTGACAACTTTGTAAGGTGATAGGTCCAAAATATAAAATAATAATAAATTATATGGCAAAAAAACTATTATTATTGCAGCTTTAATTTCAATGGCAGTATTTGAAATCAATCCAGGGAAAAGTGTGAATGTAGTTTTTGCTAATCATATCCACACCTTAACCACTGTATTTGCCATGTACAAGAGTTACAAATGTTCAGAGTGATCCCAAATGAACCTTAAAGGGAAAATATAAGTTACATTTTTTTCTCTTATTGTGGTGATATTTTGAAGAAAAGTGTAAGTCAGATTCCCGCATGTAATTCGTAGGAAATATGATTGCATGTGCACATTATCTTGAATGTTCCTTCACATTTTCCTTCCTTGTCTCTTTCAGGACAATGTGAACCTAATAACACATAATTTTATCACTGCCTCTACAAAATGTGCTAGAATTTCAGTCCTAGTTACCTAGTTACTCCACAGCTCCTGCATTTTCCCATTCTCAAGCCTTTACCTTTTATGTGACACAGTGGACAGAAATCGACAGCACATGGTATCAACCTATAATACAGCGCTGAGCTAAGGGCAGGACAGGTGGTGGAAAAACCTCTCACACAGGCCTTTGTCCAATCTTCAACAAAAGCCAAATAACCTGTGTTCCTCTGTTGCCCTCTGCTCCTCTTTACTCCCCAGATGCAGGAAAGAAGTGAGAGATGTAGCTGAAATACAGGCGCTGCTGACTGTCTGCACTGCAGCCCCACAAGCACCCCCACCCTTCAAACTCTTGATGAGATTGTACACTTTCAATGATGGAGGGAGACACAATGCAATGGATGGCTTCTAATCTGCCTCTCCACTGTGAATACACTGCAGTCTGTTACTGCTTGGAGGGATAGTAGTGTTTGTGTGTGGGAAGGGGTAGGGGGGGGTCTGTGTGCAGAAATGCATGCTTGCATAGATTTATGGCTCACTGTTTTCAGTTGTTACCAGTTTTCACCAAAGAAATACCCATGTATTGGAAGGGAGGACAACATTAAAAAAGGAGTTCTTCAAAATCTTCTAGTAATATAAAGTGTACAGAAAAATGCAATTAGAGTTCCGCAAAAGCAGCTAAAATTAAAATAAAAGAAAGTTTACTATTTTCAACACTACTCTGTAGTACTTTTAAATATAGTACTAATATAATATAATGTATTTAATATAATGTCTTCAAAGGAAAATTTATAATTGTTTACAGCTATACTGTACATCAATACTCGAACATTCTCATATCGGTTTCTAACTTCATTATAGTGTGTTGCTAAATAATTTAAATGTTTAAATGGGCTTCATTAATGATAGATGGATTGAAGTAAAGATCTACCAAAACACTAAACACAATAAATTCACATATTTTTTTTAGAAATAAAAATAAACTGGTAAAACTACACAGGTGTATTTCTGTATGTGTGCAGCAATGTTGCGCCTTTATGTGTGGTATGCATCCTATGATCAAGGGATCTGTGCAGCTCTAAAGTCAATGCAGCTGGTATCGCTGTGTAAGGTTAGGATGGGAGGAAGAGTCATTCAGAGAATGACCAATCACTGCTATTTGAAATTCTTCATTTTACAGCGCAGTGGATAATACACTGACTGCACACCTGCTCTTTCCTTGTAATAGACTGACCATTTCAATGTGAGTGAAAGTGCTGATCCTTTATTAAATTAACCTATTAAATGAGCTTCATTTATGAAGGGAGGGATATAAATGAACTGGAGGTAGAAGTGATTAAAGAAGGGATTTTTGTCCTGATGTTATTGCTTATCAGGAGTCAGAGTGAAATGGTCATCATGGTTTTTAATAGTTTCAGGTTGTATGGTGCATCTTCAGCAGTTACTGAGAAAGTATCACAGCAAGCATGTTAGATGACATGGGACAGACATTGTGACAAAATGTGATGGGTGAAGGCCTTTTTTAGGCTAGTCATAGCAGAGGATACAAGGATAGCAGAGCTGTGACTAACATAACCTCGTTCAAAAATTCAAGACGAGAAGCGAAACACAAACAAGTAAATGTGCGAATGGGGACACAAGGGCGTGATGTTCGTATGCACATACTCTCTCTGTCTCTCTCGCTTTCTCTTTCTATGTCACTATCTATTCTACTTCTTTCAGGGAGGTCTGTCTTTGTTCCTGAAATAGACAACCGCGGTGCAACCAAAATCTGAGAATCTGACAGAGATGATGACGTCGGACTTGTTTACCTGCAAAAATTTTCCAGATAAAAGCACATATCTGTTAAGGTGAGATTTAAAAGGAGTTGTTTATGTACTTCTTCCTGTCCTAATCACAAACAGCAAGAATGCATCACAAGATGATTCATTATTCAAAATATTATGATGGAAAAAGTACTTACAAGCAGCACAAGATGTGTCAACAGTCAGTGCCTTGTCTTCAATGTTTGATATTTTCTCAAGTTATGTAGATGGGATATGGCATTTACATGCAACTGTTAATGGTTAAATTTCTTCAGCAGTGGATAGAGCACTGACAGTCTCTCTTCCTATCTTGCATCAAGTAAAACTATAGTTTGAGCAAAAGAAATAAATTCTATTCAGAACAGTGAGTTTTGACTCACATACTCACAAATTCTTGCTTATACAGATGGGCATTTCTCACGTACACAAAATCAACATCCTATGCAGTTGGAACGCACTACATACTCAATTTTATGTCATTCTCAATATTTCATATCTCCCTCTCTCCTGTTTTTTTTGTTTGTTTTTTGTTTTTGCACCAGCTAGTGCAGGACAAGTTACCCTGTTATCATACTAATTGATACATACTGTGGAGTTTTAATTCCCAGTTCATATCCACAGAACTTCAAAATCTATTCTGACTGTATAATTTTAGAATAGAAAAATGTAGTTGGTATATCTGGGACTCTATTTATCAAAACGCTGAAAGTGAAATTTAGGACTGGAGTGCCTAATAAAAGTAAAAATCTTTCCCTTTCCTCACTAAATTAATAATTAAAGCTGACAAATTCCTTATGAAAAATACTTTAAGATAGGTCTCTTGAGGTGGTTATGGGTAGATCATATGACTGCAGTACTGTGATTGTACAAAATGTAATTAGTCAGTGTCCAACATAACATTTTCCCCCCACTTTTTTTTACTGGCCCCTTGCATATTTTTACTGGCACCGAGGAAAAAAAGAGAAAAATGACTCACTATCTTACTTACTAACTTATAACTAACAAACTTTAGTAATCTTATAATTGATTGAATAATGATTCATTCAAACAACAAAGTATTCATTCATTTTCTTATTTCTTCAGAACATTTGAAAGATTTTAATATATACATTTTTAAGTAGATTTTCCCATGAATGTGCTATTTGCTTCTACATATATAAAACACAAAGACAGGGAGAGACTTATTGCAAATTTTGATTGCCGTTTACAGTAGCCAATAGCGCTGCATGTGCATTACGCCCCCATCCTGTCATGCAGACAATGTTGCCAACTCTGACGTGAAAACAAGTTCCGTTTTTATACTCCAAAGCATCTCTGACTCTTCTCAATGAGCAGAGGGTGCTGCCATGGTGCTGCCATGTTTTAGGGTGATTTTTTTACTCACTTTTTGTCACTCCCAAAATGGTATTCCTCTCTCCTACAGCATCCGTCACAATTACATGCACATGGCAAATTATGGAAATTAGGTGATGGCGTCATTTAGTGACTTCTAGCAACTTTTAGGACAGTCAATAGCTACTTTCCTTACTAACGACTTGGCAACACTGCATGCAGACTGTGCGGACTGGTTCCTGCTCCCAGGCAGAGAACTCTGGGGCCAGGCCACAGCCAATTACGTAGCTGGCTGAGCTAATAAGATAAGCCATGGTTAGCGGTTAATTTAGCAACAAGTAACGCTATCTGTACATCAGCAAACTCCGTAAATTGCAGATAGGTGAGTCAGAGCAGCTGGGGGACACGGTGAACTTTAAGACGCCCAACAGTTACAATGTTGCCTTTGGAGTCGGCGTAGGATGCAGGCAGTGAGACAGCTGACTTCTGATGTAGACAGCAACTGTCAACTGGCCCGAACAGGCCAGCGACTTGCCAATCAACTTGCCCGACTGCTCCCAGGCCACCGGGCCATTGCTTATGTTGAACCCTGTTGGTCATAATGAACACTGTCTGAAGCAATATGTTTAGTTCTGTAGTACTAAATGCTCCTCATTATATGGTTTCTCTAATACTTCATCTACTAGAAGCTGACTTTTTTTCCAGCTCCAGTGTAATTTCTTTTTGGTTTCCTTTCAGTCAATGAGTCAATTCATATTTGTATATTTATACATTATAAATATATTTTACAGCTGTTTATTCCACTTATTCATCACTATTGGAGATTAATTTGTGCATCAGATTGCCACAACATCAGCAACATCATCACCACTACCAAATTCTCAATTCTCCTCTCTCTCACTCACATCCATATGTGTGGGTGATCCTGGAGGTAAGTGATCAACAGCTTTAAACATTTTGGCACCGATGTTACTAATAACAATGGCTCTTTTGTATTTAAGTGTCCCAGTAAGCCATGAAAGTGTGACAGTGAGTGAACATGCACAATACCAGGACCATGAAGCTGAAGCAACTAAATCAGCCATCATTCATTTTATTATTTATACCTGTGATTTTCCTACTGTCGTGATGTCTGATGTGAAAAAGGCCTATCCCACAAACCAAGCCTGCACCAAAGGCTCAGCCTGCAATCATGAAAAGACGCTCGCTGACTGTGACCTTTCTTCTGTGACTGTTGCCTGCACTAGTTAGCTCATAGCTCTATTCACAGCTAGTTAGCTCTTTGGTTACTTTGAATTGACATTGCTACCAATAATTTTGCTGTGTACAATGCAGCAACATCTTTTAAACTGCAGCTGTTAGTTTGCGAGTTTGAAGAAAACACGAGCACAGAAACGTTTTTTAATGCTTCTGTGTCCACTTTACACTTTTCAACTCTCATTTAACCCCCAAAACCCAATTCCCTCTGAGTGGTATACGCCCTGTTTTAATGTCCGACAAATGTCGAATCCATTAATTTGACCCACATAAAACACACCACTGATGCATAACGGAGGTGTTTGAGTGTTGCACCACACCGAAGGAATCTAATGTAATTAGACACTTTTGACTAGATCTTGCAAATGATATTGAAATAATGAGTGAAAGGAGAACAGCTGCTTTTCATTTTAGCATATTAATTACACTGAGGGAGTGACCCCCAGTCCCTCTGTGCCAAGTTGGCACTCGGTCAACCATAATGACTGAGATTCACATCTACTCTATTGATCGGGCTCCGGCTTTTGGCAGGGCCACTACTCGTTTATAATCCCTCTCTACCCCTGCTCTCAATCTCTCACTCCTTACGGTTAAATTGTTTTGGTCTCGCCACAAAAAACAGGATTGTACTGTAATTAGTATAGTATTGGGAGTGCAGTTAAACGGGTTTTAATTTGCATATGTATTACAAAGAAAACATAAAATAGTAGAGCTGCTGCATTCTCAATGGATCATGGAGGGAATATAAGGGAGTAAAAACAAGAAGTCTTAATATGTGTAAGAGTGGTCTTTGTTGTTTTCTTAATCCGCAGTTTGATGTGTAAAAGAGCGACATTTTGAATTTGGAAAAAAAGACTTTCTTTTCTGCTGTTAGGAGCAGATTGTACAGTACTCAGCACCAGATTCTTATCTGCCTATTCTTAAAAATGTCGGCCAACACTATTCACACATTACATATAATTCACACTGTTCCTAACACCAACACATCTTTGTTGCGTCATAGATTGTCCTTAATTGCTACCAGACTTCTTGTGTTCAGAAAATATAATATACACAAAATATTTGCATTTTGAATTACTATACTACTTATTGTGAATTGGAACTGTATAAAAGCATCCGCTACAGTATCTACTTAAAATGATAATAAAGTAGTGGGGTAAAAGCTCAAGAACAGTGAGGAAAAACTAAGAGTGGTAAAAAAAATTTAGGTTGATTCCTCTCAGACTGATATTTCTCCTTGCTGAGTTCTTCCAAAAGTTGAATCATTTAAAGACAATATTTAACAAGGTCAGTTTTTCATAATGACTTGTATTTTTGTTTCACCCGTCAGAAGTATTAAATCCCAGCTGTTGCTGCAATCTGCTACTGTAGATGAATTAGCAATTCAATATTTATGTATAGACTTTAAAGAGAAAACTCTAAGGGATATATGAACTATGTTTTGTTTCAGTTCTTAAAAGTTTTATAGCCAATGCATGTACTGCAACTGGCGCACCTGGCTTTCAGCCTGATGTTGGCAAGAATGTTCAGGCTGACCCTGACTCCTGGCAGTTTGTGCAGTACAATGATTAAGGCATAAACAGAGGATCAGCTTTCCTTCATCATCACTGAAATAAGCTCCCTCAACATAATATTGAGCTAAACAAGGCAAGAGAACCACTCCAAAGCATGTAAATCTGGTTGTCTGTCAGTTTGAGAATTGACTTTACCATTTTATTGATTTCTTTCAGGGCTTTGCATTAGCTGGATATCTGTCTGAACTTTTGATCCCTAATGAGCCTACTGGGCCCTGTTGACTCTTGGCCTTTCTTAATTTTAATCCTTGTTGTACTGTCGGCTCTTTATTCTGTTTGTTTTAGCCTTTGGAAGGGATTATTCATTTATTCTGTCATAATCTTACTGCACTGATCATTGGTTCAATTTTATTTTCCCCGCCGACTCCCTCATTTTGAAAGGCACAACCGGCAAACCAGAAATTAGTTATCTTAAGGCTTAAAAACCCTCCCAGGGCTGCCTCTCTCCTTCCCGTCATTACATGCTGCCGTTATGAATGAAGCAGATTTGATAAGTGAAATTATTAAGAGATCACAGCTCACAGTCGGTTTCATGGAAAAATCAGGTGTTGTGAGTGTATTGTTTATTTGAACCAGTGTTCAGGTCACATCTCATTAGGACTGATCTTGATCTGACACAAACCCAAAGAAGTCATAGACTGACTACGAGGCCACCAGGGACAGGGTCAGTTTTTCATCTGCTGCTCCAAAGAGCAAGAAGTTTTCTGGTTGTGAGCTTATTTCATGTTGTTTCACCTAACAAAAATGGTCGGATCCATTGATATGAGGGCTTGTATCATTGACAACATGAAACATTACAAAGTGCTCTTTTCAAATGGAAGTGAAAACTGACCAAGTACAGAACTCTTTATTTTAATCCAATAATTGCACACAAGGTTTGGTTAGGTTTAGGCACAAAAAACTTAGTTAAGCAAAACATTGTGGTTTGGGTTAAAATGACTACTACTACTTCGTTAAGCTTAGGTGAGCCTCATTGTCATGGTTAGAATAATAAACACTTGGCTGAGGTAAGTGAATGATCATGGTCAAGCCTAAAAGTTATAAAGTTGATGGTTGGAAAAGTCTGATGTTTTGGTGACTCTAACCCCCTGGCCTCCTTGATACTTTGACTTTGTCGCTCTATAATAACGTCACCTGACTTTCACCTTTGCTCTGGAATTCTGAAATGTTTTTGTGCCTTTAAGGAAAAACATTATAATTTGACATTTTCACATGTGATGTCTTGTATTTCTCATGGACCTACTTGTATATCATGTGGAAATGTGATATATAAATTAATACATGTGAAATACATATTAATAAAAATAACAATATTATGATAAACAAGTTGAATTATGTTTTATATATAATAAATACACTGGGGTTCTTACAGCTACAGCTACAGGAGCATACAGCTTTTTTCTTTAAAACAAGCAGCAGACAAATGCATGTATGCATACAGTATGTGCGTGCTTACAGACAGTTTGGGACAGTCTGGAATTTAGTTTTTGATATATCTTTTAAAAGCTTTTGTAAAAGTACAGCTTAAAACAAAACACACACACCAATATTTGTCCACACACCCACATTGACACTGCACATTGATTTCCTCTGAACTTCCTCACCAACACTCTCAACCTCCATGTCTATTTTTTGTGTTTTCATCCTCTTCCATGCTCTGCCCTCTGTGTCTGGGATTATGATCTAACTTTTTTTCATATGCCAAATCCCCTCAGGCAGATCGTCCCTGTCTGGGAATTATGCTGCTAAATGACAGGAACGCAGTCAGACGCCACTGGGACTCATAATCTTAATAGTGACCCTGTTATTGCAGCTGTCCCACAAGGACTGTCACTTTTTGAAAATTTATTTCGCTAGGAAATCCATTTTATTAGTCAGTGTTGGCTGGTGATTTCTTAAAGCGATCTCATTGCTTTTCCCAGTGAGAATGGCTGAATGAGTCGCAGGTTTTGTTTCTGTAATCATATTGCAGTGACCAGTCCAAAAATGGCAATGAACGAAATGAAAATAGACTGAATTGTGAGTCCTGTTTGATTCTTGTGATGATTTTGACTCCTGATTTTTCTGGTTTTAGCAAAAAGGCAATTCTGAGTTGCAATAAGAAGGAAAGTCATTCATTGTGTGCAAGGCATTTCTGTCTTAAACCTGTGGGCCACTTGGAGATTTACTTAAACTGTCCAGATACATCAGATGAAACTGCAAGATTTTCATTATATTGGTGGCAGTTAATGGGTAAAGTACAGCAGGGTTGTGCATTTGCACCAATTTTGATATCTTAAAAAATAAAATTGATTTTATTTTTTAAGATATCAAAATTGGTGCTTGATGCAAGAATGTCACCCCTTTTTCACACCTGTTACTGAAGGTAGTTTGTGTTTGCAAGCGTCGGACAGAAAAAAACAACTTAAAACAACAAGAAAAAGAGGGAAGCTTATATATGAGGATTTACAGCTTTTCTGGGTTAATGGGGGCTGTACATACGAAAAAGCCCAAACAGGATGATGTGTGTGGAATACGACGGTAATAGTGTCTCGGCTGTCTGATGAAAGGACAGATGGACTGCACTGCTGATCCTCAACTCACTAACATTGCTTTGAAAGATGGAACTATATTCTTGTTTTTTTCCACAAAAAAATGGTAGCATTTAATGATGTTGCATATGGGCACACACACACTCACAGGGCATAACCCTGAAAGAAGAGGCATTTAACTTGATATCCTTAAAGCTGCAGTCAGTAAGTGAAGATACACTGCACTACACCCCGTCTCTCTCTGCTGCTCGGATCACTCCTCTAAGCCCCTCCAACTCCCGCAAGAAGAAGCTGGTTGCCCTGCGTAACGTCATCCTGCGTAGGGCTTGCTTTCTACGGCGAGAGTCTCGCCAAGACCCCGGTCTCTCTCGCTAGACTGGTCTTCTCAAAGACACTCCTCCAACGTTTTGTGGCCCAGGGCAGAGCTCCCCAGGCTACAGAGGCAGCTGCGACAATATTTAACAGCAGGATGAGAGGCTAGTACACCACTGTGTCTTTCAAAAGTTAATCCCCAGTGTTTGTCATCATGCCTATTTGCCACCACCTCTTTCCTGAAGCGCCGTGTGGATCACACACGTGTTTTGTACTATTCGCTGTTGTTGGCAAAGGAAGAATGGGCAGTTCTTTCACTGCTGGTGGTTGTTTCTCAGACATTGCAACTCTGCTAAAGATGAGCTTGACTGAATGCACGAGGAGGGCTGCACAGTTTGTGCACAAGCAGTGGTTGACACTGCGTTAGAGACTCCTCCTGGCTCTGATTGGTTGTTTTGACTCAGGAGCAGTGAATTCTTGCAAATGGCATTAGGAGTACTAGGAGGAGCAGAATATAGTAGCAGAATGTAGTCACAGTTTTAGAAAATATGACAAAAACTTATTTTTAAAAGAATTCCTTACTACCGCTTTAAGTACAGTTTCATTAAGTACAAAAATGCAATTATTTACACACATTCACTCTCTTTCTCCCCTTACTGAACCAAAATATAGTTAACAAATGTGCCACACTTGAAAAAGCAGACACAAATTTAGAACTTGTATCCAGATATATTAGGACTGAGTCTATGTAGTTCACACATGATATGATCAAGAGTCTGCTTACAGATGATTTTATCTATATGATGAAAGTGTGACTCACACTAAACAGCAGATACCCACAGTTATGCTCTGTCATAGAGTGCAGGAAGCAGTCTGAGGTGGCCATTTGCAGGCTAAAAAAATACATAGAAATAGTTGGTAAGAGAAAGAAATTCATGGAAACAAAAGTGGCACATGATTGTATGTAACAGTGAAAGACAGAGATCATAACTCACCTCAGATAAGGACTGTGTTTGAGATTTGTTGCTGCAAAGCTGTCTAGGTGATCCATAAATGTGGTTGGGGTGCACATTTAGGCTTCATATTGCAAGCTTACTTACTCTGGGAGCAAGTCAGCAGCTGAAGCATTTAAGGCTGCTTTAGGGACTGTATGCTACTGGGATGGAAGAGGAGGCTGAACTTTATGTTTCACTTTTTAAAAGAGCAACAACCCTCCCCTTAAGAGTTAAAAAACAGTATTGAGTTGGCACCAATCATTGTAGTGGACTCCTATTTAAGCCTTAATATGTTAAAGTAAAAAAATCACATATTAGAAGTGGAATTAGCAATGCAAAATGAATGGCTTACATAACTAAATTGTGCTTCCCATTTACTGAACATTTTAGCCACTTTCTGTTCTTGAACCAAGAGCTACAAAATACTCAGAGGGGACAGTTCCCTCTTTGCAGCCGTGCCAAACACTGCATCGTTAAATCAAAACCCAAGTCAGTAAATGATGAAAGTCCACTGCTCACCAATGTGCAGGAGCAGCAAGTCCTCCAAAAGAAAATGACAATATATACTGTTTGTAATTGCCCTCCAGAATAACACTAGGAGTTGGTATGACATCATTTTCCAGAGCCTTCCAATGCCATTACAAATTATGATTGCAAAAATAAAACCATTGTCTGATCTGACACTGCAATGGTTAAGATTTGATTAGGTTTAGGCACATAAAGGGCTGTGTTAGGGCTGGGGAAAGGTTATGGTTTGGGTTAAAATAACTACTTGATTATGGTTAGGCTTAAGTCTGATGTTTTGTCAGACACCTCCTCTCTCTGTGGACTTTGAGTCACAATTCCTTGGGCCACTAGAGGGCTTTGTCACTTGAAAGTAAAATTGTCTGGTTAACTAAGTACAGACGATAAAGTGCTTGTGTGTTCAGATCAGTGAACACTCATGGTCAATTTGTTTTATTTTATTATAGAACAAACTGGCAATGTGTGATGGAGAACTGGAGACTATAAGACACATTAAACTTTAATGTTTTTCTGCTTTCTGTTGATGATGCAGAATATAATGAAGTTTTGAACCACTGTCTGTAAAAATGAAATGTTCTCTGGTGAGTTAACATTTAGTAACTCATAAATCTACGTCCATTCTGTTTCTCAAAACTGACATATTGATCATATAAGCCAGTAGTTGATTGTGTTTAAGAAAAAGTAGCCCTGATTCAGAGACAGAAATGTGTATTAGCAGAGCACTGCTTGTGTGGGTACATTTGTGTCATTGGCGGCAGCATACAGTATGTGGGTGCTAGTAATGTGCGGATCGATAATAAAATATTGATATTTCTTATTCCAACATTTCTTGTTTTAGGATCGATACTCATAAAAGTTTGTCAGCAAAAATTTTATAAATGCAGTTTTGGCCTTCTTTGCCCCCATCATATGGTGAATGAACGGTTGCTTGCTTCACATAATGAATGCATGAAACTGCATGACCTCTGAAAGTGCATCAACTTAATAAACGCATGTCTTTGTAAGCATGTATGCATGTGTGTGCATGTTGCATACAAGCCCCTCTTTCTCTGTATGTGTCCCTGCCTCTCTAATACTAACAACTCCTTTCAAGGAGCTCACTCCTGCAGGTGTCAGAGGGAGGCAAGGCAGCAGAGCCATCAGGGAGAAATATGGGCTGTAAGCCGGAGCTGTAGCACCATTACCGCCAGCGTCTTACTGCTGCTTTCATCTGTTAGCTCTATCTCAATGGTCATCTGGGGAACCTGGCGGCCGCGCTGCCATCAAATTGGAGCTGGGCAGGAGGAGGAAACAAAGACCATTATACAAGGTGTGTGCGTGTAGGTGTGTGTGTGTGTGTGTGTGTGTTTATGTGTGAGTGGGCACCGGCATGGGACCAAGAGTGAGAAATGTTGTTCAGGGCAAGTGTCTGAGTTTCTACATATGTGGGTGCATGCATGCATTTCTGTCTGTGTGCCTCTTTTTTGCATTATGAGAGAGAGAGAGAGAGAGAGGCTGCACAACAAATCAAAAGCCCTGGTTTGTCCATAAGAAGCTTTGTGGCTGGAGGCTACAAAGGGAAGCTAGCGCAACACTTTGTCTGCGCTGCCTCTCTCTCTCCGGTGGCGGGTCATCTCATTGAACAACAACACTGCAGCTGATACAGCACAAGCTTCTCTGACAGCTCTATTTAATAAAGTACAGGATGAAGTAACTCATGTCTTTGTGTGTTTGTGTTTGTGTAAGTGCGTGTGTGTGTGTGTGTGTGTGTGTGCCAATTTGTATTAGCAGAGCACTGCTTGTGTGGGTACATTTGTGTCATTGGCGGCAGCATACAGTATGTGGGTGCTAGTGATGTGCGGATCGATAATAAAATAGCAATATTTCTGATTCCAGCATTTCTTGTTTTAAGATTGATACTCATAAAATGATCGATATTTAAACTCAGTAATTTGGAGTGAATGTGTGTTTTATCATAAGTATCTTACTGTCAACAGGATGTTGTAATGATATGCGATTGATAGGAACTACTTCTCCTTCCGTCTGTTAAAGTCATGCTTGGCTGTAGCTCTGTGACAGAGCTTCTTTGAAGTGAGCCCTTTACATTTCCCACGATTGAAAACTGACTATGGATAACTGTAAAAGCAGTCACATCTGGCTGTATTTTACCTGTGAAGGCAATAATGATGCTGTGTATGATGTGTGTGCAAAGACAGTAAAACACTTTAGCAACACCGCACACTTTGCTAAACAGCTGAGATTAAGTGGAAATAATATGATGATGTTATGAAGTGGCGATTCTGAGCAGGATATTTTTATTATAATGAAAGAATATGACAGTAGTTTGATTTCTTGTCATTATGTAGCTATTATTTGGAATTGGTAAGCCTAAAGCCTACTCTTTATTTCCCTCATAAATACAGAAACAGGAGGGGGGAGGTCACATTAAACTAGAAACAAAATATGTAAAAAGTATTGGTGTCAGTATCAGTATCGGCAGTACCAGCCTGGGTATTACTTGGTATTGGATCGTACAGGAATTAAGTGGTATCGCACATCATTAGTGGGTGCACAAAGTGGTTTGGCAGTGTGTTGCCGCTTCTCTGTGTTTGTGTAACAATAAAAACATATTTTGATTCAGAAATTTGAATTTGTGGCACACAATTGTTGTAAGGTAACAGTCCCATCTAGGGCTTGAGACATGGCCATTATATTCAAAGGCAGGAGCTTCTGGGGTTTCTCCTGCAGCTGCATGAGCCTTCACAGCATGCACTAAACAGATTTTCTGCCAAGTTGTACAGCAAAAACTAAATTGACCTTTGACCCCAAATGCGCTGACCTCCCCAATGAGGATTTCACAATGAGGAAACTATTTTGCCTTTCACATTTGGTCTCAGACCGCCATAAATGAACCAAGATGTTGTTCTCAAGTTTTCAAAGAATAGAAAGAATGATCAAGACAACACAGAATCGATGGGTGAACAGATTTATTCTCCTGCAGTCCAGCAATAAACCTGTGTGCTCATACTGCAGCTATTGCCTCTGGTCTCATTTCTCGCTCCAAGTCAAGCCCCATGTCTTGTTAAATATGTGCAGTTTTAGTACATTTATCTGATGGGCTGCCAATAATGATGATTATAATAAATCGGATTTATATGACACTTTTGAGTATACTAAAAAATGCCTGAAAGCACAAAAAAGAGAATACCGTACAAAATTTGTGGTGTCATAACCACCTAGGGCATCAAGATACCACCACTGCAAGTAGTGTTTCCTTTATGTAGAGAGGTGGGAAGTAAGGGAGAGGAGGTTGGGGTGGCACCTCAGACTTTCATACAGGAGACTAAATTTCCTGTTACAGACCTGCAGTCAACTTTTACTAATTAACCACAATTTTTCCCATGTATTTTGTTGGTTAACTTAAACCGTACTTAAATAATAGGTAATTTACCATAACCGGCTTGACCATAACCTAGTTTCCATGCGCAGATATGGTAGAAAACAAGAATTTTATAAACATCATTGAACGTAATCCGAGGTTTTGCAACATTCTGGTCTTGCAATAGTGTTGTGTGAACCATATCAGTGCTTATTTTGATGACTGCCATCTTGGACATTTTTAACATTTAAAAAGATATCTGCATAACTTTGACAATGAACTGAAACAAAATGTTTGCATTTCAGTTCAGAATAGGTGTAGCGTCAAAGTCCCTTCTACTGTAAGTGATGTAGACACATATGTGTGTGAATCACATCAGTGCTTGCCGTTGTGAGCTTGGGGGAACAGGACATAAAGAAGAGTTATGGCTCTGTCTCCTGGTGTTTCTGTCTCTGAGGGAGCCGCTTCGTAAGAGAGACCTTTTAGTGCTAACACATGCCTGAGTGCCTTTGAGGTTGAAGGGAGAGGATGTTATGTTTCTGACATATGACTGCTAGGACAAACAATGGCAAAGATAATGATGACTGTAGCTGCTCAATGCTAGTCTGAAAGTGTCCAGCCATGGGTGTAGCTGTGGGTAAAATGCACATAATGTTCCTCTTGAAATGCCATGCACGGGCTGTTGTCTATATGAGCCCCTTGAGGGTCAATTCATATTCGCACCATTAAGGTGTGATTGATTTGCCACTCACAGTATGCCTACAGCAGCCTGAGATCTCTGCATTTCCCAGAGAGCTGTTGGTTTTATGAATAGAGCTGATATGCATTCGTCAATAACGTGGATATGAACATCTGAACACAGGTTAATGTGTATTTGTGTGCCCTTTGTATGTGTCTATGTGCATATTCTCAGATTGTCCTTGTGAAAAAGAAAGAAGGTGTAAATAGGGTGTTGTAGTGGAAAAATATGTGTTAAAGTGTAAATATGTATTAAATAAGTGGATTGTAAAGTTGTCCTTCAGCTTAAGAAAATGATAATATGAAAAAAAAGTTATGCGAATACAACTTTAAACAGTAGAGTCATTTGTTTGTGTTTCTGTTGTTTCTATCTGTTTCTGTTTCTGATGTTGCGAACAATCTTTCCTGAAAGTGAGGATTATAACTTAAAGCCCTCAGAGAAAAGGCCGAGTGCTCCAACAGAAAGACAGAGACAGTCAGTGGCTGAAAATGACTGCAACTGCTCTGAAAAGCATTTGGGATAAAATTCTTGCAAAGACATTGTTGGTATCCTGAAAAAAGACATGTCCTAAGAGGTCATACAATTGTGATGTTTCAGAGAAAGATCATGTTGCTACTGGAAATTTGTATGAAAAATTGCGGTGTGGACAAGCAGATTGTTTATGTATGCTCTGTCCGAAATTTTTAAAACTTCCCTGCCATGGTTTACAAATTTTTTCAACAGGAAGTTATCTGTAGCCAATCAGACGGCACCTTCCGCTTCAACCAGTCACATAAACGTAGACTCATGTGATCAAGTATCATTACATCTACCTGCAGGTCAACCTCAATATGGATTCTTGTAGCTGCTTACCACTGGTAAGTGATACCTCTCTTTTCATGCATGATTCAATATGTTTGATTTATGAATGCTTGCTAAGTTAGTGATGTGGCATTTTACACTAGCGTTAGCTATATAATGCTGATAGACAACTTTATTATTAGTTATTGTAAACAAACATTGTGATTGGTTCTTATAGTAATGACACCGAATAACACATTTCAAACCAACTAGAATACTGAAAACACCTTAGCACTGCCTACTTTAATAAGCTCTGGTCCTTTCACATCCCAGTAGGACAAATACATATATAGTCTATACAGTAGACCTACTGTGCAAAACCTTTAGGCAGGTCTGGAAAATGCCTTGCCTTAAAAACAGCATCAATTCTTCTAGGTTAACTTACACAAGGTCAGGGATTTTGTAGGAATATTGTCAGGCTTATGTATACCAAACAGGTACTAATGATCATGAAATCAATGTGTAGGTTGAAATACAATCAGTAACTGAAAAAGACACAGCTGTGTTATGTTACATGCAGATTAAGGGCAACTAGCACCTCCTAGTGTTTACTTTAAGACTGCTGTCAGCTGAATGTCATTGCTGTATTGGTTAATTGTGATCACATGGATAGGGTCATAGTTCAGACCAGCCATTTTGCAATTAATTTGGGAAAATAAGGTGCTTCAGGACCAAGGGGGTAAGCCACAGTTTGAACAGTGAAGCCGACCAAAGCCTGCATGGAGGGATCCATGAAGGCCCAAAAATGACGTGAAAACCTCCTGACATCCCGTTGCACATGACAGATGTAACCATATTGCTTAGATTATAACCTCTCTGTGAATCTAAAGCTGATGATACACGGAGGCAACTTTTTGAGCATTGTTGCTGGGCAGTCTTGCTGCTGGCAAGTCTGACTATTACTACTGTTTTGAACAGATAGTGGCGGGTGGTGGAAGGCGATTACGGTAGTAATCTTTACTCTTTACCATTGACGGCAACATTGCCCAACACCTTTGCTCTAAAAGTTGCTTCGTGTATCATCAGCATAAAACAACTATTCGGCCATCAGTGACGCTGCGTTGGTGTTTGATAGGTGAGCTTTGTTAGTGGGCTGATTTAACAGTGAAGATCCGAGTCAGATAAACACACTGAGCCATGAAACCTTTTGTTGGTGCAGATATGCAGCTACCAGAATTATGGTGTTTCTGCCGTTGCTCTATGTCATTAAACCACAGTTATGGTGCGCGATCATGCGCAGTAGACGCTGGTCCCAACAGGAAGAAGTAGTATTTTCTTGGTCCAAAACTGGCTTCACTGCTCTCCATTCAAATCTGCGGGGTGGCTTTGTCCAGTAATATTCTGTCTATGTTCAGGAAATCTTTGCTTAAACTTCGACATCCACCTGCATTGACCCCTGGAGAATCTTAGATTGTGAGTTATATAGTTTTTTGACTTTATAGATAAGTATTGATGCATATGTTGTTGTATAAATTCATATATGGTGAGATTTATAAATAATTACATCATCTTTTTGCCATGTGTAGTGCAGCCATCTGTTTAATTTCAGCATGTACATTTCTACACTGTTTTTAGTTACATTAATAGCTTTTTTTGTGTGTTTGCACTTAGTTTCACAGAGTTGTTGGAAAACACTGTAAGAATGCGAGATGATGAAGACAAACAAGTAAACAGCTTTGCTTCCATGGCTCACTCATCTTTTAACCCTTTCAGTGTCTAAGACATCTGTTTAGCTATCTGTCACCTTGTGTAGAGCTACACAAGCAGTGGACAGAATAAGCTGTGTAGGAGAAATAAAACTGGGCGAGGAACAGCCAAACTCAGCTAAAAAGGTGAAGTTCATGAAAACAGTTTACAAGATACAAGGTAGTTATACTGCATCAGCAAGGTCTCTCCCAGACAGAATTTTCAAAGCAGACAGGAGCTGTTTCTCAATCTGTTCTTGTGGACTTGTGAAACGTCATCAGTCGCAGCCGATGTACCGTTCCAATTCAAAAGTGGTGACTTGTGTAGACTTCGTATAGCCAGGTATTCCCGAATGCATTTCGCCGCCAAAAAGCGGAAATGTTGAGGAGAAAACTCACAACTGTAAGTTATAATACTGCTGTTATTGTGTCACGGAATGCAGTTTTACCCTACACTGCCTGGTATGTCGCCTATTGTCTGGCGCAACACATGGGTGTGATTAATCATTCAATATGACCAGATGCCAGCTTTGGTAACCTCATATCTCCGCGCAGAGGCTATACTTGCTCAAAAACAACAGGGCAGTGTTTGATAAATGGCTTCAGTAGGACTCCTCTGCACGGATGCGCCAGCTTTACCCTAACCCTCAAGATAGAGCTGATTTGAAAATTTTGCTCATAATTTTGTGTTTTTATTTCTTGTAGAAGACTGCCAGTATGATTGCTTGTCACTGTTTTTCTCTCACTAATGTTATTAGACTTTTGGGCCAGGTATATTTATTTTCTTTCTTTTTTCCCCCACCATTTTTGGCTAGGGCAACATGCAATATTACCGGCTTCTGTGCAATAATACTGTAGTTTAGTCAGATAGTGGTGGTCTCTGTACATGTTTAGTGACCCTGGTTTGATCCACTTTTAATGTGTTGGTTGCCATGTGGACTTACCAATGTAACTTTTTTATTACTACTAACTGTGACTTTATGCATGTCGTGGTCCTTTTAAAAGATGTTTGTTATTTTTAAAGGTGGAGTTAAGCAGGTCATAACATTATATGAGCCATGAATCTGCACCGTATATATTGTTGATCTTCTCATTGTAGCTGTGACGGTTACAGGGAATTGTAACTTAAGAGTGGGTTATTGTGGAGCTAATTGGGTCTGTATGTTGTCCAGTTCTCATGGTGTTTTTTGTTTAGTTTGTTAATAAAATGTTAAAATTAAGCTTCCAGCCTCTGGTCTGTTAATTCTGGATGTATACTGAATCTACTGAGACTAGAATGGGAATATCGAGAAATACTCATGACCCATGCCAAAACCACATACTACAATAGTTTCATAACTATAGATTGTGCAGCACTGTGGCCATGTTCCATCTTATCAGAGATCACCTTTTACTGTTATGCTGCTATACACACATTATCTGATAAAGTGAAATGTATTAAATGCCTTGGGAGAGACTCTTTTCTTTCCTTCTTTCTTTTAAAGCCAACAGCACTGTAAGGAATCAAATATTGCAACTTCATGACTAAAGTTGCTTTCTTTTCTTTTATTTTCTTCCTCTTTATCCCACCTCCTTTTTGTTTCTTTTTTTTGCGCCTTGTTTTTTTCCAACAGTCTTCATTTTTCCCTCATTGTCTTGATAAATGTTACATCGGGCATTAATGTTTTAGTGCCACATGCAGTTTTGATGAGGACACCACCATTCTCCTGTCTTTTTAGGATACAGTAGCCTATGCAGGCCTAATTGTGCCATGCGCAGTTATCCCTCTTCCCACTTTAATACATAGGGGTAGAGACAAGGAGAGAGAATATGTGTGATGCCAATCTGTGGTTAAGTGTTGTCCTTATGTCGTTGGAGTGACTAAGATATACTTCCTCTAAGTGCAATAAAAGTGTATAATAATACTGTACTGCATGTGTCTGCACGCATGTGTGTTTAAACGTTTGAACACAAGCTTAATATAACCAGGTAATCCTCGGGAAACTTGCTCATCTGTGAAAGTGATTCGGACATTACCTGCCAGTTCTGTGCATGTGTAATGCGAACATCATTACTGCCGGGTTGATTAGTCAGTGATGATTTAAGTGTTTGTCACGCAGCCGACAGTCGCTGCATAAGGCATCCTTTCAGGGTCTGAGTGGAAAACAACCCGTGAAAAACAAAATAAAATATGCATATGATACTTTTGACAACGTTTGACTGGTTAACATTCTGGGTGGATGAACCCAGAAAACAAACATCCAAATCATCCGTCGCCATGTTCTCCTCTTTGATTCTTACCTCGATTTTCATCATTTGAATAGCCTACACAACATGCTGTAAAATGTGAACATTAACAAGTAGTCAATGCTGCTTAATGTAATACAATTTGCAGTGGTTAAAATAATTTTTCAAACGCTCAAACCACAGTAATTAGTAGTATAAATAAATAAATAAATAAGTGTGACTAACAGTCACTTGAACGAATCATTGCAAATAATAACAATTGCAAATCTGGTTGCATAGCCTATATTATAAAGGAAGATGCAGCTTTATTTTGGTACTTTTAGTCTTATCACACAGGTAGCCTATTGTAAGTAGCCTAGTATGCACACATAGACAACATTCAAATTGCCTTAACCCAAACTAAAAACTGTCTCGACTTCATGCATAACTTTAACCCAAACTAAAATGTATTTTCTAATCCAAATTTAATTTCTTATCCAAATGAGGAACAGATGCAGAAAAACATCTGCAAATGATGTTCAGATTTTTGATTCCCTGCCACCGGCAGTTGGTCCTCACAAATGTCTAAACACATACACACACTGACACGGACGCACGCACACAGGTGTAGCTTTCTAGTGCGATGAATCTGCAGATGCAGCCTCACCGCATTTGGCGTGCAGCAGCTGACGTCAGGAGGAGAGCTGAGTGAGAGGAGTTGAAATAGGGCAGAGCAGGAGCGGAGCGGTGAGAGGAAACCAGCCGGAGGAGCCGAAGGATGGCGAGCCGCTGCTGAGAGTTTGGACGCGCCACCCGTCGCTACTAACGCAGCCGCTTCTGATACACCAGCCCGTAATTAATCTGAACCCTTTAAACCCTGCGGAGCGGGAGGTGTGGAGTGGAACTAAAAGAGTGCAGTTTGGACGCGTCGCTGCGAGGAAATCCGTGGCATATTTGCTCGAATTACCTTTCTTTCTTGCCTCGGAATACCACAGGTAAGCTGGCAGATGTATTTACTAATGCGGGATAAGGGCTTCGAGGTTGCTTAAAGGCGTATTTATTGTTTTTTTCACAAGTTTGGTTGTTCTGGCGTTCGTGACGCTGTTTTATCCATCACTATTTGCATTAGGAGTGTGAGTGAATGGAAACTGTAAAGAGGATGACAGTGGCGTGCTTTAATTTTGAATTAGTTTGTGAGTAGCTGAGGAGAAATGCATCAATAATAGAAAGAGAGAGAGAGAAATGGCTCCCGAATTTACGGCCAGAAAGATATGTGTGAGGTGCAGCCTTATAGCGCAGGGCGATGTCAATGACAATTTGTGACAGTGTTTAACTACACTGCCTGGTATGTCGCCTATTGTCTGGCGCAACACGGGGTGTGATTAATCATTCAATATGACCAGATGCCAGCTTTGGTAACCTCATATCTCCGCGCAGAGGCTATAACTGCTCAAAAACAACAGGGCAGTGTTTGATAAATGGCTTCAGTAGGACTCCTCTGCCCGGATGCGCCAGCTTTTCTCAAGCAGCAGAGGGACTGAAATGATAACACAGTGTGACACGCATATACTTCGCTGGGCTCTCTGGCATGGATTCCCGGTCCCAACACCCCCGCCCCTCCTCACCCGGTCCTCACACCGTCAGCCAGTTTCCTTTATCAGGACGCTGGGAAGACTTCATCACATGCACCGCTCATCTACTCACCAGCATGCAAAGTGCAATGACTCTCAAGAATTGGGAGCTGGGGGGATCCTAAACAAGACCAGATTTTCTTGTTTGATTGTGTTAAATGAGCTGCTTCAGCGCTCTCTCATGGGAAAATCCTATCAGTGTCACCAGAGAGCTGGCACAGCGGCAGCAAAGCCTGCGTGACGGCCAGCGGAGTGGGAAATGAGGATAGGTCGGCGCGCACGCTGCCGTGATGGAGCGTTCATTGCAGCGGAGCTCTCCGTGGTGCTGAAAACGCTCCAACCTCTTGCTCCCCTACTCCACTCCTTGCCTTTCCCTCGCGCTCCAGCCTCTCCCTTGGTCTGTTGGACTCTACCCGGAACCAAACACATCCAACAACACAATTATGGCCATTCATCACTGTGCTATCTGTGTAAAAACTGGTTGTAAATCCCAGTCCTTCAGCTTTATGCTGGCCAACAGCCACTCCAACTCTCAACTCAGGCACGTAGCCTCACACACATACATACAGCAGGCGCACATGCAAGGCATGCAGATACCTGAATCAATATATTGCCCTTGCTCCTGAATGAGAATATAAATGGTAGCCTTTCTCAGCTGGATTTGTGTTCAGTGGGGGCTCCAGTAATTTACATTAACATACAACCTTTAGACAGCCTAGTCATTCTTTGCAGGGGGAAATAAGCAAGCATGCATGCAGACAGCAAAAGTGGAAATTTGTGTTCATGGATTCATTTGCATTGGATTCAACATTTGGAATGATTGTGTTTTTCATAACTGACTCAGTAAAGCTGTGAAAGAAAATAATGCCAATGAAAATGTCAGAACAGGGCTGACACCACTTCTTATCACCACTGAGTTTACTTGACTACAATTCAAATACAGTTAAACAAAGGATAAGAGCATTACATTAGCATTATACCAAAACATATATAAACAAGGGATCATAGTAGCTCTGAAATCATAGATGAAGCCAGTTTTCAGGCTTTTCTATACCCTGAATCCTGTCATAGCAGTTCTGCACCCTGGGGTCACAGTCAACGGGCTGAGAAATAATGATGTAGCCCAGAATAGTGTCTCAGTCGGGCTTATTGCAGTTTGCAATCTGGTGGGTAACTTATTAGCTGTCTCACAGAGAGCCATTACAGCACGGTGTCCAGCAGATTATGGCTGCTTGTTGTGCTTCAGAGACAGCCTAATAGTGGGATGACTCACACACTTACAGATTGACACTTAAGACACACTAGCGTATAGCCACGTTAGTGGATGCACACACACACACGCACATATGCACGCCAAAAAAATCTTCCAAACATTCCAGTCATTAGAGTTGAGTAAGGCTTCTGGAGTTTTCTCACCCCTGCTAAGCACTTAAACCCTGCAAAAGCCAGAACCAGCTCAAAGCAGCGTATGTGCATAAATTCATGTGTGCAGTATGTCATGCATGTTAGCTGGATAAAACACAAATTTCAAGGATAGCAATAACAGTCTAATCTCCTCTTGTCTAACCAGGCTGAGGAAACATTTTCACATGCATTCACAGATCTTTTATGATATTCTTATTGGTAGTGTAGCAGTCTATTTAACCCAGTCTCCAGCCTGGTTTTATAAATGTAATATGTCAACACAAGTATGTTATTGAATTTTTGAGTGATACTGGCAAAATATAAGCTGTAGTCAGCGTTTCCTCTCAATAAACTGTTAAACAGTGTCAGTCCACCTTTTATTTAAGTTCAGAGGGGGTGATTTGCTTTTGAGTTTCTTGTAGTTTTTGTTAGAGTTGCTTGCAGTGTTAATGCCAGATCACAGGCAGATACAGTTTGTACATTAAGTAATGACAGAGTGCTAAATATAATATATGCACATACAAAGTAACCGTACCGGGACTTGAAATCAATTTAATAATATGATGAATGTGATACTTTATTGATCCTCGTAGAGCAATGTTCTTTGCCCAGCGTCTGAAAGGTCAGAAGTCAGACTCAGCAACCTGAACAGCAGCAGTTCAGTGACTTGCTCCAGGACATTTCAGCTGAGTGAGTGCTTGCTGACATGAGAGCCTGAAAACAGGTCGCTTTGGTAAAAGCACAGTTTGGCTTCCCACTTGACTTTCCTGCTGCTCACAGATGCTAAACACTAAAAAAGAGGGAGTGCTGGAGATAGATGCAGAAAAAAATGCATTGCCTGCTTTCCTTCTTCAATACAAAACAAGAGCATGCAACACATACTGTATATGTAGCTATCGGAGACATCCCACACGCTACTGCTATTTTGAAGTTGTTTTATATTTTAAAGCTTGTAAACTAAGATCCAGCAAGTAGATGAAAGATTAAAGTTGTGTTTTACAGTAAGTTCATTTAAGTGTATTAGAGAAGAAATAGGATTCAGGACAGAGTAGGATAGTAATGGTTCCTACTGATATTTCTGTACAAGCATTTCATAGTAAGTAGTGGCTCAGAAAACAGTTGTGCCAGTCTATAAGGAAATGTCTTGTGATTTGCACACATGGGCCAGATGTCAACCAAATAGTATTTGTCGCTGAAAATCTTTATTGCTAGAAAGGATAGAATAAGGTTTATTTAAAACACCCAAACATATACTATTTATTATTATAACTGTCATAGATATCTGTTATATATTTAGTTTCAGATGGAGTATACACATAAAAATACTCAGTCGTTTGTGTAACACTGGCTCTTTTTATTTTCCTGTATGCAGAGTAGACGTGGCACAGTCCTTTGTTATAAATTCAAGGTAGACGCTGTAGGCTCTAAACAATTACACATAAAGAGCCCTGGATGACAATTCCATATAGCGTTTAAGTAGAATAAATAAAAATTTTTGTATCAATTATAATGCCCCACTCGTGAACTGTTTAAATCCTTGGCATCACATGGACTGAAGCTCATGCAGAGCTTGTCTAATCAGGAGCAGGATTTATTTCCACACAACAAGGCTGTACCCTGGGGGGAACAGATCCACGTTTCCCTTTTTTCCTTCTTTTTTTTCACATCCATTGACTTTGATTTGTTTGGCTTTGCAAATTTTCCAAAGAGATATAATGAACAATACTCCATGATAAAGGTAAAAATATTACAGATGGTGCATCACACTCTTATGGGCTGACTCTTTTGCCATACACTCAAATCCTGATGGGGCTGACGAGATTAGTTTGAAATTGAACTGATGAAACTCTTTTTCATGGGTTTTGCCGGGGCACACAGACACCGACGCACACTAATACCCAGAGAAATGTAACATGATTAACATGAGGCCTTTGACAATGGGAGGCACTTAATAAGAATGACACTGAAACCGAGGACTACCAGTATCTTGCGCCATTAGATTATATATCCTTTTTATTCCAGAAACACATTACTGTGCTGACCTGATAAGGTCTCTGTACTCCCTGTAGAGTGCAAGGCCACAAACTGTGGGCAACAGAGTTCACTTGAAATTCCGATCACTAATGTTGAACTTCTAGAAATGACCTTTATCACTGCATCCCATATGAACGCAGCAGCTGAGCTCAGAGCATCAGTAGCGCAGCTCTGAGCAAATAGTGCTCCCTGCCTCCTCTGCCTGAATGGAGGAAACTGACGAAAGAGTCAGCAAAGAGGGAGAAATGTATAGAGGGGTCACGGAAAGGTCATCTGGCATATCGGTTTTCTGCTGTTAACTTAGTCAGCCATCTGCCTGTCCCTTTTTTACAGTCATTCTTCACTTCACTTCTTAAAACTGCCAAATTGTGGCTCTTTTGCTCAGAGTTGTCTTGTCATATCGCATTTGGAATGATGTTGCCAGTACAACTGGGAAAAAATGACTTCCATCCCTCACAGTGACACTGAAAAACTGAATTCATTCTGTATTCCAGAGAAGATCTAAAATGTAACAAAAAGACCCACAATATTTAGGAGCCTTCATAGATGCCTTGCTTCGACTCAGATGTGATGGCTGATACTTCCTAACATACTTTCAAAGTATTGTTTAAAAAATCTATTAAGAAGAACCAAACCAATTACATGCGTTTTGTGGGGGTCACTTGTCTTTTTGTGCCTACATTGTTATTTTAAAGGAGTGTGCAATGTATGTGACCTTTTTTTAACAATACTGTTTTCTCTATTGTCCCCTCCTCTTGTGTTGATTGTATTTTGTTTTAATCAGTGTTGTTGGAACATATTATATCGAGAACAATTGTGCTCTGCCTGTTTTCACTAATAAAAAAAAGCATTACACATTTGGAGAGGTGGTTTGATTCAAGGTTGTCTTGAAATGTTACTTAACCCATTTTAGTACATAACCCATTGTCCTAATTTCTCCTGTTCACTAAAAACCTTCAACACAAGTCAGGTAGAGAAAAGCTGAGGTTAAACACCAATCATTAGTGATCACCGTCCTTTACAAGGAAAATGGTTTGTTGCTAAGCCAATAGGATAAGATGAAATACCAATGAGAGGCAGTGAATCTGCAGGAATAAACATCATTCTATTATATTAAGGTCTGATCAGCTCTGATATAGACCGTCAAAAGTGGGATTATATTGTCCCATCTACTCTACCCAAGGTCAAGGATAAACTCCCACGCTCAAATACTTTACTTGATAATCAATAAAGGACTACATGACTCAAAATGTTATCAATGCCAAAAAAAATCTGATTATGATCACATGACTGTTTGGTCTTAAAGTATTTGCATGGTTCATCCTGACTGAAATGATCAGGGCCCGTATTTATCAAGCTTCTCAGAATTACTCATCAGAACACTACTAAGAATTGACTTAAGAGTAAAAAAATTCTTGGCTCAAAGCTGTGCTTAAAAGTTAGTTATCAAGCATCATAGTCCTAATTTGAGTGAAGTGTAGGACTAAATCTTAAGTGTCAGTCTTAGTGCTGATTTACCACACTTTGCTGTGCCGCAGACAGGATTTTGGATGACAGTGTCGCCAAGGACCAATCACTAAATAGATTTCCTTATTTAAAAATATTCTCAGATATATTCACATTGAATGGTGAAATTCCTAAGAGGAGTTTATATTCAACACACATTTAACAATAAAGAATTTTCAAGATAATACATTATGATATAGGCCTTCACATTAATAAATGAAAGATTAAAAAAAAATTATCTTTATATGAGAGCCATCAAATGCGCTCCTGTATTGCGGGCTATATGAACTGTGTTTGCTTCTGTCGGATTACGGGGGTGTTGTTGGAAAAGTCGATGAAACGCGTGACAGTGTGTGAAGCTGTAAGTGCTATAATTGTTTCGATGACTATTCGGCTTATTGATGTTTGTGACGGGCCAAAATCATCAGCATTGCGGCGTTTATCCTGTGGCAAATAAACGAAGCCTCATCTCCACCTTCAATTTAACTGAAAACGCATTACTGCGTAAAGTCAGTGGTGAGATGACGTCCCTCACCAACTCGCTGACAAAGTTTATGCCTGCGTGGTGCGACTCTGGTCCAATCCCAATTTCCCCCCTAAACCCTAAGCCCTGAACCCTCACAGACTTTACTGACGTCACTTGGAAAGTGATTTAGTTTAGCGGCTGCAAGGGCTCAAAATGCTGTAAACGGAAACGGGACAGGACTTTGACACTTGATCACGTTACCTTGACGATGCTGAAACACATTGCACACTTTTTATTTTATGTTTTTGCCTTATTTTTAAGTCCTGCAGGCTCTCGCCCTACAGAGTGGAGGAGAGGTAGCCTAAATGTCAATATATATTTGTAATTAATCAATACACTATTGTTGGTCAAATAGCATCATTAAGCAAAAACTAAAATAAATAGTTGAATAAACTGTTGTGTGTAATAAATTGATTGCATTCCTCTGACTTCATGTGTTCTATGCACCATCTTAAGTTAAGAAAACTTTCAACAATATTAACATCAGCGTAGGTGACGGTATTTGCCGTGATTCTTCTCTCGCTTCCAGGGATCCCCTGGTTACCGCCGTGTTTCCCGTCATACCACTATGAACTGTGGGCAATTCCCTCAGCCAAAGTCTGCACAAATGCGGACTTACGTAAAGGGTCTATAAAGGGCTTAAAATTTCCGCGAGAGAGCCCTCGCGCACTTGACGATTTGACAGCGGGACAGCCCTAAGCCCTCATGGACGAACGCGCCTCAAAGTCTGTGAGTCTGTGAGGGGGGACATTGGGATTGGGCCCCCGTCTTATTAACCCCGTCTTATTAACTGCGCGTTGTCAGAATTCTTCCTCTCCTCTCCACATATCTCTGTCTCCACAGTGCCATCACAGGCCCTACTGGCAACTCCTAACCACTTGAGAGACCTCTCCAGTCTTAAATAACTGGGAGAATAAGAGTGATTCTTAGCTTTGAGAAATTTGACTACTTGCTTTTATTCTTAAGTTTTAAAGTAGAAGTAAATTTCATGAATTTTCAGCACTTAAGACTAACACACATTGTCACGTGTTTCATCGACAACAACATTTCCAACAACATCCCTCTTAATCCAAACACAATTCATGCAAATAGCCGGCTTCCCTGGAGTAGTAGGCACTCTTATAAAGATCAACTTTTTTTATCTTTCATTTCCAGTGTAGATTTTTAAAATTATTGTCAAATGTCCGTTGAATGTAAACTCATCCCATTTGCAGCACAGCAAAGTGTCGTGAATCAGCTCTAAGACTGACACTTTCAGTCAGTCCTACACTTCACTTCATTTAGGATTGAGATTGATCAGTAACTTTTAAGCACAGCTTGGAGCCAAGAACTGTTTTACTCTTAAGTCAATTCTTAGCAGTGTTCTGATGAGTAATTCTGAAAAGCTTGATAAATATGGGTCCATGTCCCAGGGCCTGTATTTATCAAGCTTCTCAAAGTGCCATTTTAATCTTAAGTGCTGAGAACTCGTGAAAATGACTCCTACTTTCTAACTTAAACTTACATTTTATGACTTCTCTACAATGTTACAATGTTGGACGTTCATGTTAAACATGGCCAAAGCTTCAAATGATAAGGTTAAAGTAAAGAAATCCCTGTGAACAAAACCTCAGATTTCCTCCTGTACCGTTTCAACTGCTTTTTCTACCAACGACTCCCTTCTACGTAACATGGAGCCAGAGCCAGAAGTAGCCGGTATTCCAAATACGGTCATATATCGTTGCTTCCTCAGCAACAGCACAGCTACGCTCAGTCTGCCTGTACCGCCCAGCGACAGCAACAGCCTGGTAACATACTTCAGGTCTTGGCCAATCAGAAGAAAGTGGGCTTTGAGGGGGGAGAGACAGGAGAATCTACACCTTGTTTCAGAAAGAGGCTGAAATGAAGAGTCATTATAAGAGAATTATCTTTTTGAACTTTGAATGCAAAGCTGTCATAGAGGAGTCACAGAACTACAATATAGGACTGGAAAAGCAGTATAATAGGTCTCCTTTAAGTATAAAGGCAAGTTATCAAATTTCTTAAAGCCAAGAATCACTCTTACTTTCCCAGTTATTTAACACATCTCCAGAGGTCTCTCAAGTGGTTAAAAGTTGCCAGTAGGGGCTTGTGGTGGGACTGAGGGGACAGAGACGTGCACAAACCTTTCAGGAGAGGATGAATGTTTTTAAACTGTTTGACGACGGGCAGTTAATCAAACTGCAGCGTTTGGACAGGGCAGGCATCATCTTTGTCAGTGAGGTGGTGAGGGACTTCATTTCACCACTGACTTTAAGCAGCAATGCATTTTCAGCTGAATTGAAAGTGGTGATGAGGCCTCGTTTCCTTGCCACAGGAAAAATGCAGCAATGCAATGCTGAAGATTTGTGGCCATCACAACCATCTAGTCAAATTGTCATGGAAACAGTTAAGGCACTTACAGATCCACACGCATTTTATTGACTTCCGAACAATACCCTGCGTAATCCAACAGAAGCAAACACAATCATGCAAATAGGCAGCTTCCCAGTTTCCCGGTTTAAAATTTGTAATTAGAAAATGGTGGAAAAACTTTTTTTATCTCTCATTTCTAATGCGTACATAAAATTTATTCTCTTGAAAATCCTTTACTGTCAAATGTCTGTTGCATGTAAATTTCACCATTCAATATGAATTTATCGGAGAATATTCTTGGAAATCTGTTCAGTGATTGTTCTTTACCTATGTTGTCATCCAAAATCCCGTTTGTGGCACAACAAAGTGAATCAGTTCTAAGACTAACACTTAAGATTCAGTCCTACACTTCCCATTAATTAGGACTGAGATGCTTAATAACTAACTTTTAAGGGCGGCTTTAAGTGGATTCTGCAGATTTCTTATGAGTAATTCTGAGAAGCTTAATAAATATGAGCCCAGATGCTGAAGCAAAATAAGCAATCAATACCACATTCATTTTTTAAAGAATGATTAGTAAACTTTTAAAAGCCTGTTTAAAGCAGGTTTTTAAAAGTTCGCTTTTGGTTTACTACTTTGGATTTACCCCTTGCAAACATATTTACTGTTGTTTTAAACTAGAAAATCCCATTTTTGCACCGATGGGATGTTGCGGAGCTACAGTAGGACAAACGTGCCAACCATCAGAGCTGAGTGTGAAGGCCTGTCAACAAAACAAACACTGCAACAAACAAACCCCACTGTGAAACTTATGGTAAAAAATGAATGAGACACTTTAAATGTGTGGAGATAGTTGTTTGGGTTTGGATGATAATATTTACTTGAGTACAGTTGTAGAGTTTTCTTATAGCCAGCATCCAGTGAATATTTAGGGCAAAGGACAAAGAAAACAATGAATTTGAATGAATTGGTGTATTAAGGTACTGATACTGATATTTCAGAATGTGATATTAAAGAAGGATCCTTTACAGCCTCCTCGCATGTATTGATTTCTGCCTGCTGCAGCCATGAATGATGCTTCAAACAACAACACACAGCTATTTACAGGTTCTAGTGGTTCTTCAGTCAGAGATGATTATATATACAAACCAAATTTTTCTCCGCAAAGTGCTTCTGAAAAGCCATTTATGCTTTTAGAAGCTGTTTTCATCAACCAATGCAGATCTCTTTGGTGTTGTTTGCTAACACTTTGCCACTGCTCTGTAATTCGCAAACACAGTCCTGTTAGCCAGGTAGACCGCCCTGCTGTGGCACTGCAGATCCTCCTGACATCCTTTTCGCGAGCGTCATGTCATACACCCTGCGGGGGATTTCTGGATTTAACAAGTCAGGTTGCTGCTTGTGTGTCTTTCAGCCACACCTGACAAGCAGGATGTGGGCTTTAACACCTAAGGGCTGCCGATCCGGTCACGGAAACTTGTCAGAGAAAAAGCCAAATGTCAATATCAGTGTTGAGTAAGAACGGTAAAGAGGGAGAGAAAGAGAACAGAGTATGACACAGAAAAAAGGAGCCTCATATTCTTTCCCTGTTTCTCTCCAGTCTCAAGATGGGGTCTTATTACTACCTAACAGCCTGAAGCTCTGTCTCTTCTATAGAGACAGAAATTGACAAAGATAGCAGGTCAGACCATAATTAATTCTGCGGTAATGCAGAAGAAGTCAAGCTGATAAGGGTCTCTGGTCTTGCTAAAGCATCATAACCTGCATTGTGTTCTTTCCAAGGTCCTTGTGCCATTTCTGGGAGGCAGGCACATCCTTTCTCTCTCTAAAAGGGACATCTTACCATAATCTGAAAAGGCACATGAGCAGTTGATTCTCTGCAAAAACGAATACATTCACTTTTCTATCACTGCTGCCATATGTTTTTTGTCACATGTTTTAATTGCTTTAATGGCTTCCTTGTTGTTGCTCACATTATTTGCCCTGCTGTTTGATGTTTCCTAGTCTTTGTGAGTGTGTCCTTCTGGCTTATGCCTGGTGTTAGAGTTTTATTGTGTCTTTTTTTGTCAAATGCTAGACTTTTCTCCTCCTATTAAAATAAATTATTTTCACCCAATTCCCCACATACTGTTTAAATTAATGTTCTATGCCAGTGTTTTTCATGTTTTAGCCCAATTACAACAAATCAGAAATACATAAATACATGCAGCCATTGGTTTCCATTAATTTCATTATGGTATGAAAATTAGCAATTAGCAGACTCTTGAAACTTTCTCAAATGATAATTTTAATGATATTCAATATTGTTCTTATTGTCAACAAATCCCATGAAAAGACCAAAACCAACAATGAATTGATTACTTGATTGATTACTAACAATTGTCAGTGAATCCAAAGCCTGATGTATTTTATTCCTCTGTGCCATAGTTGTCCAACAACTATTAGAAGCACATCAATGAGCCACACTGTTGCATGACAAGCTCTTTCATTACCATGAACACAGATACTGCAATTTATTTTGAGTTGATCCCACATACACCTTCCTGCTGCTGAAATACTCACAAGAGCACAAAACCAGTGGCTGAAAATCATCCCCAACAACTTTATTTTGCTCACCATTTGAGTAATGTTGAGCTTTTTTAGATAATTAAAGTATATATTTATGACATGTGTAACAGATGGCAGGAAGCATTGAAAGATGAACTCTTTGTTGTTTTTGTTTTTTTCATGGAATATATTAACAATAACAAAAAATAAATTAATATTATCCTTATCCTTTAACTTATTATCCTATCTTTTAACTTATCCTTTAACTTAATCTTTCACATCTGGACACATTTCAAGAGCCTGTCAATTAATTTTCACATTAGAAATTAACGAAAACCAAAGGCTGCTTGGTAATGCTGCATTCATTTATGCTTTGGCCACTCAATTGGAGTTTGCAATATCAATTAATTACTTTAGCATTTGCCTATTTTACAAATGCAGCAACAATAGCATTAAGTTGGAATTGTATTTGTGGTGACCTAACTAATGAATCCAATTTTCCCTCTTTTTTGTGTCCAACTCCTGAGAAGAATATCTGGGTCTTCAGCTGCTAAACGCTCCACTATGTCTGTGGTCTGTGGTTTCTTGCTGGACAGGTAGTGTAAAGTAGGTTTCAGAACCGTATTGCTAGCTGCCTATTTCAGGAAAAGAGGCTGATGAGAGCCAAACTCAGCAAATTTGTATGCTATAAAACCAAAACAATAAGCTGAAAGACTCTAAAGGGTTCTGTAGGGGGGCTGCAAAGGAGTGCAACATTAGACTTAGCAGTCTTTGTATAGGCAAGTCTCAGGAAGTGAACAGGAGGACTGCTGAAATAAACTTTATTAGACTGATAAAGGCTAGAAATTTCTGGATATGCCCTTTCTTGTTCCAACTGCTAACAGTCATCGTTAATTAGTTCTTTTTTTTTATTTAGTTCCAACTTGTTGGAGTAAAATCTTAACCCTAACGGAGACCTTTCTGGATCCCTTGTTGATAAGGCCTGTCAGCTTTTTATTTTTTACTATGACTGTCAACCCCCTGTCTCCTTTCCAAGGGGCATTGCTTATGAGCCTTTTACATTACAGTGAATGACAGTTCATAACCTTATCTTTCTGGGCTACTGTGTTGTATAAATCCTCTTTGGGAAACACCACTCCAGAGCATCTTGAGATTTACGACATTTCTTGTCATAAAGATAAATAAATAAAAGGGGGAAAAAACTAAAAGGATGCGTATCCTGTTCACCTGGAGTGCCTGGAAGATAACTAGGGTTGGAGCGTGTGATCCTGATGCCTGTCTGACAGACAGATTGACACCCCTGGTCTCTTTAGTATCTTCCCCAACCACACAGGAACAAGAATGAAATATAGACGAATGAGTCGTTGCCGCATCCAAGCGATGTGAAAACATTTTGGGCAAAGGCGATCCCCTCTTGGTGGCTCTGTTTCATGCTACAGAGACATCTGTCTGAGAAGGGGGCTCTTTGAAACCTGAGTGCAGGCAGATAGGCCGGCAGACGCAGCCTGATGGAGATTTAACTGAAGAGGAGCATCAGTTTGAGGCAGCACTCAGAGTAACAGCATGCAGAGAGGTTTGTTCCAACATGGTGCATGCACCATTTGGGTGTCACCTACTTTTACAAAATGATTGACGGCAGAAAATCTTCAGTTTCTACTTTTAAAGGAGAACAGATTTACCAAGCTAACAAAGTGTATATCTCTTTCAAAAATAGCACTCTAATTGAGGGATATTTTTTTAAATGTAAAAATAGAGAGATTTCAAAATTGAATCTGTATGTATGATAGGAAAGGTAGCTCAATAGAGTGCTTCCTATGCAAAATATTTTACTTTAGGGTAGTGAACTACAGACTTTACTGTTTCAGCATGTGGTATTCAGCGTTCACAGATGGGGTTTTTTCTGCCCCTCTTTGTAATCTTTTTAAATACTCAGCAACTTGTAGGAGGAAGCCTGCTGAGTGGGGACAGATTGTCGTACTGGAACTGCATGTGTCATTTGTAACTGTGACAGCAAACCTACCTGGAGCAAAGTACTGGGAGAGAGAGAGAGCAGGAAGGAGAGCTCAGTCTGATCACTTGAATTTGTCTCAGAGCTCAGCTAGAGGCCTTCCTCTGCTGCCATTACCTAGAGAAAGACAAAGAGGCTGTAGGTCTGCATGCAGTGTTCATTTACATGCCAGTTTTTAGTTATAGACTTTGACACAGCAACATCCTTTTAGTCTGGCTAGTTTAGTCCTCCCTACTGGGACTTTGTTGCTCTATTAAGACTTCTACTTGCTTCCTCCTTTACTCCCCTTATAATTACTATGACTACTATAGAGCTTTTATCACTTGAACGTCGTTGAACAAGGACTTTTTTAATTGTTCCATTCATCAGTAGCTATGTGTTTAACATCGAGGTGCAGTATTATTCCTGAACTAAAGATCTTGGCTTGGACTCCTGTCACGTTTTCTTCCCCCATAGACTGTGTTCAAAGCTCAGACATGAAAAGATAAAAATTGCTTCACCAAAGTTCAACACTTACTATATCCAAATATCACACTACATACTAATTCTAACAGGGTTCTGACCATGTAGTCTGTTCACACATAAAAAAAAAGAAGTAAATATTCAATGATGATAGTATGCATACTAATGCATACAAAGTGTTGTTGATGGACATTTGTCCCACAAAGCAAGGCAAGCACATAGGAACTAGAGGAGCCACTCAGGAGAACAAACATTTTTTTTTGTTTGTTAACTTTCTGAGCTTTGCATCAGCAGCAACTTTCCAAAGTCACAGTTACAGTGGGGCCAAAAAGTATTTAGTCAGCCACTGATTGTGCAAGTTCTCTTACTTAGAAAGATGAGAAAGGTCTGTAATTTTCATCATAGGTACACTTCAACTATGAGAGACAGAATGAGAAAAACAAATCCAGGAAAACACATTGTAGGATTTTTAAAGAAGAAACATCATGCTTTGGGGCTGTATTTCTGCAAAGGGGACAGGAAAACTGATCCGTGTTAAGGGAAGAATAAACGGGGCCACGTATCGTGAGATTTTAAGCCAAAACCTCCTTCCATCAGTGAGAGCCTTGAAGATGGAACGTGGCTGGGTCTTCCAGCATGACAATGATCCCAAACTCACCGCTCGGGCAACGAAGGAGTGGCTCCGTAAAAAGCATTTCAAGGTCCTGGAGTGGCCTAGCCAGTCTCCAGACCTCAACTTCATAGAAAATTTGTGGAGGGGGTTGAAAGACCGTGTTGCCCAGCGACAGCCCCAAAACATCACTGCTCTAGAGGAGATCTGCATGGAGGAATGGGCCAAAATACCAGCTACAGTGTGTGCAAACCTAGTGAAGACTTACAGGAAACGTTTGACCTCTGTCATTGCCAACAAAGGTTATGTTACAAAGTTTTGAGTTGAACTTTTTTTATTGACCAAATACTTATTTTCCACCATAATTTACAAATAAATTCTTTAAAAATCCTACAATGTGATTTCCTGGATTTTTTTTTTCTCATTTTGTCTCTCATATTTGAAGTGTACTTTTGATGAAAATTACAGACCTCTCATCTTTCTAAGTAGGAGAACTTGCACAATCAGTGGCTGACTAAATACTTTTTGGCCCCACTTTAGATGAATGTCCTTTGGTGCATTTTTTATTTTTTTACCATTTCCCGTTAGTACCTTATAGTAGTTACTTGTAGATTAACTACCAAAACAGCACACAAGATTGTTATATAGTGTAAGAGTTGTACTGTAGAGTTAAGTATTTAGGACAAGATAAATGCTATTTGAAGAAAGTGACTGTTCTAAGGCCATATCCCGCCTACATTCTTATAATGGCTGGCTGAGGGGACTTGGCCATAGATTTGGATCAGTTTAATCAATAGATTATTTGATTTACATCCTAGAAAAGCATTGAAAATTGTAAATGAGAAAATGCTTGCCACAAAAGAAGCAAGACACATTAGTCAACATCACCACTGTATAAAATGATGCTCTCTAGGATCCATACACGATATTGCTGACACATATCACCATTTGCCGACAGTTGGTATGTGCTCTTCAGAGCAGAACCAGACATGTTTAGAAGACTCAGAAATAGTCACATTATCATGCAATTTTCATTTTGTACCAAAAGACACAGGCTAACCCTGTTCTGGCTCAAGGTGAAAATTGGTTGTAATTTAGTCCAAATTGGTTTCTTGATGTCTGTTTTGCATGTGTGTAATCATATTTTCTTGAAAGGAGCTGCAGATTTACCAACTTGTGTGTTGATAATCGGTAATCTGTCAGCCTAGTTAAAAGCAATTGTTTGGTGGATGCAGAGGTTTTGTAGGTCATATGACATATGACACATATGAAAAAGTAGGTGGGATGAGGCTGTCCAGGAGATTACTATTGTATGGTTGGTTATAAATGAAACATTTAAGAAGAATATCAGGAGAAACTCAAATGTTGAGTTTTTCATTACATTTGTTTGATCAACAACATAATGCCAGGTGACTTTAAGTTGTTGGTAAACATTTGCATACATAGCCTAGTGTATCTCTGTGTATAGCAGAGACATTAGATTTAAGTCCTGATGGTGAAAAACTGTATTTTGCCACTTAAAACAAGATTTAAAATGTAAATGATACATTGCCATGTATTGAGCAATATTGAAAAGATGCTCTGTCATGATGAACCTTATTCCAAACTCTTCAAATTGTTCAATGCAGGTTCTTAGACATATGACAGCTTTAACAATTAGACCATGCATTGCTCCTTGCAGTGAGTAATGGTCTTCTTGTATATTTGCGGGGGTTTCTCCCATGTGTCCATCCCTGCATTCATTACATTTTTTCCAGCCATTCAAAATTAAGCAAAGAGTGAAAATAAATATTTTACCACGACCTAGAAAAAATAAGCTTCTGGCTGAATGAAAGGCACATGAGATGTTGCAGAACGCCTTTGTTTTTTCAAATGTAACAACAAGCAGATGGCTTTTTGCTGTACCTGAGCACTGCACATTAGGCATTTAGCTGACTATTTCCTTCTGTGCTATAGTAGCAAAAGAAAACAAGCTTTAGTTCCTGGACTGTCAACCTCCAAGACACATGCCCATGTGCAAATTGATACAGTTATTGTTGAGTATAAAAGTTCTTCAAGTCCATACTGACAGTAAAGTGACCCTTTCAATACATGACTCCAGTACAAGACAGCAAGACAAGATTCCTTGGTCCGTGCAAAAATGCATTGCAGTGCTATTTAGGAGTATTTCATTTTTTTTTATCATCTATTATTTCAAGCTCAACTAATACTTAACTGTTAAGTTCATAACTTTAAAAGCCTTCTCTGCAATATATGTGAAGAAAAAGAACATGAAATTTCCTTCCAGAAAGTAATCGACTGAAAAAGTTGAAGCTTCAGGCCCCTAACAATACTTTTGTGTCCCTAAAATTTGAAGTTCTTAAGAAGGAAACATGAAAAATGAGAGATAGGGAGAGAAGGTAGCTGGGATGTGAGTAGATGGTGTTTAACTTTCAGCGCAATGAGTCTATTTATAATGCAGGTCCCTTACTGAACAAGCCTGATCTGAGCAAAGCTGCCAAAGGGTGCACTGGTTTTTAAAGAGCCTGTGTCTTTAAGGTTTTTAATATGCTGGTCAAATAAGGACTTCCTCATAGACCTTCTCCCTCCTAATGAATTTCAAACTGGACCATTCATTCCACACCACCAGGGCCTCTGTTTGTGTGTAAGTGTGTGTGTATTCATGTATGAATGTGTGTAGCTGTTAGTGTGGGCCAATGCCAGGGGGGGCAGGCAGCACATTAAGACAGTGACTGGCAGATCTCATTTGGTGTTTAATTTCACAAGGGTGAGCTCTCATCTGTGAGGGCCTATTAGCCTCGGGCTTGCTAGCTGAATGATGCTGGTGGTTCCTTGTTGATGGATGGGGTTTATGTATGTTTGTGTATGGTTAGCACTGATGGAAAGTAATCAAGTACATTTACTCAAATAAAGTATTCTGGGGTACTTGAGTATTTAGTAGTTTCAAGCTACTTTATCCACCACATGTCAGAGGCAAATATTATATGTTTATTTGACACCTCTCAGTTCTAGTTACTTTGCAATAATGAGCAACAGGTTCATTGACTAATTGAAAACTGTATGTGTGACAAAATAATCTCAACTCGCAGGTGCACTTACTAACTTTTTTTCTGACCTGTCAATCACATCTCATGATCTGACACCTAAGCAAGTTCATTTGCTGAAAAAGACTGCAAGATGCAGTTGAAAGCTCAGATTATGTGAAGTGTTTGACACTGAGATTTTGTCACACCTATAATGAGCATCTGAAAAATAATGGGTTATTATAAAGTAAATAAAACATAGTATCATACTAAAACTAACAGGGGGCAGTTCTCCCTGCATGCACTTTTACCTTCGATATTTTGTTGACATTTTGCTCATGTTACTTGTGTACTCTATCTTAAAGCTCCAGTAATCAATAGTTTCAGATTAACAATGTATAAAATGACTATGTAAATGTGAAAGTAATGAACCCTCCAATAATTGTGGTATTGCCTGATTACTTAAGACAAGGATCTGAAAACTAGTGGTGGTTAGCATGAAAAAGCTTGTTTTTTAACTGGCCCTGCAGTGCAGAAATGACTAAATTAGTAAGTAGTCAAAACAACAACAAGGTGATTTCCTTATTGACATTTACCTTTTATTACAGTTGGAAAACGGTGAAAAGAAATGTAAAAATAAATATTTTTTAAATGTTTGAAATATTTGGGTTTTTAAAAATATGTAAAGCGGGGAATAACAATTCAGCTTGTTGGACTAGAGCATCACAGGTCAAGGTGAACCACAGCATCCTTGTGTAATATTCAATATTCTAGTGAAGAGCTGCTGCAGACATTTAACATCATAAACACCTGCACTGTTTGAGATGCATCATGTGTCATTGTGCCCTTGTTTCAGATAAATTGCAAAGTTTATGGGCCCCTAAGGGAAATTTGTTATCAGACTGGTTCTGTAGTAAAACACACAATAAAGTCACACAATAAAGTATGAGGCCACAGTAAAAACAATAAACACATTACCTGAAAGTACAATAACACACATAACAAAATGGAGTGTAACACAGTACAACAATGAAGACCCGTATCAGCTCATAAGACCGAACAAGAAGTCAGTGCTTTGATGGAGTCCACTAAATATCTCTCATCAGTGCAAAATGTTATTCTGGACGGCATTAGACCAGGGAGTGAACACAATAACAAACCCAGTACAACAAACCTGCAATAAATACTTGTTTTGCATAGCTGATATTTATTTATGTTGCGACGGTGTCAGAGAGCGCTGCTAATTCAATCCTTTGCTATGTATAGTGTCGGCAATCTGTGTTCTTGGTATATTAGATTGAATTTTAATACAAGGTTATTCATTCATCATCTGGGGGGAAAAAAGGTTAGTGTGTGTTTGTGTGAGTGAGCGGATGGGTGTGTATGTGTCACAACGGTGAAATTGCTCTTCTGAGTTTGTATTTTAAGCTCCCATGCCACACTCCACCATTTGCGACTTCAGAGGGTTGTCTTGTTGTTGACATCAAAAGATTCTCTGTGTTCTTTGTAATACAGATAATTATCCCCATCAGTGTGGACTTTGATGTTTACATAGCTGTGTTATGCTGTGTGTTTGTATGTGTGTACATGGTAATTGTATCTTAGACAATTTGTTCCATTATATGTAACTGTGTGCTTGCATGAACATTATTTCAGGTATTTGGCGCGCATGTGCTGCATGTATGAATCTTATTAAAAGTTTTAAAAAACCATACCAGTGACAATAGAGATGCTTTTAACACAGTTATTGAGTTATTGGTATCAGCCTGTCCATATTTGCCTTTTTGGTCAAGACATCTCCCCTTGTGGCTCTCTGAACCCTCTTGATTTGGAAAAATGTGCTCTCTTCTGTCTCACTTATCCTACAGACCTTTTTTTCTGTACATTATAATAGTTACAGTGACATATATAAAACATAAACGCATGAGTTTATCTGAACATGATTTCAGCACATCTGTCTTTATCTTCTCAGTGGAGAACACAATGATGTTTAGTCATTTTGTTTGCTTGGAAAAGACAAATCACAAGTGAAAAAAAAGATAGATCATAGGAAATTAAAATTACAAATAAGGCTTGAAGATTTACATTGAAGTTATATAACAATAAACAAGGACAAAACTTTGAAGTTGTTCATTTAATCATACTGAAAACAGAACATGTAGAAAATATTATGTCTCAGTTTGATGGTGCTCAGGTACAGAACATACCAGTATACTGTTCCATTCCCTTTCAACCCAGATGAATATGAAGAGCACTATAGAGCTGTGTAACATGTTTTATTTTTGGAAACTGCAGTGGGTACAACAGAGGGATTCTAAAGACTTTGTGTGCATTGTATATTTATTTATTTTTTGTGACTATTCCACTCAGGTAGACACTAATGGGCAGCCTGGGTGTTTGGGCCATGGCTGTGGCCACACTGCTGGGAACCTCAGGGTGCTGGCTGGCTGAAGGGCACAAGGGCAGCAGGCAAGGCACCGCTGATACAGCCAGCATGTCACGTACATCCTCCAAGGAACCACACTCCATGGTAAATATCCTGTGCAGCTCCCATTCATACACACACAAACACACACACACCGTACTGCTTCCCAATGAGGCCATCGCCATCACTCTCTATCAAGCCACAGAAAAACACTTACAGTGATATAAATCAATCATATCAACCATAAATCAAATCAGGGTTGGAAAGAAAAATGGAGTGAATAAATACAGTCTGACAAAACACATTTGTTGTCTAATTTAACACAAACTGTGCTAAATTAGACAACAAATGTTGTGAAGTGGTGCACTCCCTTCTTGTTATCTCCTATACTATGACTTGTGACACGGAAGATGTCAGCATGTACAATTTAATTTTTTAATAATTCCAACACCAGAGATTGTTGTAAAACAAACACTCTTAATGTTAATTCAAGATGTGAACAAAAGACATTTTCTTGTCTTTTCCCATTTCATGTTATTTTTATAATACAGTACATTAGTCATAGTTGGACAACTTGGCTCAAATTCACAGGATGTGTTCCCCGTGCACCTCTATGAAGACTCCACCAAAATTAAGGTTGAAAGCTCAAATATGATCTAAGTGGATGCGGTGCCAAATGTGTCCAAAAGATGGCGCCATAAACGTTATAATGAAGATTTTTTATGTTCGTGATATATTATTAGATTATCAAATACATGGCTTTAAATATCTCCCCAGAATGGTGACTTTAGCTGTCAATACAAAACACGTGGTTCTCGTTTAGAGATGCGCTCTTCTGATTGGCTGATCGTATTGAAAGGAAGTGGAAAGATGCGGATCTGCCGGTTTTGCACCTGTGCGTCTACCTAGTTCAGTGGTCCTAAAAGTCATTGGTCAAGTCGTATGTTAATCTGTCGCCAACCGTTTCTAAAACTAGACAACTTTCTTCCACCGTTATTTTTAGACATTTATAATTAGTTAAGTGCCTGCTTCTAATGAAAATGCGTTCGTCATCAACGTTTTTCGACCTACATGCCTTCACAGCTAGTTTACAGGAAGACAGATAGCGGGTAAGTTGCTAATTATTTAACGTTTCTACCAGAAAGTAACGTTAAGATGCCAGAGTTCCTGTCATAAACTTAATAATCTTGATATTATCTTAATAACTTGATAATGTTAGCTAGCTAAAGAGCTACTTAGCTAACTTGTGAAAACACTCCAACATTAAAAACCAAACGTTACAGCTGCTGGATATGTTCACAATTAGATTAACGTTAGCTAAAGTGTTTGGCTCATTGTCACAAAAAAATAATTTCAATCAATATTATTCTCAAATTTATTCTATTTGTTAATTAAATTAAAATCAGTTTAAAATGACCGACTCCATTTACAAACAAATTTTTGGGAGAACTCGCTAGAAATGAGAAATGCTTAACGTTACCCCCACCAGTCAAGGGGGTAAACCACAGTCTGAACAGTGAAGCTGACCAAAGCATGGAGGGCTCCAGGTAGGCCCAAAAATGACCCCTTGACATCCCGTGGCAGTCACTGCACACTGTAATGACTTTACTATATTTATTATGCAAAAAACACGTTTGACCTATAGCTTCTTCAGGATCACTTTTAATTACACAATAGCAAAAACAGTCACAGGTGTGCTAAATAAGCAGTCTGTAAATCACACATAATCAGTCTCAAATTTTTCTATTGCTTTTCTTTTAGTGTTATATAATTTTTTATAAAAATATCAACATATTACACAAAATTCTATAGTAGAAAAGACATACCCATGATTAAAATGAAAAATGTAGAATAACATACCTGGGTCACAAGAATAGCATCATTTCACAAGTCCATAAGAAGACCTATAGGAAGCTTACTTGTGTGCTTATTTAGCACACCTGTGAGTGATTTTGCAATTTCACAGAGTGAACCTAAAGAAGCCATAGCCAAAACCTCTTTCTCTCAATAAATACAGTAGTAAGTCATGTGCGGTGGCTTGTTCACAAAATGTATCAAAACATGAAAAATATCTGCATAAAATGATCAGCTACTGACATAAACCACCTTTTATAAAATTTTGTCAGCCATATTAGTGTTCAGAAATACGTCACAATCAACAGCTCTTGCCTAAGAGGTGAGGACCTCCAATGTGGCCACCACAGGGATCACTAAATCATGTGAAAACACTATATACAGATTAGAGATCTTCACAAGTTCCCAACACCGAAACAAATTTATGGAAAACCTTCTCCAAAGATTAGATGCTGACTTTAAAAGATTACATACATAGTACATTTAATGCTGTTATATCTACTGTAACAGATTTTAGTTTAACTTTGCAGCCATCTGAGCTTTTTTTTATATTTGAGGAAGGACCTCTGTTTTGTCTGTGAGGCAGCTGAGAGAAAAGGGGCACCGGGTTGTATAGGTACATTATGCAGAAATCTTCACTTCCTCTTTGTCTCTCTCGTAATTTTTTGAAGAGAAGACCTTGAGGAGAAATGGGCAGACAGGAAGAATGTGATGTTAACAGTTACTCTGTGAAAATTACAAGGACATTGTTTGGTCATGCTAGCTGAAAGACAGAAAATTACCATATTCAATTTGATTGTCCCTGCCTAGACCTTTACTGTCTCCAAACAGACTGCTATTAACAGTGTTTGTTACAGCTCATACCTATCGGAACGACAGTTTAAGTGACAAAGATTGCAGTTAATAAGTTAGGTAGCAACAGACAGGGCTAGTTGGCACTGTTTAAATAGATTTGTGGCTGGGTTTAATTATTTTAGTGATTTCTAGCATTAGTCGTCTACATATAATCAGAATGAAAGGCTTATTGAAACCTGTCTTATTCAATTTATGTGCTCTAAAATGTATTTTTGTGAACGGTCAAAGCTACCGAACGCTGTCATAAATGTAGAAATGAATATTTCAGTAGAACAATACTAGATGAAAATAAAGTTAAAGTGACTGAAAAAACAAATCCTTAATATTTATAACCTCAGCACAAAGATTTCAGACATATCAAAAACAGGCATTCATATTATTTACTTAAAAAGGTAAGTACATACTCAATTAGAGCTACGATCCTAACTTCCAACACATTCTAAAGAAATCCAAAGCACATAGTTGTAGCCATGCTGAGAGTGGTTAATGTTACTGTTCATCAGCCTTAACTATTTAAAGAAGCTCAGGATATATCACTTAACAGCGTGCCCATTTGTTGTATTTAAGGCAGAAAAAAATTTCTTGTTTATGTCTGAGTCTTCCCCTTGCTGGTGTCTGTGAAAGATGTGTTTGAACATTCAGCTTAAAGTCCAAGGGTGGATGACTGAACACAGTTGTATGCTATGTATCTTCCATACTACAACTGACAGCTCTGCCTTTATTGTACTTTTGTTAATGGTTACAACTAACAACAACCAGCAAGTTGCCTTACATCAGTCTAATGTTTTCTGTTGGTGCTTCATTTTAAGCCCAGCTTTTTTTTTCTCCATCCATTTACAATAGTTTTGAGAAAACTGCTTAAACACTTAAAATGAGCTTGTCTGGTTGCATCTGCCGTGATGGCATACAAGAGATTCCCAGGCTAAAAAGAGGAATAAAAGACTAGCCCTGTGAGCAAACGGGTCTTTGGCAGCAAGAATGAACCCTTTTAACAAACACAACTGAAACATAAACCCCCACCACGTTGTCAAAAAGACATACGCACAGACAGACACATACCACACAGCCCCGTGGTCATCCTAATTCTTTGTGAAATGAAGCATGTACACCCCCTGGTCTGTTGGCTCACTTTGGGCTTTGCCAAGTTGGCAGCCGGCTGTGGAATGTAATTTTACCCTGGTGGTTGTGTCCTTTAGAAATCCCTTGATGCAAAAAAACAAATTCCCAGGCATTGCCCCCTCCCCGTCTATCTGGCCAGCATTGTAACTCAAAAAGCTGTCCGTTGGCTCCAGAATTTAAAGTCGACCCAGGGGTGAAGTCATGCAAATCTGTGAATTCACATAATTATGCAGGATGCATTGTCAAATCCTATGGGAAAGAATAAGTAGTGCAAGATCGTAATTTTTTTTCCACCTTCTGTGACTAGGGGCAGGGACAAAAACTTAGGGGCACAGAATTGTTTTTTATTTTTTAAGAAACAATTTCATCTTTTTATAACACATTACAGTACACAAACTGTGCAGAAGATGAAGGGCAAGTTGATTTTTGAGGTACTATAAGGTATGAGGGACCTAGCAACAAAGGACAGGAATGCATTTTTCGATCTGCGTAGAAGATGATAATTCTTGTGAGGCGGTGCAGTTGAGGTTCGGATCAGATAGCATTTTATCCAATTTGAATGCAGTATTGAATCTGCTTATGAAATCTGAATCCATTCTTTTGAAGAAACTAAAATAAATAACTAACTCATAAGATTCAGCTGAAATCCATAGGCTAAGAGGACACGCACAGTTTTGAGTAGCAGCCTAATTAATGTTCACAACCTGTAGTTCCAACCTGAACATGAAATAATTCATCGTAAAAGACACTTTATGCCAAAGATGCTTGGTATACATACAGGGTGTCCGCGGGGTCTTAAAAAGTCTTAAAAGGTAATAAATCAATTTTGTGAAAATTAAGGCCATTAAAAAGTATTAAAGTCTTAATCGCCATTTAACAAGGTATTACATTTTGTAGATATATTTGTCAATGTGTAAATCCTGTTTGCCCAAAGAGAGCGATTCTTCTTTGTAACGTTAGGCAAAGGGATCTACCGTGCGAGTGTTTCACTGTCATCAACCCCTAAAGGTAGATCCGTGCAAACCGGAAAACTGATTTACGAGCACAACCGACCATATTCTTCCACCACGCCGCACCCCCCAATGCTAATCGTTCAAAACATAGTTGGACTGAGCTCTGTGGCCGCTTGAACAGCCCTGTTACTCAAAAACAAGATGTACTTGTCAGCAGGTGAAGCAGTAAGACAGAAGACAACAGGGGAAATATAAGCAGCATTTGGGTTTAGCTAACGAAGGCTGTCTATTTGGCTAAATCAGTGCCTTTTATTGAACACGTTCAACTGTTCATGAAGCCGGTGTGCTCGTCAGTGTCAGTTTTCGTCAACGGATCAGTCACAGCCTGAACGGAGCGGGACATAAAAAAAAAGTCATCGTTCTGCATAAATAGTTATGATTATTGACGCATTAGTAGGCTACTTAAAATTAAATTTAGAGACTATCTACTACCATGTAGAGCGTTTTTCTTGCACAAAGTTAATGAATAAAAAAACACCCCAAAATGAAACGGCTTTAACTTGAATTCTTATTATAATAGTGGGAAGCTATATACAGTACTATTTATAAAATTATAATGAATATAGAAACATCATATAAATAATATATTAATATCAAACTAACAGTTTACTATTATTATTAACAATATACTTTTAATATAATGTTATAATATTATGCTAATAAATTCATTTATACTAGCTCCTTCTCCAGGTTGTGGATGGATCCTCTGCAGCAGACAGATGTAGATTTAGAGCCAGGATGCCGTTGTGCTAATATGTGCTACCTCTAGCCGCCTCCTCCTGAGAGCAACATGTTCATCTTGTTCTATTTAGATGTTATGATATGTTTTACTGAAGTTATTGTTATAAAAATTTACATAAAACCCTTTTAAAGGTGTGTTTCTGACTTAACCGGTTAGAGCTCAAAGTGGCGCGGCAGTCTTAAAGTATGTTGAAAAGGTTTTAAAAAGTATTGAATTTTACTTCAGTCTGCCTGTATATACCCTGTACATAGTAAAATATTTGGAAGTTTCACAAGCAACTTTATCCAAATACTGGAGGTCCTAATTCAGAATTATTAAGTTGGAAGACTTGTGAAAACCACAAAAACAAAGCATGATTGTACAGTGGTGTTACAGTGATGCTTCTTTACCTCACAAACAATCTTTGGTAGAGTACACACAGGGACTGCAGAGAGCACACAAACCCACCAACAGCCAAGTTTAATTTTGGTTTGTCAACAACTTACTCACACTCACAGAATTATCTCTAATTATCTACAGCTGATATGACTTGCTGCTGGTGACGTTTGTCAGCTCTGGCTGAAATTAGAATTTGATGTTTTGTACATTGCTCTTTGCTAATGAGAGAGAGAGAGAGAGAAGCTTCGATAACGTATTTGTTTGTGTGGGAGCCTCATTTGAAAGCAAGCGAGTAATAAATTGACAGTCTGTAAATATACAGTAAATGTACAGTGTAGGTCACAGTTTGTCCGTTTTTAAAAGTCTGTCTTTTGTTTCCACAACTGCTGGAAAGTGAAGGCAGTTAGCGCTTTACAATTTTGATAAAAATTTAGCTTATTGCGACAAAGTGAAATTTAATGTATTTTTTAAAAATGCTGTGAGTGTCCCTGATCCTGCTTCAAGTGGCCTCAGGATTAAGGTTAGTCGCTACAGCTGAATTCGTCCATTGAAATAAATATTGTGAATGATATGTCATAAAAGCATATTTAAATGGTATGGTTAATTAGCAAACAAATGTAAGTTTAAAAATGTGGTTGGTCTAGTCCAAATAGTCTGAGTAAGAGAGAAATGCAAAAAGTGTTGCAACCATCCCCTGTCTCCCCTACTGTTGGGCTTCCTGTGTTATCATGCTCACACAGTGTGTAAGTGAAAATCATTAGTAGCCCACTGATATTAAAGTTGGTGTGAAATTTAAGCTGCGGCGATCATAATTTTGCAGTGGCACTTGTAAAAGCACAGGTATAACTAACAACAGTAACAATGGCTTCATTCCATTTAAGTAGCCCAGTGAAGAAGCGTGCATTAGCAGGGCACTCCTGGATGAAATGAAATGCAGGACATTATTTACAGCTTTTCCCTCTGTGCTAAGTCAGAACGCGAAGTCTGCCGCGAAAAATGTCCGTTACCTAGTGCAGATGGAAGATGCATAGTTCTAAATAAATTTCAATCAGACTGCTGGAATCCTGTCTGCACAGGGCCATGTTGAACAATAATACCATAATGGGTAAAGGGCCAGAAAACAAGGGTAAAATCATTTCTTTAACAACAGATGTAGCTTTATTGGGACTAAAGTGTTTTCATAGTGTTCAAGTGTGTGTTGGAAGATTAATTAAAAAGTAATCGAAACTGAAATTCACAGCCTCTAACCGACGTTATTTAATCCTGTTAATATTGTGTGTGTGTTCATGCTACTTTCCCCTTGAAACAACAACACGTTACTCCGCCCCGTCTAGTCCTGCTCAGCCTTCAGACTGGAGTCTGAAGCACAGGTAGATGTTAGCTAGTGCTAACCGCCTTCACTTTCCAGCAGTTGTGGAAACAAAAGACAGACTTAATAACGGACACTCTGTGACCTACACTGTACATTTACTGAACATTTACAGACTGTCAATTTATTACTCGCTTGCTTTCAGCGTCGCTTTCTGCACCTCGCTCTCTCATACGCTCGTCCACTCACTCGCTACGCAAACACATTGCACTGCAGTTAAGACCTAACGCTGCTCTCATAACAGCACCTGTCACGTAGATGTCCTTTGATGAATGAGGTGAGGAAGCTAACAAAGCCTGATTTTACTGTGCTCACACAGTGTGCGGGTAAATATCATTTATCCCGCATTAAATAATGGAGTGAAATTTTAATAGCAGCGTCATAATTCAGCAGCAGCAATTCGCCAAATATAGGGGAACCTTGTGTCTGGAATGTGCACGTCAACATTAACTTATTAATTAACATTTAGATAATGGATTTGTGAAATCTGTAGTGCTGGGCAACAATTAACATTTTTAACCACGATTAATCCCATAGTTATGCAGTAAATTGAATAATGAATTCTAAAGTAGTGTATTGTGCACTTTTAATTTAAATGTACTGCTAAATACACAAAAGTGCAATAACGTGTTTGCAAACACTTTAAACAGATAATGTGTTTTTTACCAGCAGTATTCCCTTTACACAGTAGCAATAAAATATGTCTTGTAAATCTCAACTTAAACATTAATGTAATCAAATCAAATATTAAACCAAAGCTATTTAACAATGCCGGGGCATTACATTTTATCTAGCTTGTTAAAACAAGTTATCATCCAGTAGTCCAGAGCCACGATCATAACATAACAGGCACCTTCAGAGCAACAGGTGAACATATATAAATCTGTTTATTTTTTATTTTTTCTGAACAGGTATCAGCAGAAACATTTTTTTAAATCAGGGAGCAGCATAATTTATATTCAGTAACAAGTGTCCCTGTCAGAGTGAGGTGAGGTGGTCTCCTCACGCACACGGCCGCTGCTGAAGTTGAATTGTCTTCAACTTTTTGTACGTGACACGGAGCACATATCATTGGAAGAGAGACTATATGACGCTGTCTGTGAGTTTCCAGAATCTATTACTGTTTGCTAAATAGGACATCAACAGGAGGGAATTTGCATGGCAGAGCATCTCTGCAAAACTAGATGAAGGCCTAACAGGTAAAGTTATGTAACATTAGCCTTAATTTTAACTTAAGTTAAACAGGCTACAGACGTGTAGTGAAGCAGTTGCCATGGTTACTATCCATAGAGCGCCTGTCGTTTACTTGCGGAGCGCTTGTCTCCTTGTCTGATCACCGGAGCAAAGGGCAACCCCGCGGGGCCAAGTGACTACGTTGTGATTTTAAGAACGTTCCTAGGACCGACATCTTCCCCAAATACTAATCAGCATGCAGTGTGTAGCTTTCCTCTTCGCTATAGCATTTGATCGCTTGTCTTGCTTTTTTTTATCTCCTTCTCCCACATGCTGTATCCAGCTTTAGCCTCCCTTTGCTGCTTGTTTGGGTGGGTGATTTGCAGGCTGTGACCCATGGTTTGACTGTATGTGTATTCAGAGCCAGTGAGTAACGGACTTTCCAAATAATAACTGCGTTAACGAGCGTGTTAATAACGCGTTAATATGCCCAGCCCTAGAAATCTGTGAATTAAAAAATAAAAATAAACCCAACCTTAATAGTTGAGCATATTTATAGTACAAACCTTGTCAGTGAACTATGAGGACAAAAAACAAAATAATTGTTCAATAATCGTAATCAAGGTAAAATGTTAATTTAATCGTGATTTTGATTTTTAGGTCAAATCGTCCAGCCTTACTATACACACACCTTAATGGTTCTCTAGACATTTTTGCTTGAACGCTGTCTTAGAAAATAGGACTGAGTGATGGTGCAGGTTCAGCTGAGATGATGTACTGTGGCAGTGGAAGTCTTGGTACTGGATTGTGTCAGTGGTGAGAAGTGGCGCAGCATACTGACAAGTTTGTGGGTGGCCTCTATGAAGAGGGGAAATTGGAGTGGTTAAATCATTTTGCAGCAACAACAGAGAAAGACTGAATTGTACTCATTAGATGAAAAGCTTAGGACTAATAGGGTTATGCATTGAATTAATAACTAAATGGGGGGGGGGTGGCAGTCTCCCTTGTGTCTTAATTTTCACTTGGGATCCCCCCCCACTTGACCTGCTACATTTACATTTTGTTACTCACTTGTACCCATAAAGTTTAAGTTTTTTTTTTTTTCGTTGCAGTGCCAGAGGTTTAGTTCAAAATTTTTCAGGCTGTCTGTTTCCTCTGCCTTCAGAGGAAGAAAACCTTTCAGGCAGACAGAACATGTGTGATGGTTACCTTTTTATATGAAGCAATAATCAGTGTTTCTGCGGGATCTTAAAAAGTCTTAAAATTAAAAATCTAAATTTAAGGCCTTAAAGTCTTAAATTTGTTGAAGTTTGTGTATTAAATAATTTTAAACAGATCTTAATTTTCCAACGTCCATGTAGCGCTACCTTTAATGCTCATTGAATTGCTCCCGCAGTGCTTTAGAATGTTTCTTTCCTCCGGTGGTGTTGTAGTTCTTTCTTTCGCTGGTCCAAATATAATTTTCTGTATTACCACTACAAAGACCAACATGCAGCTGTTGTGTTATTGCAGCGAGTCTTTTGAAATTAAAACGGATTTATTCTTCAGCTGTGCGAAAGTGCAACCTTAGCGACTCTTGCCTGGGAAGCACAGCTTAGGGCTTGCTTCAAACCAGTTGCTAGCAACGTGTTTGAAGTCTACTGTCAGTGCTTAATGAATGTGCGCTGCTACTAAAATTTAAAACGATCAATAATGATTTTCAGTAAGCTATGGTAACACTAGACGCATGGCTGTCTCCCTGTCCTCATTCTTCAAAGGACGAGCGAATGTGAGGGAGAGAGCTGAAAGTGACAGTGATAGTTAGCGGAGGACATGAATGTAAAATCATTGTGGAGAGCATCAAAACTAACCACATGAATTTTCCCAGATCTAATAGTTATAATTCAAACCCAGTAGTCTTATTTAGCAAGTTTAGCTTTTGGGTGTAGTTTATTCAAAATCTGCTCTAGATTTTACTAATTATTCACAGATGTAGTAACAACAATGTTCCAAAATTATGTGGAATTGCATATTTCTTTATTGGAAAACATTAACATTTTCTTGGGGGATCAAACCCCCAACACAAAAAAACACATCTTAATTTTTTACATTATACCGCCCTGAAAGCATGTTTTAATTCCCATGGACATTATTTTTATTATTTGTAAATGTACCTGCTTTGCACCTGCCTCAACTTCTCCCTGCACTCACTTACACACACACACACACACACACACACCTTTCCCTGCCTCTCTGTCTCTCTCTCCCTGTCTGCTCCCCTGAGTTTCGCCATCAGCAGTAGGTTATGTTTTATAAAGTCGCCAAAAAGACACAGACTTTTTTCTGGATATATCCACCTGTGATCCTTTTTCACGGCAGCAGGTGCGACACATGCCAGCTTGTTAATTACGTAGCTTATCAATATCATCATCCATGCCGGTGTTTCATTGTTGACATCATCCAAGTAATTGGATGCAAGTAATTTTGTGACTGTATTTCCTTTTGTATGTTATCTTTTTTTTGATGTTCTTAAGTGAGGTCTTAAATTTAATTCATAGTGGTCTTAAAAAGTCTTAAATTTGACCAGGTGAAACCTGCAGAAACCCTGAATAATGCTCTTCTCTAGTATAATTATATTGGTAAGTGTCTAAGTTGGCATGTAATAATAAAGTTGGATACAGAAAGTAATGTTTGCTAAATGAGGTCTTTGCATACTTTCAGATGATGAAGTGGTACACTGTGAGATGCTTTGTATATGATCTTGAGCTGTTGTAAAATCCAGATTTAAAAAATGTTGTATTCATAAATAGTAAGTAGTGTGGAGTGTGCAAGGTGGGCGCTGTTCATAAATAAATGTTGGAGTACATAAAACTTGACAACTACAATGTAAGGCTGCTAGTGTTGTTTCTAGTTAGTGAAGCTAATAGAATTATGATAGAAAAATACATGACGGTGAAAAGAAAATGTAAGGATACAATCTGAATAACATCACTTTATTTAATCTTGTTTTTTTCTTTCCACAGAAATGTAAGGGAAGAAAAATTAAGAGAAAAGACAAGAAGTAAGCAGAGTAGAAAATGAGACATTAATGGGGACATTTTTTAAAAAGAAGAAAAGGGTGAAATTGGGCCATGGCAGTGATGGGAAAAGTACCAAACATTAAGGCAACAGACGACAACACAAAGCCCTTCAGACGTCTCTACTGTGACGCTCATGTTGTCTGGACTTGGTATGGATAGGGTTAGGGATGGAGGGATGGGATCGTTAATTTTTATTGATATTAATACCCTTATTGAGACTGCTTAACGATCCGATTCTTTATCGATACTTTACTATTATTTAGTGATGGTTATTTGGTAAGACCAGACCCAACATGCAGGCATGAGGTAGGCCTGCACGGTATGAGGAAAATATCCTCCTTCTCTCTCGCTGGCTGCAGGTAACATTACCAGGTAGAAGGAGGAGCGGCTCATTTGTCTCAGCCAGCAGCTGAGTTTTTAAGATTACAGACCAGTCTGTGCTCCAGACAGACAGCTTTCTATTTAGCTTGTTTTTAACATCTGGCTAATGCCAAGCTAGCGTAAGCAGTTTTTGTATAAAACATACAGGATGAGATACTGAGGACAGAGATGATTAAATTAACCATTTCTACATGTTTAACGTTACCTTACAGACGGGTGTATTGATAAAACACTAAGGTTTTATTGCACGTACTTACAGTAACGAGCGTAGCTATCATCAACTAATGTTACAGAAGTTTGGAGCTAAGTTAACCCTCACTGTATTCCACCGTGCACGTGTGTGAGCCGACTGAGAGCAGGCAGAGAAATCACATTTGACGCTCTAGACATAATGTTACATCATAGCCCGCAAGTCTCGATAGCAGTATTGCACCTTTTTATTGATTTTCGGGTTCTGAGAAATTTTGGAACCGGGTCTCGACCCCCATCCCTAGGAAAGAGCAAGCCTAATGAATAAAAGCAAATTTTGTCCTTAGCTCATTGCATCCAAGTCTAGACATGAAGATTATTTCCTTTTGAAGGCCAGCATTGTTCTACAAAAACAAGTATTTTTGTGAGAAAGAATAGTTTAGGTAGAGTCAGAATATTTTTAGTCATTAAAAACATGAAACATAAGCCATAGAAAAGATTTGAATGGCCTCTTTGACCTTGACTCTTGGGTCCCATGATGATAACTGAACCATCTCCACCAACAAACTTATTGACTTTGAGGATGCACTCACAGCAAGATGCAGACCAATGCTAGTTTCAGTGCAAGCTTGTAAGAAATCACCTGAATGGCACGAGAAGTGGCTAAAGCTCTGGAAAATTTGTGTGTGAAGAATTTTTTTTGTTTTTGTCTGGCAGCTACTGATAATGTGCTAACCTGAGGGATGGATAAAGTAATAACTTGGTATATGCCTCTAAAGGGGTCGTACATGTTATTTAAAAAAGTGTTAATATAGTAACATCTTGATATGTTAAAATTTCATCCTCAATTAATAATGATGTAAATGCCTTTTTAATTGTGTGTTTTTTTGTTTGTTTTTTTAATTCTCTCAACTTTATTAATCAGATTGGAGGCATGTGACAACACAGGGCACTCCATTTGACATGGGAAGTTGGAATTTCGGAGTTCAAAGGTCAAAATTTCAAAGGGAACGCCCCCTTAAGTCGGAATCCCGAGAACCGCACTATCCCGACTTCGTGATCCAAGATGGCTGTCGGGGTATCAACAGTTAGTGAAAGCTCTAGTTTATACTGTTTATTAGAACTTCGGTGTACTTGTGTCTCATAGAAATGTTCGTACACAAAGTGCTGTCCAATAGCTGTATGTGGTCGTGTGGCTACAGTGTTTAGTATGAGTAAATACCACACAACGCATTTTTTTTTTTTAATCAACCGGCGTATCAACTTGGTTGTGACGTCATTCCCAGCTCCAACCTCTGACTTCCGAGGTAAATGGAACGCACCATCAAACAGACTTTAGGCTAGGTTTTTGAATGCCAGTATGGTTACAAAAAGTGGTTACCAGACATTTATGTATAGTAATACTAAATAGAAGCTTATTGATACCAAAACAACAATAGAGACAAATGATTAAAACTGCGCAAATTTATTTTCTTTTAATTTTACTATTTCTACCCTTCTGTAGGGAGACTATTAGCACATTAATGAACTATATCTGGTAGTGTAAAAAAATTATACTTGCTGTTTATGACTTTGTCTGTAGCAGCTAGAAACAACATATTTGAATAAATTAAAATGTTTAGAGGACAGATTGCACTTCACTGGAAACATGAAACCACTTGGCTAATAATGTAAGGTGAAAAGCTGGAATTTGTGCTTTATTTCTATTTTAGGACTCATCACAGTTATCCCTGTAGAGGTATTATCACTTGCATACATTGCCAATTTTTTTTCTTCTTTTGGCTCCTTTTCATTTAGCTCATTAAGTAGCTTGTTGGTGCACTGATGAATTACTGTTAGAAAGAAGGGACCAGTCTTATCTAAGTAACAGACATCAGGGAATAACTATTGAACATAGATGGATGAACTCTTGTGAAAACAGACACTGATAGATCAAGCCTTCCTTCCCTGTTCCTCCTGAGGCTGCTTCTTTTTTTTTTTGTCCTAATCAGGCAATATCTTTAAAAAAAAAAAAAAAAGTCAAAGCATCAATATGCTCCACATATCCGACAATAACTGAAGCTCCTACTTCACAGATATATTGGAGCTGCAACACTGTGTTGGCATGCTGGCAGCTAATTCTAGCAGAGAGTTTTGTTGTTGACTGGAATTAAGAGTTAGAGATGGAGAGAGAGTAAGTGGGCAAACATGGGTCCTTGAATGAAGAGGGCCGGCATAGCAACGCATATAAGAGAGCGAGGAAAAAGACACATTCAAGTAGACTTGGTAACAGACACAGCTTAGCTTGAATTAACCTGCTGTACAAATTGCATTCCTACAAAATGTCAGACTCTATTTTGTGTGGGTGTTTAAATGGCATCCAAGATGGAGGCATGTAGCACTCAGAGCTTTGTTTGTACTAGTTTTTCGAGAGGCTATAACACTCTTGAGTTTGTACCCTTAAACTGTGTTTCTACCACAAAACCAAATAAAGTAGGCAAACCTGAAACAGACCGTGACATCAATAATACTACACTACCATGACATTTGGAGGGTGTTTTTATTTAAATTCATACCATGACTGCCTCTTTTACTATGTGAAGCCACAGAGGTACAAATCTATGTTTCCAAGTAATACCACAGGTACAGAAAATATTAGTTTCTGATTGGCTGGAATGTCTGTTAAAACGGTGTAACGCCTCGCTATTTAATTCACTACCATTCTAAATTATTGTACAAGGTATAATGGCAGGTAACCATAGCAACAGTACTGCTTCTTGATTACCAGATACAGACCAACCCGTGAGTACTACAAACAAACTTTGACCTCAAATTAATCACACCCTGTCTTGTATTTCTGTGTCGTAACTGCAATAAAACTGTTTTACATCATCTCTCACATGTTATACAAACATTATGTAAAGGACATGGCTGGTACATGTTTCCTTCAACACATGTGACTTGCTGCTTGGTGGTCGAGGTAGTTTAATCCTCTTGCAACCAATGAAAATTGTGTTGAAATACTTACGCAAATGATAAGGCTCAAGGCATTAAAAGGTATTGATTCTCCTGCCTTCCCTATTGTGCATATCTCTCTCTGCATCCCTATTGCTCTTACTATCTTCTCATATAATCCTAAATTCACTGGGAATTTAGGTAAAAATACACCCATATAATCAGCCTCTATCACAAAGAGGAAATATGGTAAGAAAAGCACCACATCCCCTCTAATTGAAACCCAGTGGGTTTGCCCTATTTGCTCAAATGAAATTCAGCTGGTAGTTATTTACATTTCTCCACCCTCTGAAAGTGACTGTGCATGTGTTGCTTTGCAAGAGAAAAATACAAGCAGCCTCCTAATCAACTGTGTGTGGACAGTAAGCCCTACATTTCCTTATCAAGGGACATTGCATTAGTTGCCTTCAGTTACAACTTAGCTATTATTTTACACTATAAAAATCCCCTAAAGCTGAGTGCATGAAGGAAAGTGACTAAAAGAACCCTGGAGAGTCATGGTAAAGGGGGGACAGTATTTTTAGAAAGAAGCACATAGCCTTTCTTTCACCTCTGTGCTTGGTTTGATTCTCTAATCAATTGATCAAACAGCGGCACTCGAGATGATTGAAGGCGGTGCTGATGAGCACACTCAATTTTATCCTGCCATCATGAGGAAGCACGTCTGCAATTAAGATGGACAGATGGCAGAAAGAGAGAGGAATGGAGATGTAGAGATGGAGGCAATGACAGGAGGCACTAAAACTACTGTTTTTTTTCTTGTCTTTTTTTTTTCTTTGGTAGGCTCTCTGTCTCATGGGACGCAAAGAGGGCCTCACAGACACGCATGTTTTATCACTGAGCCTCATTACTGGTGACATCTACACTGAGGGACAAAAATGTAAAATTTCACAGCACTTCAATCGCTGCCACATATTGGCTTCTTCAGAAGGCGTGTTACAATACGACAGCAATATTTAGAGCCTTCTCCATCCTTAGAATATAGAATACATTTAATTATTATTTTATATTAAGACTAATTAATACTAAGCTTATCTCCTTTTAACCAATGTGTATAGTCTACAAAAAAATCAGAATGACTTTGCATAATGTTGGACTAATAAAAGGTTAGGGTATGCAATTTATTTCGCAAGCATTTTTTGTTTTATGTAATTCTCTTAACATCCTAACAGAAATCAATAAATCAAATGCTCTTACACAAAAATGAATCCAGTATCTTTGGGTGTTGCAGGCCTCTAATAAGCATAGCCTATTATTTCATTTGATCTGAACACACACAGCAGTATCGGTCCAAGTAAAATGATTTGCTGGCCTACCTGCTTGTCTGCCTACCTACTAGGGATGAAACGGTATGAAAATTTCATATCACGATTATAGTGCCCAAAATTATCACAGTTATCAGTATTATCACGGTATTGTAAAAATGTGCCAAAAAAGATTAAAATGTACTGATACACAGACTGAAACCATTTCAACAAGTTTTATATTGAAAATTACAAATACAATTGCCATTTTGTTTGCATAAAAAATGAAATAAAAGCAAATACCTTTTGTAAACATATGAAAATCATCTAAGTGTGCACACCAGAGACGCGTCTCTGCATCTGGTGTGGGATTCTCCCGGACAAGCTCCAGCTAAAAGACCGCGCCTTCGATCGTCTAAAGTTTGGAGTATTTCAGACAGACACTCAACAACGTGCTGCTCTGTGAACTGGAAACGGCTTCACTGCAACACAACTGCTGTCCACGAACACGTGAAACGAAAAGTATCCCGCAGCACTTTGTCTAGAAGGCAGCACCGCAAATCGTGTTTACTTTCTGTCGCCACACAAGCATGGCACATTGTCAGCACGAGGACAGTTAGTATTTCTTCATTGCCTTAATGTTAAAAGTAATTTCTGCCCCGTTGCTGTCATGGTAACGTAACGTTACACCGTGAGTCATGTAACGATCGGCTGTTTGATATTTTCTGTTTATTTAACGGCCACGTTTGAGCGAGAAAACAGCTGAATCTAATTACAGACAATCTGACTGTCTGGACAGTCTGTGAGTCCTTTCAGGTGTTCACTGATGCAGAAATACATTTTATTATCATACTGCATTACTTAATTTTGAAATGAATCCATGTCAGAAACATTTAAAGTTTTAAGTAAAGTAGCCTAATTAATGTCTGTTATTGTTATTATCACAACAGTGACGTGAAAATTTGATTCATTTGCTGTTATTATTCTAATGTGCTTCATCAGGATGATTAAATAAAATAGATTTATTGATTAGACATGTTTTTGATATTTATTTTGGATAAATTGTTATGGTAATCGAGTAATAGGCAACTTTTCTTTCTTTAGAATAACAAAATTAATTATTTATCGACTAATCAAATAATCGATATGTACAGCCCTAAATCAATGTCTTTAGAAGAAAGTGATAGTAACTGCAATGAGCCCAAAAAACTGACATAAATACAGAGGAGTCTGTAGCGTTTCTAGATATGCTGGTTGGATGACTAAACTGCGTAACGCGTTATCATGTGCAGTGGATGAATAGTCTGCCGACACATGACGCACACAGCAGCAGAACAACGTGTAGCGATTTTACAAGAGCAGCAACACTGAGAGCTTCAGTTTACACGCTGTTCGCAAGTCAGAGAGACAAACCAAAGCTAAAGGTTAACTCACCCTGCATTCACTGTAAGGTTATTTTCTTCAATCAAGTTTCCCTCAGCAATCTCATAAAAACTAAAATACGACCGGACTTCAGAGTGACTGAAAAATCTCTGCAGCGTTGTCTTCCGCCATGTTGTCATTGACCCAAACAAACCCACGTTGCATTCTGCGCATTGCGCGCCTGCGTCTGGGAGACGCTGGACAGTGTTTGCTGTGAGATTATAATAGCGTGGTTAACAGTACCCGGTTATCATGGTAATTAAAATGTGTACGGTAATAATAACCGTCGGGAATTTTACCATGGTTTACCGTTAAACCGGTAATCGTTTCATCCCTGCTACCTACCTACCAGCGTGCACTCTGTTTGTGCACTCATTGCACATGAAAAAGGGGAGATCTCTGGCTTTCTCCAGCATTACCTGCCCTAGCTTTAATGATTACTTAAAGCCTTTGACAGTAAACAAGAAACAGTCCAGTGGCATCATTCATCCTCTCCCCTGTCATCCTCCCTCTGCTGCTGATGTGAAGAGACTATCTGCAGGCAGGTACTGCTGGTATAAAGGGGAATAATGGGGTGATTAGAATTTTACTAAGTTTCATTATACGCATAGCTAAATTGTCTCAACAAATACCTGCAATTAGCGTTGTTTTTATCTCGCTCACATCAGTTTTGTATTAGCATAACAAGCTCTGTATGACTGTGTAAAACAAAGTGTGGTTTCAGAGTTGACTGTGGGCCAGTGGTTGAACACCTCACATTTAATTACACTTTTCACAAACTGTACCCCGCTCTCCCTTTATACACGTCATGTTCTGAAATCTACAGCATAACCCAATGTATTATTATATGTAGTTTTCAGCAGTTTTGGAAAAGTCATGGAAATTTATTTCAATAACACTTATCAGTAAAGTGATTTTTTTGAATTTATTTATTTTTTCCTCCAGATTTTCCAACTTTCAATTCACCCACGTGAATCATGCAAATCTGTTTCAAAAAAATAAAAATAAAAGTAGTCATGCTGCTCTGTTCTCTCCTCTGTGTGTTTGACCGGGAGCGGAGCTCAGCTCACACACAGCTGACTTTTGAAGCTAATAGCGATTTGTTAAGAACAAGCTAAAACAAAAGCCGTCAGTATGTTATTTATTTTTACATAGCGCCCATTCATTACAGAAGATATCTAATTGCACTTTTTGAGCAGCTCTAAACCAAAGTCTTTGTAACATTACTGTCAGGTTGCTCTGCAGATGCTTGTTACAATGTTACAAAAACAGCGACAGAAATGCATCGTCTGCAGCTGAAGCAGTGAGACAGAAGATAATAGTGATAATATAAGGAAGGTCCTTAATGTCACTTTTAGACCAAAAAAAAAGTCGGACATGCTACACCAAACTTTTAATGTTGAAGTCATTGTTCTGCATTGATGATGAAGATGATATACTTTATTAATCCCGCAAGGTTTTCTTTGTTTTCACTCTGTAATTATTGTTAGTATTTACACACAAGTCCGCAATACACACACATGCACAAACAGGACTCATAGCAACACACGGAGAGATGTCAGAGCACTCAGTGCGGCGCCCCGAGCACTTAGGGGTTCAGGGGCTTGCTCAAGGCCTCCTTTGGCAGTGCCCAGGAGGTGAACTAGCACCTCTCCAGCTACCAGTTGAAAAATCAATCGCTGATAACCCCTTCAATCGTCGATAGCTGATCCAATCGGCACAAGCCTAATGATATGTATATTTCACGAGCAAGTAGTGTTGTCACGATCCCCAAAATTATGACTTCGATACTATACCTGCCTAAATATCTCTACCGATACTGAAATGATACCACAGCAAAAATCTAAAACATCAGGAAAAGTAATGGAATAATAAATGACAGGACATGAAACTTAAAATTCTGTTTGTGCGGAATTGCCTTAAACCTGCATTCTTTCTAATGGCCAAAAGTGGGCGTCACTGTTGGTTGTAAAAATTAAGTCAGATTACATTGGACGTTTTGGCAAAATTAGCTTTCTTCTCAATTGATTTATTACCTCAGTAAAAATATTCCTAATGAGTTTTATGGTCTCAATTTTCATGCTATATTGTCTTCTTCAATATAGCATGATGATGATTTTGTAAATTATGGTCCCATTTAGAGGAAAATAAACCTTAAAGCAGGGTATGCTATTTTTTTTTTTTTTTTTCAGAACCCAAAATGGGTCACAGGCCCATTTTTATTGGGTTGCCAACTGGCAGAGTAAAATTAACGTTACAATATGTAAATATGTGAATAAATGATCTTTTTCGCTACACTTGTCTGTTTAGCTCAGATTCTGTGAGGTTTTCTCTAACTCTTCTTCCTAACCTTCTGTCCACATTCATACAGAATTTTTATGTCTATAGTCTGTAATGTGTCACTGTCAATCCTATGATGTCTAAATAAAGTTTAAAACCAGTTTATTAATTTTGGCTTCACCAAAGCAATTCAGACTGTGTAATATATCTTGCTTCAATATGACACAACATACTTGTGTGAATCTGGCTTTCCGACTCTAGCATACCTGAATAACCAATTCAGAAACAGACTAAATTCTCAGCATGAGCTCAGATCAGCGCTTTCAAATACTAAATACAGAGTAAAGATCAACTGGTTGAAAACCAGCCACATACTAAAATTTAGGTCATGTCAAAAGACATGCTGGTGATGATGGGAGGGGATAAGAAAATGAGAGTAGAGAAATGGGTGAGACACAGAAAGGAGAATAGACATTTTATATACATGGTTTGTTTTGCCCTTTATCCATAGTTTGTAAATGTACATGTATTTTTGTAAACTTGGGTCCCAGGGAGACACCAGATTTCTCTTGAGCTGAAAAAGTTTGTGAACCAGTGCTTAAGGGCATGGCTATCTTGTGATTTGCTAGTAGCTACAATGGCAGTGTCCAACTTAACATCCGGTCAGAGTTTTACTGGCCCCTTGCATATTTTTACTGGCCCCGGGGGGGGGGAAATGGAGAAAAATAACACTATTACTTTATTAATCGTATATACATTGTAATGATTTATTCAAAAAACAAAGAACTGATTAATTTTCTTATATTTATAACGTTTGAAAGATTTTAGTATACAAATTTTTTTTTATGATTTTCCCTTGAATGTGCTATTTGCTTCTGCATATTTAACACAAAGACAGGGAGGGGCTTGTTGCAGATATTGATTGGCGTTTACAGTAGCCAATGGCGCTGCATGTGTGTTATGCCCCCAATTTGTCTTGCAGACTCTGTGCGGACTGATTCCAGTTCCCAGGGAGAGAAATCTGCGGCCAGACTGAAAGAGGCCCGTCTGACAATAGGGAATATAGTGCCGAGGCGGTTTTCTTCCCTGGTTTGGCTCTTGGCACCCTGGGGCTGTGTCAGCTAGGACTGCTAGCTGACTGGTTAATTGAGCTAACTAGTCACACATTCAGACGCAGTTAGCAGATGTAAAGTTAGCAGTTTTAAAAATTTAATTTATCTCTCCATCAAGAAACTCACCTCGGTTCTATATTCCCCGTATTATGCACATGCATAGTTCCCAGTGATAGTATATTATCTATTAAAATAGATAGTATTTTTGCACTATTAGTTAACTTTTAGAGGATTTAGAAAGCCATTGGAGAAAGTAACATTTTTTTATTGATAAATTTGAAGCTACATGTCAATATTATACTCACAGTTAGGACTGACGGGTAACTCAGTTTTGTTTTTTTCTTGTGGTATCAATTGTTTGACATCCTGATAAACATTCCAGTACAATACGCTGCCATCTTGCAGCCTGTTGGCAAGTGTATTTCCAATTAGGGTGATTGAATTGATTCTGGGATCCGTCTTTGTAAAGGTCCTCTCATTTCTCTGCTGTCATCCACGATATATTCTCTCTCACTCCTTCTCTGTCTCTCTTTTCTTGTCTTTGTCATTCCCTTTCTGTCCGTTCACCTTTGTTTTCTGTCATCGTCTTTCTCTGAACCCAGAGAAGAGGAAAAGGCGCAGTAACTAATGGTGCTCAAAAAGCTGCAGAAAGGGCTGTTTTTGTCTCACTCCTCCAAGCCTGTAATAACCACTTTTGTGTGTGTGCTCTCTGTTTGCAGGAGAAGGGGAAAGCAGAAGGGAACATCGATCAATGTGAGTACACTTACGGTGTTCAAACCAAACAGCATTTTTCAAAATATGCCATGTTGTGCTCACTGACAATCTTTTATTTATTTTTTTTTCTGCTGCTGTTATTCTGGCATACACTTTGGCTTTCTGATTGCTGGGAAATGCTGCTGGGAAGTAATTCAAATCTAAATGGCAACCATAAAATTGACCATGCAGCCCGTTATGGAGAAGACCTCTGATGATGATAGAACTGACAATCTGAAAAATCCCTCTTGTTACTACATTGCATTTATTGCTCTACTGTCCTCGGAGGAAGGGTATGAAAGCATTTCATATATTTAAATTTTGAAATTATTTCAGTTATCAATGGATGTCAAGATATAATCTACCAACCACTCGCGGGACTGTTTACTCAGCTGCATTTGACACCATCTGAAAGAAAATGGTAGTAAAGCTTTTTCATTAATAGTGTGAAACTGAACTGCAGTGTCCACCATCCTCCCCTAACAAAACAGCCACACAAAGTAGAAGCATCTGAAATCACTCACTCCAAGTGACAACCCTTCTCCAAGTTGAAAATTATATTTGTCAGATGAATAATTATTCAGCTGTCAGTCATCTTCAGTCCCCTGTCAGGAATGATTAAGTAATGTTTTTTTGTGTTTGGTCTCATGGACTGTTTTACACTGCAGTAATTGCTCAGACAGTTGATTCTCTGTAAAGATGATCATTCACATTCTTGACTAGGAACCCCAATGTTAGTCTAGCTGTTGAGACTTTTGTAGAGGGAAGGAGCAGGGCATCGAACCACTAACCTGACAATTGACCCTTTGCTAAGCCATGGCTCCCTTTAGACAAACTGTCGGACCTGTCTGACTTTTATCACGCCGCTGCCACACTCTATAACTGCACTCCCTGGAGAAATATTGTCTAATTTTTGAAAAAAATCTCAGAAAGAAGCAGACAGTTTTGCAGTTGCATTGTGCATTTGGAGGTTGTATTCAGGCTGTCAAACTGACGTGAAAAAAATAAAGGCCGAAGCCAAAGTCTACTGATCAGAGTAAAAGTGAACCACTGCATTAACGTTTCCTCTATTGAGAACGAGGATAACGATATTAAGGATCAACACTGTAATAGTGACTAGAGACATGCCCAGCTGTACAGGAACAATCAATAAAAAGCAGAACAGTAGGATATATAAATTACAGTCACTAGTAAGTTAGCTAGCGTTAGCTAACTGTCATTACATTAGAAACAGCAGACAGCCAACATTTTTCTGAATTTTTAGGTTTTGGAAAGAGAATAAATCGTACTTCTCCTTTCAACCTCTCTGGGTAGCAACTGTAACTATTACAGGTGCCCCAGGAAAACCGCAAAATAAAGCTAGAAAACGAATCCTTTTGAAGTTAATGGAGCGCAGCAATGAAAGTGTCAGACATCAGCAGCAGTGATTGGCCAGCTGTGTTTTCAGGGTGTGGCTTAGCGAAGGGACAATTAAGGGCTAATGGCTAAAATCCACTGACTCTGGCTAGGGTGCGTTATGGCTGCGCCGCAGTTGCAGGAGCTAATTGCGGCCATTGTAGTCAATGCTTTTGCGCGTCCCTCATGCGTCCCAGAAGCGGCTCTCTGCTCCACTCCGCAGAGAATACGTAGCAGGTCTATTTTTGCTGCTAGCAGCATCAAGCAGCACAGAGCAGATCGAACCAGGCAGGAAGTCAGACACAGAACGACATAGAGAATCGGTAAATTTTCAAAATAAAACACCCTGTGGAGACTCCCGATCGTAAAACAGCAATAAACACGGTTAAAACAAAAGGACACAAAAGGAAATCATTTAACTATACAGCCTACCTAATAATAGTAGAAGCACAATATGCAAAAACTGATTACCAAATCAACAAAATGTAAACATGTCAGCAAAATCAGGTATGAAAAATGCTCTGATTCTGAAATGCTCCCTGTGGGAAATGCAGCCTGAAGTTGACGGAAAGAAACGGGGTCACATAGAGCAGTGAAGAGGGTAGTAGTAGCACGAAAATGACAAATTAATAACAAGTCCATAATGTGGGGCAGGCTGCATGCTACGCTGCTGAAACGCTTCTCAGACGCTTCCAGTGGACTTCAAAACCGTGGCGCAATCGTAACGTGCCAGAGTCAGTGGATTCCCGGTGTAATCCACTACTCCATCTGAGCTACAGCTGCCACGACCAGAATTATGATACCAGTACCAATACTAAGTTAAATAAATTAGACATTTTGATGCCACTATTCTGCCAAGTAATTTTGATGTTGAAGTTTTGTTTTTTTGTGAGCAACCCTCTACTTTTTTTTTAGTGTATTTAATTTTTTATCAACCAGTGGACTACACTGGAATCAAGTTAGAAATTTGGTGTTCCAACTCCTGCCATGGGTTTGGTTATTTTTATCCATCTCAGCTATAGATTTTAAACCATATAAATGCACTGATAAATATTTTGCTCTGCTGCAGTTCACAGCCAAGAGTCTTTTTGATTTGTTTTCCCTTTCGTGGTTTTATTCGAGTGCCCTGTGTACGTAAATGCCCACTACAAGTGATGATGCACCTGAATTTCAATTCAGGATTAAATGCAATCTTTCACAACAATCCTGATATTGTTGTTAAGGGCAATGGGTGTCAGAAGTTTGATGCAGGTATGTTATTGTAGACAAGATCGTCTCAACTGTTACATTTCATTTCTGGTAACCAAAAATGTTTGTTTTCATATCCTTTTGTTTTTCACTGGTGGCTTTTCCATTTGTTGTGAAAGGTGCTGTCATGTAGCTGCATTGGGAAAACTCATTCTTTACTCCATGTTGTGTATTGCCTAAGCTTTCACATACTTTTTTATTGGCCGGCTGTGTTGTGTATTTTGCTGTATTGTAGTGCATGACAGAGACATTGAGCGGATTGTGTGTAAGTTACTGTAATAGCAATATTTTCAGGGCTGACTGCTTCCTATTGACAAGTGACTTCCTCTGTAAGCATTAGGCCCATTATGATGTGTTGTCTTCATCACCACCGTAAAACACTGTTTCTCTGCTTGCAGTGCAGAGTTCTCTATGCCAGCTTTTACTCAACCTAAACATGACCCAGAGGGTTTCTTTTGTTCAGGTTTATTCAGCATCTAGTGCAGCATGTGTTGTTACCACTGGATGTTTGTTCGCTGATTTCTTTTTTAACATTGTAGTATGTGGAGAAACGTAGCTTCCTATGTGATAATTGCTTTTCTATCTGTGTACTCCTTACCTGCTTCCTAAAGTCTGCTGCAATAACACACACCCTGATGGAAAACACATTGTGAGCTGTTTCTGTGACAGGCGTTTCCGTTACACTCTACCTCTCCTCACAGATGTAGGGGGGGAAAATGCATTGGTGGGGTAGGCTGATGGGGGAAAAAAACAGAAAGGCAGCGCTGCACCGGGAGCAAAATGTGAAAAAATTAATACATTCAGTAAGCTGCAAACATTTTGCAGTAGCTCACTGAATGTGCAGCCACCTTTTGTTGTACAGTAGCATATAGACTTGTTGGCAGAAATCATATGAGGTATGCTGTCACAGGAAGCTGTTGGAAACACCAGAAGAGGAAAACAGTTTGATTGAAGGTCATGGCTTTGGATTTATATACACTGGGCCCATGTAATTTTAATACTTGTCTCAAAAGCTTATGGTTCAAGTGACAAACTAATTCTGTCCTGGATTTGCGCACAATTGCATTGCTCTGCGGTCGACTAAGGTCTTCCTTTGGTTACACTTTTGATTATCCCCATGTCTGCATGGGTTTTCTCCTGTGCTTGAATGTGAAGATTCATCTATGTTGAAACCACTCTGTAAATTAATTTGTCTACTCATGACCATTGAGGGTTTTACTCAAAAAACCTGCCCACAATGAGGTGGAGTTGGTAACGTCCTGATCACATGCACTCACGAAATCAAATCAAATATAACATCACCAATTGTGTTTTCACAGGGACCTAATGTTGTAGTGTAGTCGATATGAATTCCTAGATGTTAATGTTCATCTGCAACTTTACGTAGTGGTCCAAGTAATATTTGTTGGTGCTGAAGCATGTGACCTGGTTAAGACACGGTTAAGCGCCACAAATACTGATATACTGAATATCTTGTAAAACAATTTGATTCTGCTGTCAAAATATTATTTACACACATGGATCTCCTCCTGTTAGGACACTGTTTCCATCTTAATTTAGCCTTATACGTTTAGCATTTCTGGTTTACTGGATCATGTCCTGCTCAGTGAAGTTAGTCAGTTCTCAGAGTGAGTCATTATAATGGACAAGGTGATAACGAGACAAGATTGTGGCTGATGTTCAATTCTTTACATTGCAATGTGTTTGACTGTTAATGACGTGTATAGTAAATGTGTTAGAGGAATTGGCATGGAACAGCAGCTGATGCTTTTTGTCATTCTGTAACTTTGAGATCAGATGGCAAATAAATGAATTTAGGAGCCCCGGACAATAAATCACATAACTGTAATATAACAAACTATAATACAAGTAGGGCTGGGCAATATGGCCAAAAATGTCACGATAAAAAAGTTCCTATCATTTGATATCAACAATTACATGATAAATGTCAAATCATCATTAAGTTTAAAGGCTGATATTGCTCCTGAATGAAAGTTGAAGAAACCAGATGATTAATTGTGGTTTTAAACTTTTCTTTATGGTCAGAACATGACAAACACTTGATGCCAAATCACTTAACAAATCTGAGGTAGAACATTCAAAACAATTATGATAAAATCTTTTACACATATGCATGACTAAAATCTTTTTTTAGCCCCTTTTCCTCAACAAAATAAATATTTTAATAGAAAAATTAAGTGATAATTTGTTTGATTCACATGAATTAAATCAAACATTTATATAACTTGTTATATTGTTATTGAGGAAAATTATATTGTGATAATTATCATTATTGTCTTTTTATCCAGCCTTAAATACAAGTAGTATACATTAGCCATTGTCAGATTGAGAGAATAAGGGTGCTTTCACACCTGGATCGTCTTGTTTTGTTCCGAATCAATTTAATACGTCACTTGTGTTCACACCGCACTGTTTAAAGAGGTCCAAATCGCACACCCTTCCAGGGCTTTCCCTACGCCATTACATCACTACCTCATGCGTACAGGTCACGCATTCCATTGTGGGACATCTCCATGAAACAGTAACACAAAATGAATTGCGGGTGAACTTGGTGCTGCAAAGAGGTGAAATAGATGTTTGGTCAGAACAACACATCTCCCAGATGTTGCACACCACACACAAGAACGCTGAAGCCTACGAGAGGCTCAGTGATAAAATGAAAGAGAGGGGTTGTGAACGGTCCGTCGAGCAGTGCTGCACAAAGTAAAAAAATAAACCCTCCCAACAGCAGTAGGCCTACATAATTCATCATCTAAAGGAATTAAAATTTCACCATTAATCCTGCTGTTCTTAGTCCAAAAAATAATCATTCTATGAATATTCCTTATGTAAACCGATTTCTATAGGCTGTACTGTCTATCTTTTTGAGCTGTGGTTCTATATTACTATATTTTATCTTTTATACGTATGTGTGATAATGTCTAGTATGCGTGTCCAGTATCTGTTATGCCAGTCTGTGGTATCTTTTATTCTCTGCATGTGTAGTCAACATATTGGCGTTTTCCTCTTTTTGTGTATGTCTGGATGACCGTATCAGTACCAAGATAAGGTGTATTGCTCAGTGAAAGGCTCTGCAGCATTGCTGACAGAACGGAGTATTATTGACAAAAAATAGATAGTGGAGGTTGTTGCTTTTATATTTTGGGTTTTACATGTATTTCTCATGGTGAGGTGATATTATGGTTTGGCAGGCTCTCATAGTGGCTATTTTCTATGTTGCGCTAATGCTCTTTCTTTGTTCCAAAAAAACACCATTAAACTAGGTACCGAGAGCCCCACCGTGTAACCACAGTCCCCACTCTTTTTCTTCATTCAAAGATGCTGTATATGAAAATATTAAGTCTACATCACCTACTGCCTGCCTGTAGTTAGTCAGCAGTCTGTCACAGCTACTGCTACAACATCAATTCATTTTTAGATTAATTTAACTACACGAGATGTAATGTATAGGCTTATTAACTTGGATTTAAATCTGCTTGTTTTTTAAATATAAAGGTTTTTTTCTGGCTCAGAATGGGCCTTTTTGGGCTTCTCCCTCATCTGTCTTTGCCGACAGAGATTAGCAGGTGGCCGAGAACGGGGACAGGTGAGCGTCACGTAGTGCCCAGAGAACCTGATATAAAGATGGCAGCGAAGAGTCGCGGCAGCTTGTGAGAAGTGCCGGTGTCAAAAGTCCCGGTACGCCAAAGAATATATTTGTAGTAACGTTACTGCGTATCGATGAGTGCCGGTCCACTTCAAGCACTGCACACAGGTGATGCAGTTTGAAGGTTCCACTGGCTGTCTAGCCATAATGTCCAGACAGATACCAGTTGTCCTTTCATATGTGTAGCACACAACTTGAGATTGTTGCAGACGCTTTCTCACCTAGTGGAAATACTAGTTTGTCTAATGTGAGGGGTGCAGACATGTCTCCCATTAGCGATAGCCTATGTTCGTAGTGCAGCGTTCAGGCGCAGTCAAACTAACGCAGCAGCTGATTAATAAATCCAGTGCCAGCTGCATGTGTAAAATACAGTGGCTGTGGACGGGAGGAGAGGTGACTGCTGGAAGTCAAAGATGTCGTATTTAAGTTTATGTACTGCTTGCTCAAGATTTGTTTGATAAATTGCTATGTATTGATACAGTGAAGATTTGAAATGGAATTTTTTTTCTTAGCCTTTTGTCACATGAGATTTTCCTTCAGCGTTCGCTAAAACGTCTTTGGGGGCATACCAAAAACGTCTATGCAGGAAAAACACTGATATAAAAATCTTGCCATACCAGAGATTAAAGTCATGTAGTGGTAAAACGAGGGAAGGGGGAAAATTTCTGTCAGCCGACAGTTAGGCCTGTGGTATGTCTGCCCTGTCATTTTAGGGCAGCTGCTTTAATAGTATGAGCTTTTTCCCCCACTTAGTGTGTGTACTGATTTGCCTCCTGAGATTAATTATCCGCTGCCTGTTTGTATGCTAAACTGGATCCACTGTCAAAATCAGGCAATGTAATTTTCTTAATTTGCTGCTCTTCTCCTTGGATGATGATCAGTTGAGCTCTTTCAGATTCTCTGTATTCACTGCCTTGGCTGGTTGATTCTCCCACTTTTGACTTTTCATTATTTCAGTTACCTTCTCTCCTTTAACTTTTTTTCTTCCTTTCTATATTATATCTTTATCTTTTGCTCTACCTCAGTCACTCTCCTTGCATTTTTCCCCCTTTAGACAATGACATTAATCAAATTGGCCCAGTTTTACCTCTGGAACGCAGATGTTTCATGTGAAAATTGCTGTAGTGTAAACATTGCATATGAAAGTTTTAAGCTAACTAAGACAGAAATTCTCAGTAAATGACATTTTACTGCACCATGCCTGGTCAAAATGTCAGTCTGGACAATATACAGCCATTATCATTGCGTGTTCTTCTTTCCACAATGTGTTATTGTTGTCAGTGGAACCCATATGGAAATACTGAATATTGCCCATTTATCTTCCGAGAGAATAGTGATTAATTTGGCCTTGAGTGCTTAATTTATGAACCTTTGCAGAGGCCTAATCAGAGTTTGTTACCGTCACAAATTAAACAATGGGAAGAGGCAAAGCAAGTTAAGCAGTCCTCTGGTTCATTTAGATTGTAATTGGGTGAGAATTAGATGGGACAAGGTTGACAGAGAGACTCTCTAATAAGCAGGAAATGACTGGGGAGGAAGATGGTGGAGAAAGCTCAAGAGAAGCAGGAATGAGGTGGGCGGTGTTGTATGTTAGCTTGAAAGTCATCTCATAATTACTTAAATAATATTTTAATTGTCTTTTGTTGAGAATGCTATGAGATGTTGCCATATTGACGTTTACATATTTACCCTGTCTAGTTCACTGTCAGTACTAAACAATATGAGAAGATGTATAGCTTTATATCGCTAACTGAAATCAACAGATGGTTGCGGCATCTCTACTTTTTTGTAGCCTAAAAGCAGGCAGATGCCCAGTGTGTTTGTGTCAGAGCGTGAACCTGAGAGAAAGAGATTAAGATGATACCGGATGATAAAAGACAAGCAAAGAAAAAAACAGGATAGGATGAAAAAAATGTAGGGAGGGGATGTGAAGTTATTTCAAGATTTTGAGTATGAGAGTCACAAGTCTTCCATTTTGACGTTTCCCTGAAGTCATTATGACCTGGAACAATTGCATTTTGATTTTCCACCTATAGAGTATCTTTATCATCCTTGACCAATCACGAGGAGTTGTAATAACTGTGTGGGCACCCTGACTAACAACATCTTGCCCAGAAATTGCTGTCACCTCCGCTATCAAACTGCATCCTGATAGCTAACCTGTCGCATGACAAAAGAGAAGAGAATAGGAGGGAGGGGAAACTGGAGAGGTCAGGGACAGTTCATAGCAGGAAAAGGTACAGGTATGGAAGATGGGATTATAACGAGGTGAGAGAAAACACACTTGTGGTATGAGGTGCCAAAAACGCTTGTAGTCCTTTTTAAGTACTAAAAGTTTCAACTGCTGCCTCATTCTTACATTTATCTGCCTTATCCTAAGTGAACATAGAAAATTTGAAAGGACAACCTTTTGTGAATTTTCTGTTAACGTTACAATTTGCTATAAGCTATTAATGGCTTGTCAAGTATGAGGGGAAACTCTCGCTGGTGTGAAGAAGACAGCTGGTGATGTTGTTGAATGTTCTTGTGAGGAAAAGTTGGCTAATGGCCAGTTGCTAATAAAATAGAACAGCTAATGTCTTCAACAGTTTATTGCAGGCAACTAGTATGACAGCTGTTGGTGTACATTTGATTGTGGTGTGTTTAGCAGTGTTGAACAGATGGAAGTGTTAGAAGTCACATGTGTTACAGCCAGGCAGTCACAGTAAGACAAAATATGAAAGGCTGTTGCATAAGCAAGGGAAGCTTATTTATATAGCATCTTCTAACCACAAGGCAATTTATGGTGCTTTACACAAGACATAAAGTCAAGATATAAAATAAAGAAAAGGTGTTACTGTTTACAAAAGGTGTAACAATATATAACAAATATAAATAGAATTTAAAAGAATAGATAAAAATGATCTTAAAATTCAGTAAAACAGATTTAACAGGAGAATAAAAAGTTGCAAAATATAAATGATTCCACATGGGGTGTGTCTGAATGTTTATATGGTTTTTTGCAAGGCCTTGATGTGAAGTGTTGCCAAATCTCTTTTAGTGAAAGTAGCCACAGACCAGACAAAATGTAACACAAGTTGTTGAAGGACATCATCGCACCTTTTTGTGTAATATATACCGTCCAAAGGGGTCATAACTTCTAGGACAAAACAACATAATATTTCTTAGTAAGATATTGCTCCAGATACCCATTATCAGCAACATTTAAAATTATTGCAGAGAGGATATCCTCATCGTTGCACTACATTCTTCTGGTGACAGAAGGCCGTACCACTTTCATTGTTAAGTAATAATCCACATTCATGCCTCCCAATATAACTGAAGCACTTGACAGAAAACTCCCCATTTGACTGCAACCTGACCTTGCACACCAAAACGGGTTCATGGCTCACAGAGTCAAGGCCAAAACCCATTCTGACTTTATTTTCGACGATTAAATAAGTGGGTGTGATCCAACATATCCAAAAGGAAGATGGTCCAACTGCAGTTCCAACTGTAAACCAACAAGAGCCTCATCATGCTTAGGTTGAGTAGATCTCTAATGTGAAGCAGTGAGATCATTCCTTTTGGTCCAAAATAGTTTTCTCCAGTTGCCTTTGAAAAAAGTTAATGGGGGTTCCTGTCAAGTTGACAATTATACAGATGGTCTAAGACAATAGTATTATGGGTTGCTCAAACTAACAATAACTTTAAGTCTATTTACTTTACTTTATGACTGCTAGTCTGCCTCTGTTTAAGGAATCCATTCAGCACTTTCTGTAGTGTATGTGTTAATATTTATTCATGCATCATGCAGACGGTCAAACTTTTGGCATCAGTGATCATTGAAGACATTTCTGATCCAAAATGCACTCCAAACCTATCTTTCTGTAGCCCATACTGTATACACGAGCTGAAAAGAACGAGTTGTATACCACATGTTTTTAATTTTGTACAAGGTTTGCAGGTTTTTAAAGTGTAGGGAAAGAGGTGATGAGGAAACAAGATTACAGAGAGCAGATGTATAGTTGGAGGTGTGTGTGTGTGTGTGTGTGTATGTGTTTGAGGGATGAGACTGTATAATACATAGGGGAGGTGGAATGCATCACCTCTATCTGTATTCAAGGTTGAGAGAGAAATCATTAAATCAATAGATGAGAAACAAAACCCACCCACATTTACATTTTCACAACGCTGGAATGTAATGCAATATATTCTCTACTCTACTAGGTCTAAATGTTAACTTTAATTTACACGTTACTCACTCACTCACACACATTCCTAATGAGTCTGAGCATGCTGTATATCAAAGAGCTTTGTTACGCATGTTCTCGACTGTGCACTTTGTACACACAAGGTCTCAGTTTAGGGTGCTCTCATATGTTAGATACTGTCATGTTCACAGACAGCCTGCATAATTGGTGACTTACAACTTTCCGCTGTGAAAATGTATTCTTTTTGCACGTTCTATCTCAGTCACATCGTAAATCTCTGTGAAATGTGACTTCATTAAGCTGTAGAGCAATAAAGATTGCCAAGCGAAAAGTTCATTGAGGACTTAATCAAAATAGTTAAATGAAACAGGCTTTGCTAAAATCAGACCCACCTTTTTATAGATGTGGTTACAAAATTAGAATATCCTCAAGTAAAGTTATGATTTGCACCATAAATCTTGCAATTTTCACATTGTCATGAATCTAAATTTGATGGGGACGTGAATTATAGTTCATTTCTTTTCTGATATAATTCACAAGGAGCCAAAGTTTCACACTGATTTTTGCCCAAAAGTCTGAAAGTCGAAGACAAAGGGGATCATAGCGCTACTCTAAGCTCCATGTTAAGCGTGCCTGCTGATACCGCTGAAGGGCTTAAGGAGGGCACACAGCCTCTCCTGGGACAGAGAGGGACTGACAGTGGCACTCTGAATAATACTTTACTCTGACCGGGGCAAGCTGCACCAGTGGGCCTACTTGGACACAAACACACACGCACACATACACACTGTAGACCTAAAACTGACAGAGGTTATGTGGAGAAAGACATACCTGAAGAATCAGCAGACAAAGGTAGACCTTTATTTAGAGGACTGAGAGCTTCCTCACAGCTTCCTTTGATCTTTAATGAGCTCGAGATATATCACTGCATTATAATGTGTTCCTATTTTACACAGGAAAACACAGCTAATGTGACAGCTATTTGCATGCCTCCTAAAGAGAGAGAACAAAAAAAGATGTTCCACAGATTTATTTCACCTAAAATACTGACCCACTTTATTTTACACTTTTCTATCTTTAACCTGTGGTGATATATTTACAGCCTTTTAAAAATGAATTAGTGTTGACCTATGAAGCAGCAGTAGTGCTGTTTTCTTTCTCTCTCTTAGTTGTTGACTGCCCTTAAGTTCCCTGGCACCCCTAACATTTGTATTACACTGCCAACAGCAGTCGTTGACTAGGTCCTAATCTCATGTTGACAGAGCTGCAAGTAATTATTATTGTCATTAAATATTTTTTTATTAATTGATTAATTCCTTAATCTCTAAAGTTTTTCAGCTTCCCACAGCCCAAGGTGATGATCTCAATTGCTTGTTTTGTGCAACTTAATTATTCTGTTCTTCAGTTAATAACTAACTTTAAATTGCGCTTGTGTCTAAAATCTAAGTCAAATTAAACGTTTATTTGTTGTCTGATTAGACAGTTACAGTACAGGAACAGTTTTTTGTCATTTTGTATAATCTAATTAGTGTAATTATCTGCAATTCTGCTTATGCTTTACGTATAACTCACTGGAGGTCAACTCCTGGATGATACCAGCTGCTGCTGTGAGTGCAAGAGTCACTGCAAATCCTTCATATCCATTCTTTACCTTCATCCCCCTGATTTTTACTGCCATACCCATCAACAGAAGACGGCTTTATGAGCTGAGAACAAAAATGATTGCTTTTGAATTCAGATTATATGCCTCTGCGCTCAACTCTTTCTTTTCCCATCGCTCCGTCTGTCTGGTTTTTCCCTGTTCCCCACCTCCAACACACACATATAGCAACACACCGGGGTGCACACATACACATTTACATACAGCACATACTGTATATGCCCGCTGGAGTTTGAAGACAAGTTATTGTGATTTGGACCCCAACCAGCAAGGTCTTCAGTAGCACCTTGCAGAGGACAAGGTGTATTTGCATACCCCCAGGGAAGTGGAAATATTAATAAGCCGCTGTCAGGTCACATTTCTGTTACTGAATAAACACATTCACTCTTAAATGTGTTCATATACCTCAGATGTCATCAACGCCCTTCTTAAGTGTATACTTTTTTGTCAAGTATTTGTTTATGAGAGAATGTTGTTCATTTGTCAAGTGTTCTTGATTTGTTCCGAATGTAGTTGGGTTCTTGTAGTAGTTGGACCCCTTTCCTCCTCGGTTGCATTAACAGTGAGTATTAACCGGAACCATACATGAGTGGTATGGTAGCTCCAGCAGGGACTGCATGTCACGATGTAGTGGACTATAAAATTTGCTGGCAATGGGTCATCTAAGGAGACAGTTGCTACCAGGCAGAAACTAAATAAAAGATTGATTGTTCAACCAGGATGCTCAGGAGAACGGCACCAGCAACTACAAAGACTGTTCACCTCTAAGTGCATTAATATGCACTTAAGTAACCGGTTTACCGTTACCTAATTTAAAGATCGTTACACGTAACAATGCGTTACGGATAAAACTAAAATGTTGCTTAACCTTTGACATTCACACTGTAAGGAAGCTGTGCTCTCACTAAAGAGCCTGTCCACTGTGCCATCAGCCTTTGACACACACACACTCACACACACTCCCAAAAAGTATTGTATCTCTGCTTCAACTAAAATAAGTCAGTAAGGATTCTTAAATGTGATATTTTGTGGTTTCTTTGCGCCTATGAAAGTAAACTTAATATATTTGGGTTGTAGACTAAAGACATTTGAAAATGTTTCTTTAGGGGAAACACTGATCAACATTTTTCACAATTTTCTGGACCAACTAATCCTAAACCTAGAGAACAATCAACAGATTTATCGATAATGACAATAATTGTTAGTTAGTAGTTAAAGGTACCGCCTGTCGATGCGTTATTGTGTGTTGAAACATGCGTGAAGAGCATGGCTAATTACATACTTGTATTACAATACTGTTATTTTTCTTACCATCCTGTTCTTGTTTTTGGTCTTTGAATTACTCGATATTTAGCTATTAAAGCTGCAATCACAGAAATCATTCAATCTTCTCTCTAGCCTTAGCTTTTATTCACCGTGCCCTGTTATCACATACATCGCATTTTCTTTGCAGGCCTTTTGAGCAGGATGCTATACACATTTGCTTCTGTGTGTACTCTCTTTTTGGCTTGTTCCTGTGTCCTGGTTCTGCTCCGGTCAGTGCAGTCTTGTCCACACGTGTGATTCACGTAGGAACCTCTTGAAAATGAGATGATGCATCTCAAGAGGCTATCCTTTTAATAAATTCAAATATCTGCTGTCTCTCTCTCTGGCTTCACCCTGTTTGACCATCTGGACAACTGGTCAGTGTCTGTTGTGGTGACTTAATTGTGACTTAAGTACAATGATGATCTCCTGTCTGGATGTGACCATGTATTTCATATGTTGGTAAAGGCATAAATCTCTACTTGCCATGACATGACACCACTTGCTGACGAAGGCAATGAGATGTGACTGAAAGCTAAGTGGGCCTTGTCATTCTGTCAAACTGCTTTTTGCAAGGTCAAGAATGAACCTTCAAGCTCAGTCTCTGAGTGAACTGCCAACGTTGCTAACTACCTTTTAAGCCTACAGTGAAAGACTGTATGATACTAAAGATTCTGGAAGGGGCGTCACTGAAAATTACCTTGGAGTATTTATCTATCCAAGATTGTGATCACACTTATTATCAGCACACATAGTACAGATTGAGAGAGCACAAAAAGCAACATGCAGATGAGAAAGCTTGCTTGCAGCTGGTATGGCAGATTTCTCTGAAAAAATATTGGTATATCATAAGTGGGAGTCCATCAGTGAGGTGTATTTTAATATTGTGCTTTTCAGCAGTTTGTAAAAGTAGGTTTCAGTGTTTTTAATATGGGTGATTTGTCAATTTGGAAGAAAGAGCTTCAAATGCCAAAAATTTAATTTGGGATACTCAGGCGTGGGGCGGAAACCTTGGGGCTTAGATGAAATAAATGAGACAACATTTAAAAGCAGTGAGTCAGTAAGAGCCCAGATGGAGATCACACCAGTGCACCTTGCCAGTGTGATGAAAATGAATCAAATGGGCTTTGAATAGAATTTTAAAAAGGTTTTAATATGGCATTTGTATTTCCTACATAATTTCCCTAAATATGACAAGCAATTACCATTGTCCGGGTTTTGGCAGCATAAGCAAGCAGGCTCTGCCAGGATTCTGCCTTTGAGGGTGTGCTTTTAGAATTCAATATGCAATTTGAGATTTCTCAGAAGCTCTTTGTCCACATGCACTCCTTTTTTGTGAGCGACAAGACGGCACATAAAAGCACTGCAGCTGCTGTGACAGACATTGTGATCTCAACAAACTACTGTATACCCATATCTCACGGGGAAGAGTCTCCAGAAATAACCCCACAGACGCGCAGGATTGTGTGATCATTGTCATAGCATATATTCAGGAATCTATTTTAAAAAATTGTTATGATCCCTGAAGCCTTTTGAAATGCATGAGATTAATGAGAATACTATCGTGGATATAATTTAAAAACAAGTCAGTGAGGGAATGGCACCCGTGGCTAGGCAGGTGGGTTGCTTGTTCTCAGAAATGTTTGCCACTTTCTTTGGAATTAAATCACTGAATAATTTATTATTCAACAAATTTAAATGTAAAATGGCTTGGGCAGCCATCTACCGAGGGAGAGAGCAGTACAGCAGCTGCAATAATAGCAAATATAGCATAATTTTTTTTGTAGTTCTTACTCTGAGCCAAGGATTACGCCAGTGTCCAAAAAGGTGACAAGATTCATGCATATGCAGTGTGATAAAGTCATGGGTTCTGATGGAATGGAAGACAGGTCAAAGGTCGCAGATCATTTATGGTATTTTGTCATCCTAAGATTAATTTATGTTAGATTGTTAAATCACATAAAGTTTTCCCTCATAATTGAAAGTCCCACTGGGCTCGAGAGGTCGAATTCCCTCTTAAGTCTGGCTTAAGTTCTCCTGTTCTGCTGATGATTGCTATTATGAGCAAATGCATTATTAAGCAGATGATTCTCCTAGCACATGCTTTTGGCCCTGACAAAGCGATTTGTGAGACATTTTCTTTTAGCTTTTCTTGCCCTCCTCTTTATCTTTCACTGTCTGCACTGTCATGTCTTTTGTTTTGTTTTTTTTCCTGTTGTCATTGTGACAATGGCTTGCTGTAATGCATCACTACTCTGTCAACCCTGAAGGATTAAGAATTCTCTTGAATTTAGCTTTTTGTGTCACAATGCACTTTGTTGATATAGTAGTCAGCCTTACGATTAACAGGGTTATCACTTTGTTTAGAGTTTTTTTTTTTTTTTGCAGTAACTACAGTCTTTTGGGTGATGTTTATTCCCCCTATCTACAGCTACTACTTAGGGTTGGGTATCGTTTAAAATACAGTACCAAAACCAGTACCCTTAAAGTGATGCCAATACCAATAGAGTACTTAATTCCTGCCACCTGTTGAAGCCATAGTAGTTGATTAGTAGCCTACTATTATTTTTATTATTGTTATGGAAAAACAACTTTGCGACAGCTTGCAAATTTTTTTTTATATTTGAATGAGAGAGGAGTGAAATAGTTTAGTGACTAAGGAACGCAATGATCGATCAGTAACAAGTGATGTGAATAGCAAATAAAAATGTACAGAGAAGGTATAAATGATACGAGGAGATGAAACCAACGGAAAGCCAAGCTTGTGGTGATAAACTTGCAACAGTGACAAACATGCCTGAGACCGCAGCCCAAGGTGGCCGGCTGTTAAAATCCCGCATGGACTTTTTTATACAGTTTATGGTGAAGACACATAAGGGGGAAAAAAGGCGTGCTCTTTTCTTTCTTTACAAATGTAAAGTTTTGCTACGATCGGGTTACAAAAAATATCGATTGATGTACAGATTTGACTGGAGACGTTTCGATTCTACTCGATACTGGCCATCTGCTGATGGCCGTGGTCTAATCAACAACCCTGAGCACTTTGGTGCATTCTCCACTGTTTTGAAAATGTGGTCATGGTGCTAAAGTAAATGTAGAGAGCAAAGGCTGTGATATTACAGGGTCGAATGCACTGTATGTTATCAATTTTTATTTTTGCCTTAATCCAACCCTCGGTTATTGGCCATAGTGCTGGATGATATCGTTGAGGGCAATGTCATGATATTAATGAGGCAGGTTCATATCAATACATATTGTAAATGTATCCAAAATCACATAATCAAACTTAGGTTTAGTGCATTGAGCTGTGTTCCACTGTTATGTCTTACATCAGAAACTTCAATAGCTATGGAGCCCGTAAGGTGTTTTAGAATATAATAAAACTAATCTGTGCTCTCGAATGACTAATTTGTGCTCTTGATTTATACATTCGTGCTCTGAATTGAATATTGTTTTTGGCTTGATACTTTATCAATGAGCCAGAGGGCACAGGAAACTATCAAAACACTGTCAGGAAACCACCAAAGTCTTTAAGATTTAGTTTTATGTACAAGTAAGTAACTCATGTAAACAGAGCTCTTATCACCCATGACAAACACTAATTTGAGAGCACAAATTATTACATCAACTGACATTCTCTTATCTGTTAAACTTATTTAGTTACTTTTTACTCTGCTAAACTGCTTGGAATCATTCATTTGGACAACCAAAGCAACCAAGGTTAGATCATAAATTCATAGTATTTCTCTAAGTCAGTAAGAAATATTTCCCAGCCCCAGATTTTGTGTGTGTGTAAAATGTTTCCTATATTTATTTTAGAACATAAAAAAATATATAGTACAATGGATATTTATCATCTGACCTCATTGGCTAACATAAATATGATGCAATTAAACAGCTAAATTACCCTAGTAAACAATTTAAGAGCCACTATCTCATTTAAGAGAAGAAACTGTGAAGACCACTGATTTACCAGTCTTCCTTTAAGAAAATGCAGCACTTGTAGTATTCCATTCACGTCAATAACTTGAGTGCTCTGTGCGCTCTTTCATGGAATTTAGGGATTTCTTATCTTTCTATCACTTGCTTAAGACGAATTGAAATCCACTGAACAATAACAATCTGGCATCAGCCATTGGATTTTCATTTTCTATACAATTTTTTAAATGTAAAACTCCACAAACTTCCCTTACAGCTAATGACATAGACGAGATGAAGAGGCAATCTCACTGAAGAATAAAATATCCCTCGCATTCTAACTGCTCTCTTAGGGGATCGACACGGTCTCCAGTCATATTCGGGAATTGCATTCCATATTCAAACACAAATGGAGCAATTTGTGCAAATAGCATGCGTAATAGTGGGGCGGACTCCCAGGTGTGAGCAATGGCCGGGCCCTGGAGGAGAAGCTCTTCACCCTAAATGCATCAGCAACGAAACCCCAGGCCCACGGAAATAGGGCAGTGAATAAATTAGGGTGTCATTGGTTAAGGACATCATCGGGGAGAGGGAAAGGGAGAGAGAGAATAAAATTGCTACTTGCCATACTAAGCAGGAGCAGCAAGAATAGTGTGAAATCAGATAGAGCTGGCTGTGGCTAGCGTGGATATTTTGATGTGTCGGAATGAGCTGTCTCTCAGTGAGCAGTGAAGTGATAATTCAGCTGTCATTCTGAGGGGGAGGCGATAAATAACACATTTCAGATAGTTGAAAGAGGGCAAGGATCAGAGTAATCAACCCAACCTTACTTTCTGGTAACACTAATTAAAGAAACTTTTACGTCAGACTTTGCGTATTTTGTTGTCCTCAAAGCAGTGTCTCATTAAAATTCTGTTATAGGTTTGGGAATGAATCACATGGTGTACTGTAAACTCTTAATTGCTTTGCAGAGTTTTACATATCCTTACTAAAACCTAGACCAGAACCTTTGTTTTAATTATTTGGGGCAAGTAACAGGTCACATTATAAGTCTTCAAGTTTTTTTTAGATTTTTAAAGGCAAGATATCAAACAATTATTTTCTCACACATAAACAGATCTTCGGCAGTGCAATTCAAATATCACATAAAACATGAACATCTTTTCAGTACTGTTTTAACCAAGTCATTTCAATGCATTAGCCTAAGAATGTAAAGTTCAAGCTATGCAGAGCCTGGCTGATGTCTTAATAATTTTATTGATCTAGAATTTTCTTTAATTTTTCAAAACATATTCTGCATTCACATAATAATCCATTCCATGTGAGTTGGCTGATTGACCTGCACTGATTTTACTTTTACATACAGTAAGTATCAGTTGTTATGATTTTCTAATTAGGAATGTCTGGCTGAATTCTCTAGTACTCGTACTGTTATAAACCTGATCCACATGCTCCTTGGACAACATTTAACACAATTATTCAATTTTATTTATATAGCGCCAAACCATAACAACTGTTATCAGTTATCTTATTAGCATATGCATTTCTAAATCATGCACTTGAGTAAAAGGTACTTGGTCAATTTTCTTTCTTTGTCATTGTGCAATTCATCTCCTGTATAGTACCTCAATAATTTGATGAGCAGTACTTTGGTACAGCCAGACAGTCTAATTTGTATCTATTATAAATGGATAGTATAATCACCGGTTGTGGAAATAATCAACTAAGGCTTTGTACCCACACAAGACAACCCACGTTGCATTACAGAAAAAGAAAAAGTAGTCCACAGGCCTTTATTATTCAGAGTACGTGTTCCAGAGACCTGACCTTAATCACAGTTTACCATCATTTTTCAGATGGGTTTGATGATGGCATGTGCATTCATAGTAGCACCAGCAACTCTTGACAATCAACCTTTTGCTTTGTTTTGGGTAACTTGCATGCTCACTCTCACCCGCTCTCCCGTGGTCTGCCATTGTTGCCTCTTTTTTTTTTTTCCTGCTTCCTGCTACATTTTTTTGATCTGTCTGTAGGGCAGCAGCTATTGATTATTTTAGTAAACGAGTGTTCTACCGATTATTCCATTGATTCATCTAGTAATCGGATAACCGATACTTTTGCTTGACACCACCGGTACTGGGATCAGCTGTGTAACTCGTATCACTGTAATGTAACAGCCCAAACTCACGGACTAACCAGTTGGAGAACAATGACAACAAACGCACGGTTGGTTATACAGTTGCATCTCATAAAAGAATATTGTGGAAAAGTTCATTTATTTTCGGAATTTTATTCAAAAAGGTTTTCACTTTACTTAGATACAGATTTAGACTGAGCACCTCAAATTAGCTTTTTCAAATCATGCAGCTTTATGCAGCCATCTGTATGAAACACTCAAGGTGTGTCTACCTTTATAATATATATTATGGATTTTTTTACAGAATGGTTACTCCTGTCTTATTCAGTTCTTTTTATTTTATTTTGTCACCCAGCGGTGGTTTTATAGAGACAGACGCATTCTGCACACATTAATTTTTTTGCCTAAATTATGTTTTCAGGGGATGTTACTATTCTAACCTTTTGATTGATGTAATTCTGAACAAATATGAATTACAAGTGCAAAGTATTTAAAAGGGAGATGTCAGCAGTAGGACATTATAGGGGTACAAGTCTAAGAGATGATGTCTGCACACTTAATCCATGCCACAAAAATTTAATAAAGACAACGTTTTGATCCCACTTGGATCTTCGTCAGGTCAGAATGTTTGAAAAATGGAAAAAGCATAAGGTGCACACCAATAGGCTGACAAGGTCTATAATGGCAGAGTGATAAACATCCTAACAATACAATAAAATACATAAAAGGAAAGTACAGAAAACAATTATACAAAAGCCATACTTACAAATATCACACATTATATAAACAATATGTCAGATTTATCATCCTATATATCAGAATCTACATCACCTACATTCAAAAACATGTATTATGTTGGAGGAAAAAGAGAAGCAATCTTAAATTAATGTACTCTTCATATACTACTACCATTTTATTTAGTATTTGAGAGAAAATGTTTGATCCGGAGAGGGAGAGAAAATAAAATTTTTATTTTTGGAGTAAGAGGGTATTAAATGGCCTTCTCTTCTCTGTGATCTAAAAGTCCAAGAAACCCATTTTCCATTCTACCAGTGAGAAAGAGGCAGGAGCCAAGGTTTTAAAAAAGATGTGCGCTATCCAGCAAGCAAACAAACAAAAATCATTTTCTTTTGGGGGGGGGGGGGGGAGCGAGAGGGGGAGGGAGAGAGAATCAATGTCTCTTAGGTCCTCCTCCGAGATATGCCAAGCAGACTAATGACGAATGAAAGATCAGGGAGGAAACTGTGACCACATAGTGTCTTACATATTTTATCTCATATTATTTTTCTTCTTGTTTGTCCTCACTGTACATTAAGGGTCTGATCAGATTCTTTGGGATCGATCAATGCCGATCACATGGTCTATATGAAGCCTTCTATTTATTTATTTATTTAGCAATTCTTGACATTGTATTTCAACTATTAACATTAAGAGTTCAAAAAGTATCAATATAACTGTTTACTTATCGGCAGGCATGTACAACATATTCCACTTTCTTAAAGACACAACTTAAATCATAGCAGTAATTGGTTATTGGGAGTAGCTTAGAGCTTAATAAATAGTGTTTCCCACAGAATGACACTGTAAATTTGGTGATCGGGGGTATGTTTATTTATCTAATTCTCCGCCTTATTTTAGTGTTTACTCACAAACTGTTTTAATCTGTTCACCTACACCTCAGTCTCTTAGTGCGCACACACCGGCTTGTTTCTGTCCCCCAGTATGTGTCTCCTCTGTTGACTTTCTTCATCAGCACTTTTTTTTTATAAAGGCGCTTAAACACAGCTTGCATTTTGGATTAACTCCCGGCTAGTCCATAAAGTGGCAAAGAGATGGGGTGTCTGTGGAGCTGAGGCGGGCTGGATGAAGCCTGGTTGCTGGGGCTAGCCACCTTTGACAGCACCTACCTGTCACTCAGAGCAGCCCACCCTTAATTATTGACTACATGGTGTACAACTTTTGTAGACCCACTTAAAAAGACAAATGGCAAAGAAAGGATGGCACAAATATCCTCAGTGACTTTGGAAGGCTTTTTCTGTTACTAGTAACTGAAAAGGTGTAATCTAGCACTACTATGCAATCTGTTGGCTTGTTGAGTTACTAGTTCAGCAAGTTTATAGCTATATCCATAAGCAAATTAGATAGACTTTCCAAGATAATGAGTTCTATGCTTATGAATCAATTTAGGAAAATATTTACAATTGATGTTTTCTAGGGCTGAAATTCTTTGCATCAAGGCTTCATTTAATCCATATAACTATACAGCACACTGTTTTGCACAGACATTTATTACTGTTGCACTTACACTGTGTGAAGCGGCGTGATTATGATACCACTGTTTGCAAAGTGGAGAAAGAGAGAGGAAATAGTGAGGGACAAGAAAGTGTCCAAAGTATGGGATTATTTCAAGCTAAAGATAACAACAACTCTGTAATGTTACCGGCCATCCACCGTAAAACGGAACTTATGTCGCCTTGGCAACTGCACGACGGCACTTGATCAGAAAGCAACTGGTGTTCTGCCAGTGGACCACAGACAAGGTAACAGCAACTTTAGCATTTAACTGAAATCATGATTGATTGTTGAGTTGCCAAAGTAAGCCACAGTCCTCAGCTGAAAATGTACACACGTGCATTTGTTCTCCTTTTTGGGCTGTGAGTTGTAACCTCACTCTTTACTCATCTTCAGCTCTCTCTGTAGCTCAGACAATCCCTGCTACCTGGGTGTGCTAATTCATCCTTTCACTTATATTCTTCATAATTGCTGTCTTTATAATAACAAACTGCTATTTCGTGTTCAGGATTGCTCATTTCGCGTTTCACATTTCACGTGGGTTTTCTTTACAAAACGTGGTTTGGAGACCAGCGTCGGGTGACACTGCCGATGTCAGCTCGTGTACTGTGTGACTCCCTGTCACCGATCAGTCACATAGTGTGAACGCTGTGTCTGCAACGAGCCTTTAGTATAACTTGTATAACCTTTCCAATTTTCAGATTTTTTGAGACTACCCGACTTTAAAGAGAGCGAGAGGACATGAGTTAATGGCTCACTAATTGTTGATGCCACTTCTTTTAAAAGCTCTGCTTTAATTTCATCATGACCTGCTGCAGCATCATTAAGGTTGACTATAATGTCAAACACTTCTCTGGTTGTAAGGGGATCAAAATTACACAATGTGGGGAAGCAACCAATAATTGAATCAATTGGACAATCATCTATACGAACACTTTTTTCAGCAAGATTTCTACCGACATTGGCAAAGAAGTCATTAAATTCATTTGCTATATCAGAACGGTTGGTAAGAGAAATACCATCATTAATAAAATTAGATGGAATTTTAATTTTTGTTTTCATTGATGATATTCCATGTGGATTTTATATATATATTTATATTGCTAACAGACTCTTAACTTATATGAATAGTAATTTTTCTTTGCTATATGAAGTAGGTGTGTAAATTAATTTTTATATTGTTTGTATGTATCAGAGTTGTGTGGAGTTGGATTTAGCATAAATTTTTGATATATATATTTTTTTTAAATGACTCAATGATTCAAATGACGGAATTATTTACTGGAAGAACATCTGAAATATGTGCGCAATTGATCAGGGTGTGAAACTTGGCGTAAACTGGATTCTTTTTAGATGGTGGACGGGTACAAGAAAATTCTTTGACAATTAATATTGTAGCGCTTAATATTATAATTCTTCAGCGTAATCACGTAATGTAAGCCTGTTTGATTCATTATGCCCATTTAATTAAGATTGAAATTTGGATAACGAGGATCCGCTTTTCTGGTCATTGTGGTCATTTGTGATTGTAAATCCTTCATTACAGAGGAAAGAGGCATATTATTTTAATATCAAGTTAATTGTTGCTCCACGTGGATAACCATCGCCCCATGTAGATATTTATTTCATCAGAGCAGTTGAGCAATCCCATCAGCAGCTTCAGTATCTTGCTCCAGGGCACTTTGGCAGCAATGATGTATTCCCAAACATACCCTCCTGTCAGTGCAGAGTGTGACTTTATGGCTATTGTCCAGCCTTTGTGCCAGTAGTCCCTCCTGTAACAAGTTAACGGCCGTGTACAGTTCCCGGAGTCCTGAAGTGTTAAAATTACACTTGGAGATGAAATCATTTACAATAACATGTTGGAACATTCAAGGTCTGAGATCATCAGCTTTTGGTTTAAAGAGCAGAAATTCAGAATTTAATAGAGAGTCAAAAGACTCTGATGTCATAGTTTTACAGGAGACATGGTGCAGAGAAGATGTTTCCACTGGTTGTCCTCATGGCTACACTGAGATTATTATACCATCAACAAAAAAGCTCACAATAACCCAAAGCAGAGATTCAGGAGGCATGATTATATGGTGTAAATCAGAACTGAGCCAGTCCATCACAGTTATTAAAAAAGAAAAATGATGGTTGAAATGGTTGAAAATGAACAAACAGATGATTTGTGCTGAGCAACATGTCTACATGTGTGCCATCTATATACCTCCATCAGAATCCCCCTACTACAACCCAGATATATTTCCCCAGAATAATTCTGGCGTTAATTCTGCTGTGGACAAAATCAATTCAATATTTCATCATTTGGCTTCATTGTCTAATTTGAAAGCCTCCAAACCAAAACCTCAACAAATGAACAGTAACAAATGGTTTGACATTGAATGCAAAAACCTAAGGAAAACTTTAAGGACATTATCAAATGAAAAGCATAGGCACCCAGATAACCACAACATACGCTGTCAATATGGGGCCACTCTGAAACGATACAAGTACACCCTAAAAACTAAGAAAGAACAACACAGCAAGAACCAGCTCTGTGAAATTGAGGAATCCTTAGAGTCCAACCAGTTCTGGGAGAAATGAAACAACCTAAACAAAACCCAGCAGGATGAATTGGCGATCCGAGTTGGAAATACTTGGATTAATCACTTTAGTGAATTATACAGTAATATTACAAAAAATGATGATCAGTACAAGGTATTCACAAAATGGAAAACTCTGGCGGCGGTGATAAAAACAACCAAAACCCTCTAGATTGCCCGGTAACAGAACACAAATTAACAGAAGTCATCCAGTCCCTGAAAGGAAAAAAGGCTTGTGGTATTGATGGAATCCTCAACGAAATGATCAAATACATAAAATCAGATTGGCTATACTAAAACTATTCAATACTATTCTATTACCTGCAACTTTTCCAGACATCTGGAACAAAGGTTTAATAACCCCAATTCATAAATCCGGAGATAAATATGACCCAAATAACTACAGGGGAATATGTGTATCCAGTAACCTGGGAAAAATATTCGGCAACGTCATTAATTAACGACTTGTCAACTTTTCTTTATGACCATAATATTCTGCATAAATGCCAAATTGTTTTTTTGCCAAATTGCCACACAGACCATATATTTAACCTCCAGACTTCAATTGATCAAGAATTATACATTAAGAAAACAAAGGTTTATGCCTGTTTTGTTGACTTCTAAAAAGCCTTTGATTCCATCTGGCACGAGGGCCTTTTCTATAGACTACTTGAAAGTGGCACTGGAGTCTTACGACCCCCACAAAAGCTCATTACAAGAGGGGGTCAAACATAACCAAAGAGTCCAGGAGTAATGCAAAAACATAATGTTATTGAAATAAACATGAAATACATTCAAAATTTAACTCAAACAAAACAACAAATCTGATGGGCTGGCTAAAAGAAAGGGAAGCCCTCCACACCAGCCCACAAAGGGCCGTAGGATCTGGAGGCTTCCCCTCTACCCTAAACAAACAGAAATAAAGCCGCGAAAACTAAACTACCAGTCCCATCAGAAATATAAGAAAAGAACAATAATCAAAGAAATACAAATTAGTCGCAGTCTCAGAGGTGTGCTGCTGCCTTGGCTGCAAGGTGGACAAGAGACAAAGCCAAGCACCCAACCCCCTCTTATCCATTTCTCCCCTCATCACCCAGACCCAGCACACCTGAGGGGAAAAAAAACAGACACGAGTCACCATCATCTAGAATTGCACACCATAATCAGCAGGAGGGGGGGAAATGCAACAGGGAGAACGTAACATGGAGGAAAAAATATATGATTTGATTAAGAACATGTTTACAAAAAGAGAATGTGCCATAAAGATTGGAAACAAACAAACGGTGTTCTTCTCCCAGGGCCGGGGAGTGAGGCAGGGATGCAATCTCAGTCCCCCCCAGCACCTGGCCTCATCCAGAGATCAGAGGTCTGCTGTATGCAGATGACTTAGTGTTGCTTTCACCTACTAAAGAAGGTTTGCAGCAGCACCTTAATCTGCTGCAGAGATTCTGTCAGACCTGGGCCCTGACAGTAAACACAGCAAAGACTAAGATAATGATCTTTCAGAAACAATACAGAAATCAGGTTACACACAGTTTCTATTTAGACACCACTAAATTACAACATACAAAAAAACTGCACTTACCTTGGCATCAACATTACATACACAGGGAACTTCAACATGGCTGTGAAAGATCTGAGGGACAAAGCAAGGAGAGCTTTCTATGCAACTCTAAAAAAACATACCTTTTGTGTTGTAAATGGGGATTGGCCTGGACTAACGTTAGATTCTGGCCCTGAATTATTATCTTAGTTCGCCCCTGGCCGTGTATATCTCAGGTTTTTGGCATTCAGTGATCATCTTATGCTGTCATTATAGACTCTTAAAAACCCTCCAGTTCAATATAAGCACTAGTTTCTGTAGGTTACTGTACTCTCCACTCGGAGTGCGACAGAGAATAAAATGACTTATATTCCCCTTTTTGGGAAGACACATTAAATCTAGACCTCTATTAAATCAGAGAGCAAAGACACATTTGAAGTAATTTATTTGCACCAGTCTGAACTTGTATCAACTTGAAGCAATAACATTGCCTTTTTGCAAAATAGAAGCTCTGTTGCACATGGATGAGGCTAATTAACGCCTGCTGTGTTCTAATCGGTCTCCCTCCCCATTCATTTGGTGTATTAGGCAAAATGCTCTGAGAAATGTAATTGCATGCATGTATCATTAATAGCATATCTCAGTGTTATTATGGACTAGTGCACCACTGTGTGTTTCACCAATAGATTGCCCATGACTTTCACATACAATCTTTCAATAAAGTTATAAATACTTTAAATATTAGCCTCGAGGAGGAACACGGTGATATCATAAGCTGTAGAGACAATGGAATAATATTTTGTCATTGTCCCTTATTTGCATTTAAGAAAAAGAAAACCTTGTTTTATTCTAGCAAAGCCAGTCTTGTCAAGGATTATGGGATATGTCTGCATTCAGATCTATGCTGATTTTATGCTTAGTATTCATAAGGCTTTTGGCCAGTATCAGTTTCTCATAGATTTACAAATCACTATGCAAGCAATACCCTGTGATCATTAGTATGGAATACAGTCGGTCTGAAACATGTCTGCTGTCTCTTGTGGTTTTTCTTTTTTCCCCCCAACTGAACGTCAATGAAGAAGCCCCTTGTAAAATATTCCTATTTTCTCTGCTCAAACACATTTTTATGATGGGACAATCTTAAGGAAACATCTACATTTATTAATTAATAAGAATCCCTGCTGTTATAAAAAGAGAAACACACTGTTTTCATAGTGAGCATGAGTTGAACTCATGAACACTGAACTCACTATCACTCTATAGAAAAATGTCTAATTTATTTGGTGAATGTGTGCCAACATGTTGTATGGGGTGGGGGGTTACAAAGAGACAAGACAATTGGATGCTCCTTGCTTGAAAAAATGAAAATATAATTGTAGTGGACCTAAATTTATTAGTTATGCATTTTAATAAATTTATGAGAATTGATACCCAATTATGAATTATTATTCATAAAATCAGAATTTCCTCGTAAAGGGCACCACCGGAGTTGTTATAATCCTAGAGTCTCCGGACCTCTAGGTAGTTTTGAATAATTATACAATTATTACTAGTGATCAGTTAGTTAATAATCGCTCAATTATCTTAAATCAGTCAGTCAGTCTCATATCTAAAGGGTCAATTCTCTTGGCAGGAACTATAAATAGGCAACACACACAGCTCTTGATTATATTACAGTGAATTTATTCTCTAACTAAGGTGATAAAAAGATGGTTGGATACAGGGAACATAGACATTTGCTGAACAATGAGCCTGGAGGTTCGATTGTGGGAAGCATTTGACTCATACGGCATAGAAGAGCTAATGAAAGTAAACTAATGCTATGATTTTAGGAGTTAAAATGGACATCTGATCACAGAACGTGTGTTAAGTCTTACTGCTTGTCGACAGCCTGCTTTTGGCCTGTTGCACGGGTCCCACGCTAGCTGCCGATCCTGGCTTTTTGCTAGGGATTCTTCGGGGTTCTCCGTGTCTGATTGAAAACGCCTCCTCCGTCTGGCAATTCGGCTGTTTGCAGGTTTCCTTGGTTGTAGCTGGCGAGACCACGTGGCTTGGTCTGACCTCGGTGAAGTTGGCTCGACGAAAAAGGCTTAAAATGGAACTTGGTCGTTCCTGAATTAGTCCAGTGTAACTTGACGGAACTCATAACTTTAACAAACAAAAGAAATAAAGAAAATAAAACAAACTGAAGGCAGATCGATGTCTCGGCACTTCAGGTGTGTAGCTTCAGGCGAACAAAGGCCTGTTTGTTTCGCTGGCTGAGTCTGGGCGTGTTGTCTGGCGAGGCACGCCACGCGCGTGCCGAAGCATCCAGGGGCCAGAGTGGAAGAGCGAGAAGAGGGAAGAGACTAAGAGTCTAGAGACTGGCGAGCAGGTCGCGTGTCGCTCTTTTGTTGTCTGGGGCGTGGTTCCCCAGGGGGCGTCTCAGGTTTCCCAAGGGACTGCCTTTCCAAACTTAATGTCTAAAGAAAAGAAATCTATTTGCGCGTATTATAATCAAATATTTTCCACAATCGAACCTCAATGGTTGAACGGTTGTACTGTTCTAAGCATTTGGTAACAGGAAACAATTGTCACATTATTGGTCAGTATTTTTACACATTTAACCGCATTTCCGACGAGGGCATGTAATACTTATTTCGTCCACTTGGGGGAGCTCAGGTTACATGAGGAAAGCTTGGATTAAATCAAAGATCGTCTCTCCTTAGGAACCGGGGAATATTGTTGATTCATCCTTAAATTCAAGCTGGCGATTAAGAGTATAGTAAAACATTTCTTTGTCATCATTTCTAAAGGGATTTTGTAGGAAAGTATTATGAACAAGCATTGATTACATTAGATGAAGGAGTCTCTTGCTGAAAATAAAAACATTGCACAAGTAACTTCTTTTCAGCACTAATATCAACAACAGATAGCAACAACAGTTAACATAACTACTCAAATAGAGGCAAACATATTCAGGTAACTAAAGATTTAATTAAATTTAATTAGATGCTTTGAGTCTTTTGGAGAATGCAGTCCTTGGTCATCCAAAGTTCAGTGTCTGGAACATGTCACACTTAGGTGAGACAAGGAGTATCCTTTTGATGTGGTAATAAAACAAAGAATAAGGTCAGTTTCCACGGAAACGTGTGTGGTGGGGTAAGTTTTGATAGGCTGTTCAGGGAGATGCCAATGGCTGGCTCGTGTCCCTTTGTCAGTTTAACAGTCAGGCCCCGCGTTATCAGCTTCGGAATCAAAATGGTGCCAGTTTTATGGTCGGGCTAGCACTTAGAGAAAGCAACTTTGACCCCTCCCCATCTTCTCTGGGGAGGAGAAAGGAATTTAGGGTAGCTCCACATTTATTCAATATAAAATGCACAAATCCACACTGTTGTTCACTACAGTCCCCCCTTCGGCCAAAATGTTCCCTCCGATAGGTAACGTTTTGGACGCAATGAGAAACAACATGTGTGGTTTGTCAGGTGCAGGTCGACTTTGTCAGGAGCTCATGATGCTGGCGAGCTGCTGGTCAGGTACTGATGATGCTGGTGAGGTGGAAGGAGTCAAGCAGAGCAGGTGGCAAAACACAACATCTGTGATCAGGTTGATGTCCTTCTAAGGCTACTAATTCTGCTAGTCACTTAGGGTAACCCCAATTAGCTAGTCTGAAAGTAGCAGGTGCCTGCTGTGTTACTTAATCACCTGAAACAAAGTAAAGCGGAAAATTAATTTGGGAAGCAAAACAAATATCTTAACAAAATGACAAGTCGTGTGTGAGCATGACCAACATTATTTTTCTCAGAAATTCATGGATATTCAGAACCATAAGCTGCAGTGAGCTTGAGGTTTGTTTAGGCTAACAGTCTAGTCTGAGGGTCTTTCAAAACAAATTTTATAAAAGAAGCGGCTTTTAGTCCTGAGAGGAACTGTTCTGAGTGGTATTCTATTTCTGCAGTTGCTGCAAGATGTTGCTCTGGAGCAGGTATTCTTAATTGGTTAAAGGAGCAATAAATTTAGACAGTAACCTCCACTTGTGACTAAGTGGTCAGGAGAGAGCAGCTCCACCCGGTGGGTGGAAATTTTTTTTTTTTTTTTGAAATTCTAATTTAATTGGTTAAAGACCTCCACTGGTAATTTAGTGGTAGGTTTAAATTGCAACAGGGAGGCACAGAATAGTGGCTAGAGCTGTGGGTGGCGGACCGAAGTAAAAGATACCTGGCTTCCAAGTTCTGTTTTACAAGGCACGCACGCGAACTCTAATGACCTTTTAACCACTAGCAGCTATCGTCCCTAATTGAGGATTTCTGTTAATTATTAATTTATTAGGACGTTATCGGTCCCGACAAGTCCCATGGGATTTTTGTGAAGCTTGTTCGGTCCAGACCAGGTGAATGTTTGTCTGTGACCACAGAAGGATCGGTCCAGTGGGGAGAGAACTTGTGTGCAAGTCTTCCTGTTCTCTGGCCGTCCTGTTTCCTTAGTGGAGCAGAGATGTGATGACAAACTCTGTCCCCCCTTCGGAGCTTGTTGTGAGACGCATTTTGGTCGTTATAGACTTTGCATCTTTGTGTGCTGTCTAGATTATTTTGGCCTGCGAGGAAATGTTTATTTCCTCTGGCTGGTTCAGTTAGGGGTTCCCTCCTGTCAAATTGTGTCTTTGACAAGGGAAAAGAAATGCCTCTCCGTTGTAAGGAGGCTCTGTGAGATGGTTCTGCTGGTTGAGACTGGCAGCAAACCTTACAGATTTTGATGTAGTCTGCTACATCTTTTTGCATGTTTGGCCAATATGCTACTTGTTTTAGTGCATTGTGTGTTGCACTGAACCCTTTGTGGCTTTTGTAAGGTGAGTCATGGGCGTGCATGAGCATCACCCCCCTGTGGCTCTGAGGCACCACGAACGCAGGTGAAGTGCGGGCGTCTGAGACATACGAGAGAATGCCCGTGACGACACGCAAAGAAGAGCGCACCAGGTAAAGGTGTTTCAAGCCAGGGATGGAATCAAGCTCAGTGTTGGAGACAGGCTCTGCGTCAGAAAGGCAGAGGAGCATTTTGCTAATGGCGGGATCAAGAGTTTGAAGCCGAATTAGGTCAGAGTCACCAAGAGAGTCAGGGACTAAGATTTGTGGCGCAGGGGCGGCTGTCACAGACAAGCCTGCTGCCTGGGCTCTGGTGGCATCGCAAGTCATAAGGGCGGGATGGGTGGGGAGCAAATCCGCTTGGGAGTGCTGGGGTGTGTCTTTAACAGCACCCTGTTTGCCTAGTGCTGTAAACTTGGTGTCAAGTTCAGCTGTAGGATGAATATATGTGGTGTCTGACCCCCCTCTCATGCCTTTATGTAAAGTCGTGGAGGATGGCTCTGGTGGCGTGTTGACAGGGAAGGCGGTGACAGTTTGTGCACCCATCTGTCTGTCATTGGTCATGTTGCCTGTGGGAACAGAGTCGCTGGTAAGCGGCAAAGAGGAAAGGCTGACAGTAGCCTTTGAAGGCTCAGTGTGCATCACTTCCTTAGAGAGGTCAGGAGGCAAGGAAGAAGGCGTGTGCCCCATCTCTGGAGTCTTGAGCTCACAGTCATGAGTGTCGGTGCTGATCGGCCAATCCAGTGGAGTGGTTTTGGGGATCAGTGCGTCATTTGAAGTGGTAACTAAAGCACAGAGGCGGGTTTCTCGTTCTGTGATGTATTCAGACAGTGAGATAGGCAGGGGTCGTTTCACCTGTGCCCAGATCGTCAAGTTCTGAAAGTCAAGCAGTGGCTCAAAGCGGTTAAGGAAGTCTTTGCCAATGAGTAGAGGAATGGCGTCAAATGGTGAGACATACACCGGGTGGATGAGGTCCATGGGACCGATAGACATGTGGACTAATGTCATGGCTGTCAGATTGAGGTTTTCAGGGCCGAGTGGCTGGACCTCAAGGTCACAAGTCTGTAGTTTCAGGTCTTTGTGGGAGCGGGTCATAGCCTGTAGCTGCCTGAAGAGGGCTGATGACATTACAGTGATGTCTGCGGCTGAATCAAGAAGTGCTTCCTGCACCAGAGTGTTTTCAAGTGTTACAGGCAGGTAGAATTTCCGTGAAACTCCCCTTTCAGTAAGGTGACACAAGAAGTGTTGGGAGGGCGGACTGCCCTGAGTGGCTTTGGACTCTGTGAGAGGAGTCTCTCTTGAGTCGGACTGTACCACCAGGAGTGTCCTGGAGGGAGCGGTTCTCTCAGTCCATCTGTGTGAGCGTGTCAGTCGTTTTGACAAAGTGTCAGGAGAAGGGGACTTTGGCTTTGCAGCAGCTGCGGCCAAGTGCTCTGCCTTCTTATCTTCCTGTTTGGACAGGGTTTGGAGCAGGCGCTTAAGCGCTGTAATTTCCTCCTTACTAAAAGTGGGTGTGTCAGACTCACTTTCAGTGTTATCTGTATTTGTGTTCTATAGTGGGATCTCTGGAGTGTAGCTCTCTGAGATCGCCTGTCCCAATTTTTTTGATTGGTGATGCTTGTGTCCCCCCTTCCGTGAAAAGAGGTGGGTTTCACAGCGGTTGGGCGTGTACCTGGGCCGATGGGTTTCAGGCCTCAGATTTTGGCTCTTCTCAGACCAAGATGGCTCTGAGTTACGTCGACCATGCTCATTTTGCTGAGGCAGGCTGCACCTCTGCTTCTGGCTTGGTCTATAATTCTGGGAGGTGATGCAGGTTGACGCAGGTGTTTCAAGACCAGGAGCTCGTTTTGGCTCCACCTGTAGGGAATTGATGCTGAGAGTGAGGACACCATGGGGCTCAGGATGCCTCGTCATGGTGAGTCTCTGCTTTTCAAATCCTTTTGTAGCTAACTCACGTAGCTGTCGACTGGTTTGGGTGCGTGGGCAGGCTGCCACACCCAGATGATGACTGGTAGTGGGGTGGAGGTTTTGGATAAAAAGATATTTGAAGTTTAACTCTTCCTCCATATCGGGCTCATTTTTGGTACCAAAGTACGCTTGTCTGAGTCGGTTGTAGTACTGCTGAGGAGGTTCTGGCCTCCCTTGCTTAACAGCAAGTGCAGCTGTTAGACCTGATTGTGCTGTCAAGTCAGAATATTCCTCTACCAGTGCCTGGCAGAGCGAGTCATAATCTTGTCTGACATACCTGGGCTGGCGTTCAATAAAGCTGCTGACCTCTCGACTAGATGTCACCTTGATCAGGTAAATCTTGTCGTCAGTGGTGGCAGCAGGGAATTTCCGCAAGTAATATTCAATATCTTTTAGATAGATACTGGTCTCATTTGAGCCTGTAGACTCAGGCTCGAAGCGTGTTATGTGGCGAGCGATTTTGTCTAAGTCCCTGTCAGAGGGGCTTAAGTCATGGTCAGCAGTGGCGGCGGATGCAGCCGAGGGGAGTAAGCCGTCTTCACCTGAGTAGGTGGAGGGCTATTTCTCTGGCGCTCTGTCATATGATCCTGTGGGATCAGTTGTGGGAGTGGTCGTGGAGACCATCCTCCTGAGGTGGCAAAGGGGAGCGAGCCTTGTCTCTCTCTGGTGGGAGTGTTTTGTAGGAGGGAGTATGTTTGGCTGTCTCACATGAGAGCTGGAACTCTCTTCTGGTATCAGCCAACTCCTCCTTGTTTTCCTGCTGTAGCGGGGATTGGGTTACTCTGTCCCTATCCTCTAGCTGTCTTCGCATTTCTTGCATGCGTTTTTGGTCAGCTTCTCTAAGTTTGCTATAAACCTTGACTCGTAATTTTAGCTCTTTAATTTCCCCCACTGCTTGTCTAAGGAGGGTTTCTGATTGGTCAAGAGATTCAGTTGTGTCTTTAACTTTACTTTTGGTCCACTCTAACTCCTGTTCTTGCTGAAAGAGTGAGTGTTCAAGCTGATTGGTCTTTTCCTGCAGCTCAATTTTCTCCTCATCGACTCCACCCTCCTGTGGGAGGTGGCAAGGGCCTGTAGGTCAGTGATGCGTTCTTCCGCTTCACTTAGTGACTGCCTGGTGCATTCCAGCTGCTGTTTAAGCTGGTGCGTGTGCTTAGACTGGGCAGACATTACAATAGCTAGTTTTCCTAGCATCTGGGACAAGGCTTTGTCCTTTGAGGAAGTGGCTAGAGCAGTTGTTACCAGCTCTGCAAAAATTGTTTCAAGGTTCACCGCATCGGTGCCTTGTATTTGGCTTGAGTAGCCAGGTATCATGGTCTCGGTCATGTGGGCCAAGATGGAGTCAAAGTGTTCCAGTGGGTCGCCCCCACTGGCTGCCACTAAGCGTGGGTCTGCCATGTTCACAGGCAGGTGCTCAAGTGGTTTGGTTAAGGACTTTGCTGTGAGTCCAAATCAGACAACAAACGAGTGTGTCAACTCAGAGGATATACCTACAAATACAAAAATAAATGGGTGTTGCTTCTATAGCTTCCTGGAGCTGTTGATGTTCCTTTAAGTTAATTTGGAGGCTGGAATCTGAAGAAAAGAAGGATCAAAATCAAATCTATGGACTCAGTTATACAATTTGCTTTAACAAAATCAGAAGTGGACTACAGGTGTTAGCTGGTACAGCAGACCTGAGCCAGTCAGTTAAACAGAGTTTCAGCTAGTGTGTTTACTAGTTGAGAAAAAGGGAATGTCAGGTTGGAGAAAGCTGACTTTCAAGTCAGACTTAAATGCCCAAACTGAAAATTCAAATTTAGGGTGAAGGCAAAAATAGGAAAAAGAAATTAAATCACACTTGGGATTAAAGTTAAATGCTATAGATCAAATCAAAGTTCATGTTACAACTAGCTTGACAATCAAAGCTCAAAGTCCTTAATGATCAAAGTCAAAGTTGGAAAAATTGTTTAGAAAAATTAAATTTTAGAATCAGAGTTCAAAATCGGGAAAATTAAAATTTGAGATTAAAATTAAATTTCTAAAATCAAAGTTCAAAGTTACATTAACAAAAATCCCAGGCTGATTAAAGTGGATTAAATAAAAAAAAATCAAAGCTGATTAAACTGAAGGTTTTTTTAATTACCCTTTGGTAATTATCAAGTTATCAAAATTCCAATTGCTATAAAAGTCAGAGTCCAAATTACATTTATAATGAACAAGGATTAAAGAAAGCCTAGTTGGAAAGCTATCAATTCAACTTATCAAGCTTAATGTAGGTTTCAGTCCAAACAACAAAAGGTTAACAAAAATTCAAATCAAGATGTTATTCTGCATTTATCTTATTTCCTGCAAGGATCAAAAATACCACTACAGAAAAGGCTTCAAAATGACAAAGTCAAAATCAGGGATATTGCAGCAGTAATGAGAATAAAGCTTTTTATTCAAATACAGCTGGATCAAAATTAGAAAAGCGAATCTTTGAATAAAAGATTGCATCAAAATTAATAGAACTACTCAGTGTAATCCTAGGTTAGGGTACTAAATTGGCTCAGTACCTTGTTACAAGCACACCCAATAGATCTTTAAAAGTTATTCAAGGAAAAAGGAGAGCCTGTGCTCTATCCTACACTTAAGGAGTAACACTCCTTATTAATTTAATCTGAGAGTTAACACAATGGTTTATGTGTCTCAAGTTAACAAGATCTATCACCAAAGTCTGGTTTAATTCACTCGATTCAAACGCTCATCTCTGTCACTGATGACGCTGAAGTCGATTTAATGCAGAGCATGCAATTTATTCCGCCAGCCAGTAGGGGAGCTGTGGCTCCGCCTCGGGCGCGGCCTATTTCTCAATGTAGAAGAAGAAGCGGCTTCCTCTCTGGTCCTCGGACCCAACAGCTGTTAGCTTCAGGCTAACGCAGTTAGCAAACCGTCGTTGCAGCAACGGCAGTAAATCAGAACACTGACGGACACAGTCCCGCTCAAAATGGGGGAAGGACTCGCTCCTTTGTTTCAATGACTCAGCTTGCTTTCAAGCTTCGATTTAGCGTTAACTTAGCTCGGTAGGTACAACGCTACAGGCTAAACTCGGCGTCTTCACGCCTGTGACTCCACTGCCGGGCAGCTGTATTTGTTGAAGTAGCTAATTTCAACAGGATACCGGAGTTTTGCATATAACATAACAATCCACGGCTCAGCGCGTCAGACTGTTATTTATAGCCGCAAACAAATCACATTGGCACAGCGCAACTGTAATCTGTCTGCCTCTTATTAGGCCTTAAAATTATCAATATCGGTTAAGTTTCTCTCAACCAAAAGGGCATTTCATCCACTCGTCAGCGGAGATTGTGTGTAGCTTTAGCTCAGATTTCTCATATGGCAACGTTACAGGAATGCATTCAGTTTAACATTAGCTCGGCCCTCATAGCTCAGCTCACTACAGCTCTGTACTGAACAACAAAGAATGATGGCCCGGCGGCCAAACAAGTTGCACAAAGCATTTCATTTCACAACAAAGAACATGGTCAAAACTCACACACACTTTCATCACTAACGTTAAGTTAAGAGGGAAGACAGGAGAGTTTCTAGGGAGCAACTTACTGGGCGATTATTTCAGTGGCAAAATTTTGGAGGGAAAAATTTCTGGGACTCAATAACTTTTCTCAATAACTTCTCTGCATCAGGGCTGTGTGTATAGTCTATTATTATAGTATGTCACAAGGCCTCACACGGAAGGCTCCATTATGTAGTGGACCTAAATTTATTAGTTATGCATTTTAATAAATTTATGAGAATTGATACCCAATTATGAATTATTATTCATAAAATCAGAATTTCCTCGTAAAGGGCACCACCGGAGTTGTTATAATCCTAGAGTCTCCGGACCTCTAGGTAGTTTTGAATAATTATACAATTATTACTAGTGATCAGTTAGTTAATAATCGCTCAATTATCTTAAATCAGTCAGTCAGTCTCATATCTAAAGGGTCAATTCTCTTGGCAGGAACTATAAATAGGCAACACACACAGCTCTTGATTATATTACAGTGAATTTATTCTCTAACTAAGGTGATAAAAGATGGTTGGATACAGGGAACATAACATTTGCTGAACAATGAGCCTGGAGGTTCGATTGTGGGAAGCATTCGACTCATACGGCATAGAAGAGCTAATGAAAGTAAACTAATGCTATGATTTTAGGAGTTAAAATGGACATCTGATCACAGACGTGTGTTAAGTCTTACTGCTTGTCGACAGCCTGCTTTTGGCCTGTTGCACGGGTCCCACGCTAGCTGCCGATCCTGGCTTTTTGCTAGGGATTCTTCGGGGTTCTCCGTGTCTGATTGAAAACGCCTCCTCCGTCTGGCAATTCGGCTGTTTGCAGGTTTCCTTGGTTGTAGCTGGCGAGACCACGTGGCTTGGTCTGACCTCGGTGAAGTTGGCTCGACGAAAAAGGCTTAAAATGGAACTTGGTCGTTCCTGAATTAGTCCAGTGTAACTTGACGGAACTCATAACTTTAACAAACAAAAGAAATAAAGAAAATAAAACAAACTGAAGGCAGATCGATGTCTCGGCACTTCAGGTGTGTAGCTTCAGGCGAACAAAGGCCTGTTTGTTTCGCTGGCTGAGTCTGGGCGTGTTGTCTGGCGAGGCACGCCACGCGCGTGCCGAAGCATCCAGGGGCCAGAGTGGAAGAGCGAGAAGAGGGAAGAGACTAAGAGTCTAGAGACTGGCGAGCAGGTCGCGTGTCGCTCTTTTGTTGTCTGGGGCGTGGTTCCCCAGGGGGCGTCTCAGGTTTCCCAGGGACTGCCTTTCCAAACTTAATGTCTAAAGAAAAGAAATCTATTTGCGCGTATTATAATCAAATATTTTCCACAATCGAACCTCAATGGTTGAACGGTTGTACTGTTCTAAGCATTTGGTAACAGGAAACAATTGTCACATTATTGGTCAGTATTTTTACACATTTAACCGCATTTCCGACGAGGGCATGTAATACTTATTTCGTCCACTTGGGGGAGCTCAGGTTACATGAGGAAAGCTTGGATTAAATCAAAGATCGTCTCTCCTTAGGAACCGGGGAATATTGTTGATTCATCCTTAAATTCAAGCTGGCGATTAAGAGTATAGTAAAACATTTCTTTGTCATCATTTCTAAAGGGATTTTGTAGGAAAGTATTATGAACAAGCATTGATTACATTAGATGAAGGAGTCTCTTGCTGAAAATAAAAACATTGCACAAGTAACTTCTTTTCAGCACTAATATCAACAACAGATAGCAACAACAGTTAACATAACTACTCAAATAGAGGCAAACATATTCAGGTAACTAAAGATTTAATTAAATTTAATTAGATGCTTTGAGTCTTTTGGAGAATGCAGTCCTTGGTCATCCAAAGTTCAGTGTCTGGAACATGTCACACTTAGGTGAGACAAGGAGTATCCTTTTGATGTGGTAATAAAACAAAGAATAAGGTCAGTTTCCACGGAAACGTGTGTGGTGGGGTAAGTTTTGATAGGCTGTTCAGGGAGATGCCAATGGCTGGCTCGTGTCCCTTTGTCAGTTTAACAGTCAGGCCCCGCGTTATCAGCTTCGGAATCAAAATGGTGCCAGTTTTATGGTCGGGCTAGCACTTAGAGAAAGCAACTTTGACCCCTCCCCATCTTCTCTGGGGAGGAGAAAGGAATTTAGGGTAGCTCCACATTTATTCAATATAAAATGCACAAATCCACACTGTTGTTCACTACATAATCTTAAAAGCTTTTTATTGCTGCTAGGGTACAATAAAAGAAGAGCAGTGAATCTTGAATACGCTGCTTACCTGTCATGCATGCCTGCATATTTTGTTACAGCCACTTTGAGGTTTGTTTTCTGCTCTGTGTGCGCTTTTGTTAGTGTGCGCATCAGAAACTTTAATAAATATTTCCACTTTAACTAAGGAACTTCCATTGTACCTTGCTAACATGGCTAAACGTATGCAGACACCTGAATATCCCACAGCTTGTTGAACATTTGATAAATTCTGCTGCAACCACCTTCACTCTTCTGGGAAGGATTTCGACACAGTCTTGAAACCTGGATGCAGGAATTTTCTACTAAAACAGCCACAACAGCGTGAGTGAGGTAGGGCACTGATTCTGGGTGGATAAGGCCTGGCTCACAGTCAGTGTTCTAATTTCAAAGGTGTTGGATGAGGTTGAGGTCAGAGCTGTTTGCCAGGCCGGTAAGGCCAGTTACAGTAAGTTCTTCTGTACCGAATTTATGCAAAGACCTGGCTATGTGTATGGATTATTATTATTTATTATTATAGTAATAATCTTAAATATCATTGTATGCTAGAACATAAAAAAAAATTCACCCAGATCCAATGAGCACGAAAATATGTGGAAAGGAACTGGTGTTCCTGGTGTAACAATTTTCCAAGGAGCACAAATACTTGAAAATGAAGAACATGCAAGCACTGGGTACAAATAATAAGCTGGCTTGGAATATCTTTTTTTATTTTTATTTTTTCATGATTATGCATTGCTTAAGTGTTAGCACTTGCACAAAAACCTTCCTTGGTCCAGTGATGATTGTGGCCCCAGATGAGAAAAAAAGTACAGCTCACTGCTTGCTTCAGCTCTATCGCCAAGCTGTATTGATTTCTATTGGATTTGGTCCACAACAAACTCTGACCTAACTCTGAGGTTAACCCCCAAAGGCACCTTAAAGAGACTCTGAAGTTCATAGTGACTCTGCCAGGCAAGGAGAATGAATGAGGTATGGTTCATTCAGTGCCCAAAGGTTACTTCAGACTACCTAAATCACAGTGCACTACTTCCAAAGTACAGACTCCCATTTTTCCATAGACTTCTTCTGTGGAGGGTTTAGAGGTAATGAAAACCATAAACATAGAGGTGTTGGGGTAAATGTAATTTTAAACATTTGAAAAGCAGCGATCAACACAAAGCAATAGGAGTAGAATAATACTGTAAAATAGATGGTGTGATTGGCTGCTTCACTTTGATATGAGTCACACACATTAACATTACTATGTGCAGCATTCTCTAGAAGCAGGGCTCACACATATCCAACTATTATTTAATATTGTGAGAGAGAGAGAGAGAAATTTGATTACTGTTGAACATACTGTATATTCATTGATAATAATCAAATTGTTTATTCATTTATTGTTTAATGTTCAAATGGAAATTGTTCTGTCTTGGTGCGTATCTTTGTCACAACTTTTTAAATTACCAAATTTGAGGGATCTTTACCTCAACAAGTCCATTCTTTTCATTTCTCTCTTCCCCTCCTGATTTTTTTTTAGGCTAAGGCACGAAGTTAGTTGAAGAGACAGACATATGTTTACAAAAACATTTCTTTCTTCTTTCCTTTGCTGCTTGCTTCTGACTAATTTTCATCAAAAACAGATTTAAAATGAGCAGATAGTCATTTAGGCTTAGTATATAAACAGAGTAGAGTGCAGTGAAGCTGTAAAACAAGCCTGAGCAGCAATTGTTAATATTTTCTGTGTCAAAAAGGTGAGATGGACAGCTACAAAAGTGAGGAGGCAGAACTTCAGGTGGAGATCAGTCCCCCACTGATGACCACCTGCAGTGCGGAGGCTGAAGCCAGATTTACAGCTGGGCGTACCGCTGGACTCATGCAGTGGCATGCTTACCTTTAGGGTCCAGCAGCGTTGCCAGGTTCTGCTGTGGCATGCTGAGCTGGCCAGGGTAGGTGTCTGTGTAGACAGACTTTGTTCACACTGGGACATGAGCCAGAGTCCAGGCACTGTTCTGTAGCTACAGTTAATTGAATGACACACAGCATAGAAATGTTTGTGCTAGCACACTCATGCTGGCTCCGTGTGTGTGCATACAGTATATGCCTTTGCACACACACGCACCATGCCTCTGACTCTCTCACCACTCGCATTGATCAGCACAGCAAGAGCTTTGCTACACAGCAAAATCATCAATGTTAATTTAACTTTTGAGAGTGTTAAAATCAACACCCTGCCAGTGTGTATGTAATTCCACATCTGTCAGAGCTATTTAAATGTTTCTGAAGTTTTGAAGTTCAAAAACACCTTACTTAGAGCCATATGAGCTTAATGGGTGAGAAGACAACTTTCCACTCGACTCTGGTCAGCTAGCAGTAATTGTGACATTAAAATCAACCCTTACTAATAGAAAAATACACTGTTTTATAGAATCAGAGATGGTGATTGGATGCTTGCAGAGCAGACATCACCGAACCAGACCCCAGCTATCATCTCCCTCCCCTCCCTCCCTGTATATGCATGGCTGGATTCCAATCGTGGATGAATATGGAGCTCAGCTAAAGTTGATGGATGCCATTTGTCTTGGCAAGCAATCATACCTGCGCCAGTATTTTCGGTCCTTTTTTATTCTCTCTCTTTCTCCCCTTCCCTCAAGAGAGAAGTCAGTTAGTGTGATAAGTGATATTTATAGCTGTGATGGCAGCTGGGGAGAGCATGCACAGCATAGCAAAGCAGGGACATATCAGGAGAGTGGACGATTAAAAGGCATCGGGGAATTGAAGCTTTGTTTTCATTAATTGCTTTCGTTGTCACTGTCTTTCTCTCACTCTTTGGGAGTGTCTCTCTCTCTCTCCCCCCCTTTCTCTCTCTCTCTCTCTCATACAAACTATTCTCCTCAGTTATGGCTTGAAGGACACACATGTGGCTGACTGCTGTTATCACTTTGCTCTGAAACATCCTGTCTGCAAAAAAATATTGTGGGAGAAGGTTTTTTCTCTAATATATATGTATGGTGTCTTCTCTAGGAGTTAAGAGGGTGAATATTTTTAAGGTAAAGCAAAGCAAATGTCACCTGGCTGCCTTGATTTCTAAGAGCAACTGATTGGCTGGTTTCCCCTCCAATCAGCTGCAATCACAAGACTTGATTGAAGGTGATGGATTGCCTGTGTCCATGGTCAAATCCTGATGGCAGAGGGTCTAATAATGATAATGGCTGTGATTCCTGTGGGGCTGTGACACTGTTGGCTTACCTTTGATCACCTGAAATACCTGGAGGCACCAAAGGGCTGTAAATGTTTTTACTTGTTTCAGTGTGGTCAATTGAACCAGAAGCCAAAGAGAATGAGGGTTTTTGTCAGAGAGAACTGTATGTAGGAACCTGCATCAAGTGCTCGGGTCAAAAAGGAAAACATTATAGAAATTTAAAGAATTTGTGTGAACTCCCTCTGATTTATTAGGGGGGCTCTGGGGCGAAATATGAAGAATTTCATTCAAAAATGAAAGAGCCACCCTTTGAAACCATGTATGCTGATGGCTGACATTGTAAATCTGTCTTTTGTTTGAAAAATACAAATAATTTCTTCAATTATTTCCTTAGCAGTATTCCAGTTTTTTTTTTCAATCATTATTTTCTGTACATTACACAGACTGTATTTATCTGTGTCCTACAGTATCAAGACTTTTTACCCAGCCACAGTATCTAACTCTGTCAATAATATAGCTTAATAATGTTGGCAATGTTTGGCTTCACTGGTGCCTGAGAGTGACCCGTTTCCCATTTATAATCAATTTCACTGCTGATCCTATTTGTATTTCCAGCTCTTCTCTATCTGCTTACACAGCATTACTTATTGCTGGGTTTCATTATCAGGTGTGCAGCTAACCATGGCGGGGAAATAGAAGAAAGGCCTTGGCTAAAACAAACAATTGAAATGAACGCTTGAAACACTATTTTCAAAGTATGCCCAGGCTCAGTGAGTATTGATTATGATTAAAAGTATGCCATTCCCCATTGGTATATTAGCTGGAAAAAAAAGACAGAGAAATTAGAACATATTTCACATATCAGTTTGTTTTTTAATGGTATGGCGGGGGAAGAGGAAAGATGAAAAAGAGAAATATATATGAAAATCGAGATATTATGAGGCTCATTTACACAGCAGTGTAAAGCTTTCAGACCCAGCTGCCTGATACCTAATGCTCAATTGGATGACCTTTTAACTTTTCACAGTTGAGGACCTAAGACACACGTTTGTCTGGAGAAATGACTGCAATTTTAGAACAAGCTTCAATGTTTTATTATATGACCCATAATTAAGACCAATTAGTTTGGTGTGTGAGGGTTAAAGCTGCAGGGCAAAGACCGTTCATATAGCAAGCATACACTCCCTAATATGCTGTGCATTCTAATTGGCTACATCAGTATATACTGTATAGAAAGATGTTCTTTGAGCCGAGAGGCCAAAACTGTCAGTGCACAAGAGACATTACTTCTATTGCTCTCTGTAGGATGGCTGCAAAACAAGTTGAAGGTCTTTCCATCTGAACATTACTTTTTAGGTGTATAAGTATTATTTTTCAGCTGAGATGAGCAGTTTCTCTTCTCAATTTGATATTCACATTAGTTTCACACATTCTTAGCAGAATTCTGTTCCTGCTAATGACGGTACCGCTGGGACTTAGACAGGTATGGTTTATTGCCATAAAGGGCAGTATCTGCTTTTCCTGCAGTTCTGGCCTCTGTTGAGGCTTGAGCCAGTCAGCCCGTTTTAGTGTAAAACACTTACAAAAAATAACTCTAACATACCCTCTATTGGAAATACATTGCTTTGTGACCTTTTAATATAGGATTGTCTCTTCTACTTTGTGCATTCCTCTGTCAAAGATTCTTGTTCCGTTTTCGCAGTTAGGGTACAGCTTTTGGTCGTGGTCCTTACTGTAGAAAGTAACAAAACAATCCACTCAATTTGCTACTTGTCAGATGGAGAGAAAAAAAAAAAAGATAAATACAAATTTCTGTGAGGTGCGTGCAGAGGAAGTAATGCTAAATGTCACATTTTTTTAACTATAAAAGAATATGTTGCACCCAATTCTGTCTTACTTTGGTCTTTTTCCTTGTTTTTATCTACTCCTAACTTTTTGTTGTTGAGAATAAAGGCAAAATGTCAAAAAGACAATCCAAAAGCCAAAAAGTTTTCATGACTCATAAAGGTGTCCTTGAGCAATACAGTTGGAGTCTACATGCCTCAGGCTTACTGCTCCTGGTTGCCCTCGGTTCTTTTTTTCCTCTGGTAACATATGCGAATGTAACCTTCCCAAAGGGGTGGAAATCACATATCACTCTGAAAAGCTAATTACGCGGAGTGTAATATGGCGATTGATGTGCAATAAAGATACTCTTCAGCATCGACAATATCCTCCTACTTTTCCAGTGATTTCATCTGTATTATGATCAAGTCATTGAATCCAGAGGGTTTCTCACAGATGGCACCAAAAATGTCTGCTCATTTGCAGGTTCCCCATGCTTTTCCCCACTGTGTTCCAGTTCAAACAGAACACAACCTCATGTGATTCTGTATGTTGAAAAGTACATGATTGTATATAACGAGAAATTGTACTTGTTCAACAGCATACCAAATGGCAGAGCGACAATACTTCTCAAATTCACAGATTATTAACAATAATAAAACCACTCTAGGTACGGTATGTTCAAGCGGAAAGAAAAGTGACAGAAATTTAAACCACCCGAAACAACAATACTCTTTACTTAATGGTGGATGGGTGCGGTTTCACATTTAAATGCCATTTGTGCTGACCTCAAGCGACAGCTTGTGGGGCAAGAAAACAAACAACAAAGTGTACCAACAGCTTACAGCATGGCAAACATTGGAGACTAGTAAATACTATCTGTCATATGGCTTAGCATGGGGTATCCAGATGGAGAAGATTTGAACTTATTTGCCGATAATTTTGTAATAAGTTTGCCCTGAGTGATGGTTTATAGCTTAAAGGTAGAATGTGTAAGAATTGAGACTGCCCTCCACCAGTCAATTCATACTCTAAATAAATAGGGGGCAGCATATAACATATCGGGTCATAATTGCTGCTGACTGCTCTTAGCTATAGCTAACGTATCCATGTAGCTAACTTTGCAGTTCTATTAGCTGGCAGCGAGAGGGAGTCTCTCGATCGGTTATCAGAGAGGCAGTGACATGGTGTAGAGCCTGAATATTTTCACATCTAACTAGTGAAATTAGAGTTTATTTCAACCAAACCAGAGTTGGTTGATTGTTGGTGCAGTGAACAGACTAACTGAAGTGTGTTTTACAATTAGTTAACAAGGCACTTATTTATGTAAAAGAGAGAAACTTAAATTCAGAAGGTGATTCCGTTTTGATAAGGAAAATACATGTAAGAATATTTCCTTTCTTGACATTTTGAGTTTATTTAGTTTATTTAGTAGATGCTAAGAGAGCTTGTGTAACATAGTAAACTCATCACTCACACACATCTCCCAGCTGAAATTCTTTTGATGTTAGCTCTTTTTTTTTTTTGCATTTTCATTTTAAAAGTCCATATCTTACCCATTGCTTTAACAGATTGATTACCATGTCCGGCGTTGCACCTCTTGTTATCCATGTCTTGTACACCATACCTCGAAGAAGGGGAGTAACCATCACTACACCACTTTTGTGATCATCAGCCGGTAGCGACTGAACCCAAAATGTAAAGTGTTGGATGGATTATTCCTTTAAATGGAATGGCTGTGGCAGGTTTTGAATTAACACTCATCTGTAGGTTTGAAAGATAGGCTTAAAAATTTTGAAAAGCTTGCTCCTGTGCGACGGCCAGCAGCTGTAGTCAGCTTGTAGTTATGTAATTTACAATAGATGCCCAGGGTGACAGTTTCACAGTGCAAAATGCATCTATATATTGTAGACTCAAACCACTCCTGCCATCAAGTCCACTTATTTGTTGTCAAGTCATATCGTCAGAATGTTTCATTTGTATGTCACAGGCCAACATACTAAGCATATCGTGTGGTCTGAGAATTTTGGTCTGCATGCCAAACTTATTCAATACATGTTAACAGGTTATTTTTTTCACAAACAATTAAGGTAGTAGTCAGAGTGGAATGATGCGAGGCATATGTGTGGCTAGGGCTGGACGATATGGCCAAAAATGTTATCATGATAAAAAGTTTCATATCTATCGATATTGATAAGTATCAAATCGTTATTTCTTCCGAGTTTAAAGGCTGACTTTTGCTCCTAAATGAAAGTTGAAGAAACCTGATGGTTAAATGTGGTTTAAACTCTTCTTTATGGTCAGAACATGACAAACACTTGATACCAAACAGTGGACCACTGAGGTAGAACATTCAAAACTACAATAAAATCTTTGTTAACAAATATGCACCAGTAAAATTAAGTAAAAGCTTTTTTTTTTCAGTCCTTTTTCCTCAACAAAATAAACATCTTAATAAAAAATTAAATCCTAATTCGTGTATGATTCAAGTGAATAAAATCATTTATTGAATATTTATTGAACATTTGTTATTGTTGTTGAAAATGATATGGCGATAATTATTATTCTTTTATTGTCCAGCCCTATGTGTGGCATAACGTTTTTCTGGGTATAGTTAAAGTAACTACTGTATGTGGCAAGTGACAAACTGCCTCTACCCTTTGACATTTTGGCCATGTCGTCATCATTCAAAACAAAATTGCTGGGAAGAGTGGTGCTTTGTAAGTATATAAAAAGCAGATTGAGGTGGTCTTGGATCCGAAAGAGAATTCAGCACTGTGAATCTTCACCCAGGGGAAAAGTGTGGAGGGTGATAACATCAGCTTTTATCACTAGTTGTATGGTTGACTGCATCCTATATTGTTCAGGGACAGGCAGACCCATCCATCTCCATTGGCGTTCATACAGTAGACAGCTCTATGGATCAGGGAAACAGTATCAGCATGAAATGTCAGGGTGGTTTGGTTAGCCATTGACTTTTTTCAGAATTGCTGCTATAATTGTAGTTTCTCTTGTGCCATGCCCGCATCTCTCCACTGGAATTGTTAAAATACCACAAGTGACGTTTCTTTCTGCAGAAAAAAATCTGTGATAGTAAGGTAAAAGAGCTGCGTGGAAAAGATAGTAGTAGTTTATTTTGGAATAGTACCCAATTTGCACCACTTCTGGAAATACCAAGAATACCCCTCTTCAAACTCCAACTTCCTATTTAGTAGGGCTGGATTCTAAATCTTATCGAAATCACAACGGTGCAATAATTGTTAAAGGCTATATGTGTGTTAAAATATAATTTTAGGTGAAATATTGTCGTGCTGCAGAGATGTTCAGTCCTACTGTTAACATTTTTGCACTTGGCACTGTTATGTTTGGTCAGGAATGGTAACCATCACTAATGGTAAGTGACCAGTCCATCAGTTTGTTCCAAATAAATGAATGATAACCTGTTTACTAGTGATGTTTGCTTGTGATGTCTATCCTAAACCAGGTGTTTAGAGCAGTCAATGTTACAGCTTTAATAGGCTGGCGTTCAAGGTTGTATTAATCAGAGAGGCAAAATGTACATTTGTTAGGTTGGTGAGTGTAAAATTGTGTACACAGAAAGCAAATGCAGAGCCCCGAATAGAAGCGACAGACAGCCGCTGAGTGCTGGGAACTCTGGAGGAGAGAGCTGGGGCAGAGACGGAGCTTCTGGATGAATAAACACCCCGAGTCACAGCTGCTTCTGCTCTGATCCTGCGCCATTTACTGGTGGAAGGTGTCAGGGTTTTGTTGTGTTGTTTTTTTTTTTTTTTTTTACTTTGGGGGATTAAAAAAGACCCTTTCAGCAGTGAACCACAGAGTTGCCGTCCCCAATGTTGTTGTTGTAGCAGTCTGTGGGCACCCAGAGCTCCATGATATTACTTCATATTTATACAGAGACTGGGCGAAAAAGGAGATTGCTTGGAGAAACGTGAACCTTTGTGTGAGCACACCTTAATCCTTGATCAATAGTTTATGGAAGGTCCATCAAGACTGAGTCATTCATGAAATTATGTTAGTTATGCAGCCTCCTGCAAAGTTGAGATTTTAAAATATATACTAGATGTATACATTCAGTCAGTCATGGATGACTAGTCAGACGTGGGTGGAGCACATATGAAGGAAAACAAACCCAATCTGACAGGAGTTGCTCCTGGCTGAAATAATATCTCCAGCAATTGTAAAATTCACTCAACCTCACCATTATGTGATACAGGGATGCACACACTGGACAGCATGAAAATCTCTAAATCCCCTGGAGGCGTCGGCTGTTTAAATCACATTTTTAAAAGTGATGTTCAAGAGTAAATTGGATTTATGAAATGTAATTTACGAGAGCATAAAAATCGTTATTTTATACGATTTTATCTACCTCTTTTATGCAACAGTAGGTCTAATACTCACTGTTTTAAACAGTTATCCCTAATATGTATCAGATGTGTGACGGAAAAGTAATTTCCCAAATTAGCACCTGGCAACTCCACATAATTTCCACTGCAAACTGAAGCCCTATCAATCCTAGAATTTGATTCATTAAAGGTAATGTTGAATAAGTCTTTTTTCTGTAACAACTTTTGTGGAGTAAATTGTTTGACATTTGTTGTAGCCCTTCGATGCACTGCACACTACTTTCTGTAAACACAAAATCCAGCTGCATTTAAAAGGGGTCATCAAAAGAGATGGAAGAGCTCTATTTTACTTCAGTGGTGATCTGGAAATACTGTGCTTTGAAAAAGTTAACCATTAGCAATTCAGTGGAGGAAAACGGAGCTAGCACAGGAACCATAATTCTGATTTCTATTGAGAGGCCATAAATGTAGCAACAAAAAATAGCACATTTAAACCAACATTGTAGATAAATGTCCCCATCGTGAGAAGGAAAGTTGTTTTCCTTCAAGTGGCTGAAACTCAACCTTGAGGCATCATAAGGTGCCAATGATGATGGCTAACCACAACATGAAGGCAATTTCCTGTGAGAGAGAGAGATCCTTGACTGGCTGAAATCACACATGCCGTCTGTTAGCAGCAAGCCTGCGTGGACACACGCATGCATGGAGGCACCTCCGTATCAATCACAATCCAGCCAGAGTTTATAATAGAAAACAGAACAGCATGATAAATAATACAAGTCAAGCGTATACTGTTACTAATGATTTTTAGATTAGCCATTATGAGGAGCAAAAGTGCTGCGAGTCACTTAATTATTCTCTGTGGATGTCTGGGCCATTGTATCACAAACTACAAGTCAGCCAGCAAAATAAATTATACTGTTGGAGTGAGAAAGTTAGAAACACTCGTGTGTGTTCACTGCATATTCCAGTTATATGTTCCTGTGTGTGTCTGTGTGTCTGTGTGTGTCTGTGTTTGTGGCTTTGCAGAGAAAGATTTATGTATAGGTGTCTTCATGCAATTAGGTAATGACATTTTGTCTGCCCGCATGTATGCGGGGAAGCCTTATATAATGTTGAATAGGGAAGGAAGTTCTTCTAACAATGTATGCTGAGCGTGTAGTGTCTATGAATTTATGCATTTTGAGAATTATTGTAAATTAGTTTTGTTTTCAGATTATGTACATTATTCTGTGTGTGTGGTTTTGCTGAGTAGACTGATAAAGAGCTTGACGGAGCTCGCAGATGCTCTGTGGATTTGCTCATGGGTCTGTGAATAAGTGAATTGTTGTAAAGCGACTTACATTGATCATTCAGATTGCGTGTCTGTGGTTTCACGGGCAGGCTCGTATGTGTCGGTCTTCCTCCCTATGTGACCTTTTGATTAATTGGGTGTCAGTGTGGCCCAGTGCAGAGAGTGTCCCATAACTGAAAGGTTACAGGTTTTGTCCCAGCTATAGCCAGAGAAGCAGTTATCAATAGCTATGGGGTTGTCACTTATGGCATGCAATGTTTGTCCACACAAGCACATACACAAACTCTCCTCTCACATGGCAGATGCATGTATATGGTTAGCTTGGGCTCAGGCTGAAGCCACTGTGGTGTTGAAGAAAGGTATTTAAAAAAAGTGGCCACTAAGGACAAATGTGTGCATTTATAAATCTACTTTATTCCTTACCATGAGGGTTGACTTTCATAAAGAATATTGCACTTTGAAGATAGTGTGGTTTGAATAGGGGCAAGATAAAGACTTTCTAAAACATGTCGGTTCATTTGTGTGTTTAGGAATTTATTTCGTCATTGGTAGTTTTGGTATATCTTTTATTTGATTTCCCTCCAGGAAATGTGTAACATTTCAGCATAGCGCAAGGTTGTTTGACAGGACCCAAGTGTAGAAACACACGCCATAAAAGTGATTCTCTCTTCAAAACTTTACAGACTAAAGTAAAATCAGTCACCGCTAACTTTTGACTAGGGATGCACCAAATGTTGGGCCACTGAAGTTAATCGGCCAAAAATAGCACATTCAGTGTTCGGCCTAATAACTCAAAACACCGATTTAAATTTTACAGAACAATTACGTTGACATGTCGGCAGTGTGGAAGCATTTTAAAGTGTCCGAGAAAGACGCAAAACTCACTGTTTGCAGACTGTTCCACTGAATTGTCTCCTAGCACATCCCCTCCATCTCTGGCTGACTTCTTAAAAAAGGACTGACCTGCTTTGAGTGTTTCTGCCACTCGTTTCTGAGAAGGCAATTAAGCTAGCCGCACCCACATTTGGAGTGTACATATATTATGATAACTGAAACGGACCAGAGCGAGCGGACAGGCAGGTTAACGATTTTATCCTATCAGTTTTGCATTATGAGAGTCCTGACTGAAGAGAGGCTTGTATCTCGCGATTCGAGAACCACATACAACATTTATCATATTGGGTCGGATATGATGAATTTAGCGCGTGGATACACATGTGACAACATACGGTTTTCAAAATAAGGTGTCTTTACAGTATAGGGTTGGGCCGATAGACGATGCCACCGGCAATGGCTGACAGATTGTTGAGCAGGCATCGTGATTGTAAAACCCTGCCCCCCCGGCAAAAGAAAAATCTGAGTTTTTCACATAATACTGTCATGTGAAAGCAGGTTTTAATCACCACGAACATTATTATTATAAATTTTAAATATGCTTCACACCTTACTCGGAATTCTCTTCTCCCCGCACTCAGACACACAAGAGGCCTACACCTCAGGGAAACACACCGGTTTGCCCCACCTCTCTCTGTCTCCCCCCTCCACTTTCTCCATCAGCAGTAGGTTACGTTTTATAGTGTCGCCTAAAAGACACAGAACTTGTCTTTTTTCCGTATTTTTCCACCCGCAATCTGTTATCACTGCAGCAGGTGAGCCGCTTGTGGGATTGTTAATGACGCAGCCTATCAAACAACCAAACCCAACATCTGCACCCTGTGTGTTCAGTGCTGCTTTACCTGGTCCCTGCTTGTAAAATTTCCATCGTGACTTGTAAAGTCATAGGCTACCAAGTTTTTAACCAACTGAAGTCTGTGTCAGGTAACACATGCACATAAGACGACCGCTATCCCCCCCACGCGCGTGCAACCCCCGATGCCATTGTCCATCCCGATGTTTCAGTGTAGAAATCGTCCGATGGAAATTTTGTAGACATCGGCCAACCCTAATACAGTATAAGATTAATTGGATTATATTCACAGAAAGTATAAAACATATTTCATGTGTACATTAAAAGTAAATGGACACATGTAATTTACTTTACTGGACCCTCATGGGCTTTGGACCCACCCACCATAGTCTCTCCAAATCCTTTGGGAAACACTGAGTAGCATCCCTACTTTTGTCCTTTGGTGTAACAGCAGGTTAACAGTCTACCGGTAGGAATGTTGGTGGTTGCCTGCAACAGCTTCAGAATACTCCCTGCAGGCGCACCGACGGCACATGAGCAAAAGCCAACAGCTAAAAAGCTTTTTTCGTGCACTGTATGAACGGTTTCCCCCAGCCTTCATCCTTTTCTTATTAAGTGGTCCCACACACCGTTTTCTTCCTGCTGTAAGGGTGTTGTCATCATGTTTTCTAGTACGGATGTGTGAAACCCAATTGTAGTATTTATAGTCCTCAGCTGTTCACATCTGTACAGAAGTATGATCTATGCTTTAGTGTCTTATTGTTATGCAGCGACATAAAAAAAGCTACAAGACTATTTCATAGGACATACAGTAGATACACAAAGAGTCAGAATTTTGTCGTTGGTTGCACTGCCTCCAAGACAGTAAATCCATCACATCAATGAACCGCTATCAGGCTTTTACCTCCTGATTCCAATTGAGTGTCATGTCACTTTGATTTCATTTAGTGCCATTGTGAGTCATTTCTCACCTCCGTGAGCAATCTCACTCACATGCTGTTGTCAACTGATAATGAAGAGAGCAAAAACAATTAATGTCTTAATGCATGCGAGGGGAAATATTACAGTATATTCCACTGTATTCCTGTGGTAATGATGTGTGTTTTTGTGAGGCCAATGAAAAGATGGAAAGACACAAAGTGAAAGCAGCAGCAACAACAATAGGCAACAATAGGCAAAGGGGCATACAGAATGAAGTGAGAAAGAGAAGGTGATTCTAGACACTGAGGAGAAGAGGGAGAGAAAGAAAGAAGACATTATTAAAAGTGTAATGTGATTGTATTGTTTACTTCTGTAGTCTTCTTTTGTTTCCTTCCACCACCGTACTCTGGGACCCCTGTGTCTGTCTCTGCCAGGGGCCCAGGGACTATCTGTGTGTTTATGCCTTTTCTATATGTTAATAAGAGTGTGTGTGTTTGCGGCTGTATTTATGTTTCTGCGTGTGTTTTTGTTTGTCACTATGTTTTAAGTATTTGTGTATTCATATGTACATGTACGATTGTGTGTGGTTATGTGTGTATCTAGGCCCTCGATGCTGTACTTACAGTTCCGCCACAGAACAGTGACTGGAAATGATTTCGATTCTTTCCTCCCTTTTGTCTTTTAATATTTGAGTTGCGAGGGAATATAGAAATGATCATCATCTGACAACATTTGTGGAAATTAAATGCTTTTCTAATGCCCTGCCTTCAGACAATCCTCTTACTCATTTGCATTGTTATCCCAGATTTCCTTTTGAGGATCCTTATTACCTCCCAAACAGCTGAAAAACACTGACCTATAAAAATGACAAGGAATGTTAGATGAAAGCACTGAACAAAATTAGAGCTGAGAAGGGGATCTATTCTGTGCTGTCAGTTTTGAAGCCTTGCTAGCTACAAAGTTACACAAATGAATATTAATAACAGCTATCGGGACAAATATAAATAATATAAATATGACCAAACACTTGAGATGGGTTGAAGCTGGGAAAAAACAATTTCTGTGTGATGGAAGTGTTTATACAGATTTTTTACATACAGATTAGTTGCTTTTCAAAGCACCCAGTTGGCAATGGAGAGAAATTGTTTTACACATGTCACTGCATGCAACGTAGGGCTGTATATTGTTCTATTTCATAATCCAAGATTATATTAATCTATATTTTAGGCATTTTTGAGAAATAATAAGACATAGATATATATCGTCTCTGTAGTTTTTGCAGTGTCCTTTTTATTATTGGTCTGGAACAGAACAGAAAAGACTTGAGTATGAGCTCAGTATTTGGTTCCTAATATTTTTCTCTTACTGGGTATGAACTAACCCATAAAAGTGACAATGCTTTAGGAGATGCATTATCTTTTTTGAGCAGTTTTCTTTCTTTACTTTATTCAACATTAGTCTTTGTATAATAATGCTAAGAAACACCCATGACTTTGAAGGGTGACCATTGTATCCGTTTTGCCACACAAAAAATTACTGTACATGAAATTAGAAATGATTGCATTGTTCTATAGATAAACTAAACCACTGATTGATTGGGTTAATATGATTGCTAAAAAAAAGGCAGCATTCCCCTTCACACTAGGTTCTACCACCATGTCCATAATTCAATTAAAAGCTATCTGGGATAACACAATAAAGTCAGTGAGATCGTTCCCATTATGGTCATTGTTGTCCATAATTAAACTCCCTATCTCCTGCCTCGCCTGTTCAAAGAGAGTTAAGGGCAAAAGAAGGCCATGGGAACTCCATAAAAATGCAAATCTCAGTCACCTGTTCAATGCAAATCACTGCAGAGGTCAACTTAAATCAGGTTTGATTTAAACTTCCGCATACAAAATCCACTCGTTTATTTTTTTTTTACTTGTTATAGTTTGCCTTAAGAGAATAATGCTTTAATGTTGCATAGCTCGCGAACCCAGACAGTCCAAGGTTAAAAATCGTTCATTGATATGATATATGTATGTATTTTTTCATGATTCCACATGGTTAGGCCTACTTGATGATGTATGTATTAGGCTTCACATTTTAATGTGAAATAATACTACATTTTTGAATGTGGGATAAAATTAAATGTTTCAGATGAAATGATCTCATGTACAGTATATATGTAAAAATAGTCCCAACTCAAAGGTCTACTTACTAGCTTTTTGGAACTCAAACTGCATCTAATGGTCAAAATGAACTTCATGCTAGACCAACAATCAACCAATGTCAATTGGCTACATGGTTTGCATTTCAATTAAGAGTAATTGGTACAAAATGAGGACATACAATAGATGGTTAATATTTATTTCTCTTTGTCATTTTCTTCCACCCTTGTCTTTTGGTCTTGACTCCTATATCCCAAACGCCCTCCTTCTCTTTCTGAGTCTAAAGTTTGGCTCCATGCTGACATGGCTGACTGTGTTCCCAGCTGTCCAGCAGGCCAGTCAGCCAGTTGGGCCGCCAGCCACTGATGGCCTCCTTTACCCACAGTGGTAGCATCCAGCTCCATTTTCTTCGTGCCAGGTGGGTCCCAGTAGAGACCCAGAATGCTTGATGACTCACCACCACTTTCTCCCCATATTCTCCTCCTATCAGCCTTCCTTTTTTTCAGCGTAATGGAGCTAATGTTCAGCCTTGTGGACAGCTAACGGGGAGGCTTGGGCCTTATGCAAACTTTATGATGGGAGACCGTTGTCTCTTCCACGTGCTGTAGAAATGATGTGTCGTTTGGTGCTGCACTTATTCTAACCCTGATTTCTGCTGAATTATTGATGATCAACAGGGTCAGAGTTTGCTTTTAGTGCTCCCCTGTGGGGCGTTGCAGGACTTTGCGCTGCATCTGCATTCATAATATCATCACCACCCAGACGGCACAGAACAGATTCTCAAAGCAGCCAAACATCCATGTTACGAAGTAATGGGCTTGTAAGTGTGAGCGTGCACATGTTTCTGTATTTAAGTTTTGCATGTATAGTTGATATTTTGATCAGCATTTTTTAGTTACCACCATATTCCATCTTTGTTAGTGAGAGCCAGTTATGTTTCATCTTCAGCTCCTGTGTTTCAGAACACTGAGCAAAGAAAGACTAATATTAACAATACAGGTAATACAAAAGAACAGTTTACAATTTAAGTAATAGCAAAAATGCAAGCACAAACCAGCTTTTTTAACCTGCTCACAGCTGACCGCATGGCTGGGGCGACTTATCAACATAGTTAATGTCATTGATTAAACGTTACACCATGCGTCATCTAGCATTGTTTTTCTGCAGTTTTATACTTTCTGTTTACTTTAATGGCCATGTATGAGTGATAAAATGGCTTAAACATTTCTTGCCCCACACTGATGTAAAAATACATTTGCCAGTGTTGAAAGAAATCCACGTCATAACCATTTTAAGTCAAGTACGCAAGAAAAAATACTTGGGCTGTCCCAGACTAAGGATTTACATACAGGGTGTCCGCGGGGTCTTAAAAAGTCTTAAAAAGTAATAAATAAATTTTGCGAAAATTAAGGCCAATAAAAAGTATTAAAGTCTTAATCGCCATTTAACAAGCTATTAAATTTTGAAGATGTTTTTTTCAATGTGAAAATCCTGTTTGTCCAAAAAGTTTGATTGCTAAAAGTGTAGGTGAACGTATTTATTTATAATGCGTAGCCAAAAATACTTGACAGGCAGTGAGTAGCGACTATGTGATTCGTTTCTGTAACGTTAGGGGCAGGGATTTATTTATTTTTATTCTTTTTACATGTTTATTTACAGCATTAAACGTTGAAATGTATATTGTAATAGGCTGTATACTAACTTATTGGGAGAAAACTGGTAGTTCTATGTAAAATCAGATGTTGAGCACCCCCATATAGCCAAAATGGCATGATCCTTGTTTCACTGCTCCGCCCATCGAATCTTCAACTATTCGGGGTCAGCCCTAAAAAAATAAAATAAAATAAAAAATAATACTGATCCTCCAGTTCAGGCAAATGGTTGATGTACAGTGATTAAATTCATGTCACAGCAATCCTTTCAAATCTGAAGTCCATTTTCTGATCTGGTATCTGACAAATAGTTTTGATGATGATGATAATAATAATATCATCATAAAAGAGCAGACACATGGAATTTATGCCACTGTTATCATTATTCTAATGTGCTTTTTAGGCTTATGATTGAATAAAATATTAATGAGACATGTTTTTGATATTTACTTTGGATAAATTCATTTTTATTTTAATGAGTAATAAAAAATAATCTTAGAATAATCAATACATTTGTCCTTAGATTAATTAATTGAAAAATGATTGTTGGATTAATCGATTTAAAAAATAATGGTTAGGTGCAGCACTACCTGACAGACACTGTCAGCCTTCCATGCACCTTCCACTAATACATATAAACAATTAATCAAAAGGTTGTGTCCCAGTGTCAGAGAAAATTAATTGATTTAGACAGCTGTGTCTAATTGGCATAAAGATACATTTTTGAAGCAGCTGTCTAAATCAGTTAATTTTCCATGTTACTTTTGTTCAAGTCCAAGCTAAAGTGCAGTAGCTTCAGTATTGACAAAACTTGCTTTTTAAGTCTTTTGTTTGTATTTTTTTTTTTTAGTCTGCCTAATTTACATCTTAAATATCAGACACAGTGATATCATAATCTTTAGTAATAAATCTGTTAGTAAAACAACAGGGGCATGGCAGTAACTATGTCTGACAGACCTATGCAGAACGTGAAATCCTCCCCTGCCCTCTTAAATTCACTACTTTCTGGCAATATAAATTGCCGTAACAATAACTTACTGTAACTAGACTTCTTATTGGGGTGTGTGCCTCTTAAAGTTTGTTTGGTTGTATTTAAGGTGATTTTAAGGTCCTTTAATACTTTTACTGTGTTGTTGGTGTTTAAAGTAATTTTTAAGTTTATCTGCTACAAATCATTTGCCATCTTGGACTCATTCATAATAAACTAAGCTGAACTGAAGGTGACATTTTCACTTAATGAAACGTTTAGTCCTCAGTTTATATCATTTAAGTCCGACTCATAGTAGAGGACATGCAGTTTTAACATTGATCTTGAATCAAAGTTTTAATTGACTGTTTTTCCAAAACAGTTTGTAGATTGATTTGACCTTGAGAATGCAAGCTAACTTCTCAGGCTTCTCAGATTATTTGTGTAGGCGTAGATTCATGTCTTCTTCCATTTCCTACAAAGTTTTACACAGTTTGATGAGTTCACACAAGTGTATATTATTGCCTTGATGCCAACAATATTTACTTTTTTAATACCAACACTGATAAAGTTAGATCCATATAGCATTTGTTATTTATGGATTTTTCATTTTAACAGGAAAATCACATTCAGAAGCAAACTCGGGTCTTTTACAAGCAGTCCTGTTTTTGTTGAGCATGCACAGAACACCGCAAAAACAAGAAAGCATTCACACAAAAGATGCATCAAGAGAGTGTGCATGAATATTAGATAAATACACTCCATTACACTTTTATTTCCTTGCATGACAGTGAGGGATGTCTTCTCTTTCTGGTTCTTCTGTCTGTGATTGTGGTTCTTTATGTGTGTGTCCTCGTGTGTTCCTGAGTACAGAGTAATTTTCTCCATGGCTCTCCCTCATAAGATATTTACATGGCCATCTATTATGGATTGTGATCTGATTGAAGCTGAGTGTTCCCATCATGCCCCCTCTGTGAACTCACCACATGAGCACCAGGACCAGAAACTAGATTAACCCTCATTTCGATCTCCAAAGCAAACTGGAGCACGTGTAAAGACTGTGGTGTTTCGTACTTTCTTTTAAACTTCTAGGGTTGTTTTGTGCATCCTTTGTTGTGTTAGACATTTTCTCCATCTGTGAATATGAGTTAAATGTCTAAATATGAATATGTATATATATATATATAACTAAAACAATCTCAAAACAACTATTGTATCCTTTATTGTACAGCACAGAATTCATGAGCTCACTCATGCGCTTGTGTGCACGCTTTTAAGTCAGCACAAACAATGCCTTTGGCATTTCCAAGTCATGTGGCGTTTGCTGCTTGTGCTAACCATATTCCCTCACTCAAATTTAACTACTAAATCTAAATTAAATTTGGATTGACAGAATACCCAGATCTTCTGGCAAAAAGCATATTTCTGGCCTCATGTAAACACACTGGCGGCTCCCACAAGCCCTAAATCCCTAATCCTCAGTACATTGGGCCAAAGCCACCTCTGTCTCTGTTCACCTCTCTCTTTCCTTCTCTTTTGTCTTTGCCTCTCTTGTCCCCACTCACTCTGTCTCTTTCTGTCCAGACATTATGCCTCAAACTCACAAACATGGTCAAAACAGCCCCACAAATACACACTGACCGCTCAGTGGTTGTCCCTCAGATGCCTGCATTCATTTCACCAGCTGCCCTCCAGTCACCCCACCCTGTTGATTTCCCCTGCTCTCTCTCCATCCTTTCTCTTTTTGTTCTCTCCCTCCTCCTCTATGTTCCTTTCATATCTCACACGTCCATTCTTCCTGTCTGTCACCTTCTAGTCTTATCTTTTTCTCTCTCCATCCTCAATTCTTTGTATCTTACTCTTCCCACGGCTTTGTAATTCATCCCGTCCACCCCACTGCCTCTGATTTTCACCCCCACCTCTCACCTGTGTTTCTCTTCTTACACCCGAGCCCTCTCTCATCTCTGTATCCTCCTCATCCCCGTTCATTTCAGTTGCTTCTTCTCTTTTTTGTAATATGGCAACTTCAACATTGCGTTGTCTTTAGAAGTCACATCAGGTGACAATGTGCCATCTGGAAGTGCAAGACTCTGATGATAGTACAATTTTAATAATCTTGAAGCTATTATACATAATAAATATTATATTTGATTTTATATGTAATCTCAGTGTTCAGGTTGTTTAGTTGAATACACAAACGTGAAGTTATAAACTGATATACCGTAAAGCAGGGGTCCGATATTAGTTTTTCCAAGCAGTGTTGGAGGCCAACATTGTACAATGAAACACAGGCCTATAAGTCTTCAATGTCTATTTCTTTTGATTCATTTAGGGATAAAATTAAATGATCCTCTCATAGTGCTGCAGTATTAGATGTTACGAGGTCATTTTTGGGTTTCACATTAAGTATTTATATTATCTACAGATTACTTTATTTATCATTAAAAATTTGCTTGAGGAAGTCTTTCAGTAATTTGAGTAAACTTTCAGATGCAGGGCCTAGAAGTATGCACTTTATTTGTAAGTAATACGTTTGTGTGAGTTGAAAACAGGTGCCGCAAAGATGTGACGACTTTCATTGAAAGTGTAAAATGTAACAATGTAATGTAAAGCAGTTTGAAGTGCAGGGTGATAACTAGATAGCACTAGTTTGCACAATTCTCTACGCATGTTATAACAGTTGACAGTGTGTTATTCAGCATCTCATTCCAGATCTACATCAAAATACACACAGTGATCAGACAGTTATTGGTTATTATGCTTTTGTTTTATTCAGGTGCAGTAATCATTAGAAAACTGAGCTAATGTGTCAGATACCCCCATCAACCAATCCTTTAACCAAAAATCTGATCTGCACTTGCAAAATCACATTTGATTAAAATCTGTTAATGTCAGAGAGGAACAAAGAAGTAAGAACTAAATTATGAACAGTAGTAGACAAGACACATGTCACTTAATTTAGGAAATAAAATGCTGAACTGACAAAAAATTGACCCAACCCAGTTCATGCACCAGGGAATTAGGCTACTGGCCCGAATCCATCAAGGTCAAGAGGTCACTTTTCTCTATTGAACTCCCCTTCCACCTTCTTTTTTCCCTCTTCTTTACTTGTTTTGCCTCGGGCCCCTCATCTCTTCCCTCTCCTCCCACCTCCCTTCCTTTGTTTGCGGTCTCTTTCTTCCTCCTGTGCTATCCTGTCTCCCCTTTTACTTCTGGAGTAATGACAGCCTGCCGTCAACACTGCACCGGCTGTCCTGACCACTGAGCAGACCCGACAGCTGCACTGATGAGATCGCTCACTGAACGTTTCTCTCTGGGCAGAGCTCGGTCAGAGCTATTTTAGATGGTGGTTGTTCAGTTTTATTTATTCATTAGCTTCCCTTTTTTGTCGTGGTTGTGTCTGGTGTGTTTGTTATGCGAGCTTATTCATGTGTGCGTGCCTGACTCCTCCTTGGCTTTTTTTTCACCTGATGATTTCAATCCAAATAGAAAAATATATATCTGACTATTTTTATACATGATGCCTCTCAGGTACCTTGAGGCAAATCATCATTTAAACATTAAACCTGTCAGTTATATAAGGGGGAAAAGGTGTTAATGTATTATTCAGTACTTCTAATTCTGGACTGTTCGTTTGTGGCTCTGTCTTTAACTGTATAGTTCAGCATTGTCTATATCAGATGTCAGTTAAGGTTATTGCTGGTCACAAACATGACTGTTCAGTTGAACCATCAGGTGTGAATTGAATATTGCTGTCATAGCAGTCTTTTTTCTACAGGATCTTGTATTTGGGATAATTTGCCATACAGACACTTATACACATTATTTTTATAAAAGCACAGGATAGTGCTGAACCATGGGATCCTAGACTATTACTTAAAAGGGGTTTATAAATGATGTATCAGTTGTTAATAATTTGGCTTTGGTTTACTAGTCAGGTTCCATGAATCAGTGAGTTATTCCTTAACAAACATCATGATTCAGTTAGCAGAAGCCAGTGCCCTCTCCCGGGGCTGTTGAAAGGCTCGTGGAACCCTGCTTTTAAAACTGAGAACTGTGTGGCAAATTTTTGTTCAGCTTTTAGCACTCTGGGTCATAGTGTGATCACGAGCAGGAAATCTGCTGAAACACAGGTGCTAATAAAGTCCAGGAGTTTCTAACTGAATTAAAATTAAATAATTTATTATTGAGGTGAAAAGGTGCCACAGTCACATTTAAAGAGGTTACTTCCCCAAACAAAGACACAAAAGAGGAGGGAAGAGTATTAAATAAGCTTATCTACAGGACAAACTGATCTGAAAGCAGCACACAATGACTGTGAGCTGCACTGACTTATATTCTGGTAGAGTTAGGATGTAGAGTTTGAATTGTCACCTGCTACTTGAATTTTGTGTTTTTCTTTACATAAATAAAAACATTTTCACCACAAACTGGTGCAGAAAAAATTATCAGGATGCAGGAATTAAAATGTTTAATCCTCAAAATTTTTATATAATTCAGCACTAAAGATATCTTAAAAATAGTGTTAAAATCTTGTCTTGTCTCGTGGGTTAAGTGTCTTGTCACATCCCTATTGGAATTCCTTTACTGTATTACAATGTTGCTGTACTGCAAAACTGTATCTTTAAACCTCAATGACACAACACCAGCAACATGATGAACTGTTTGTTTCTACTGCAAACTCATTTGCTGAAAAATAAATAAGAGATTACAGCAGGCATTTGGAGGTTGGCAGTTGTAGTTGGAGATATATTCATTGTACATTTATGCAAGCACAATAGCATAAAAAACTCAAGAGAGGATTTACTGCATATCTATCTGCAGACATTTCTCACACAGTAATACAGCATGAATATATCCTCGTCTCCTTCAACAGGTGTGTAAGTTCAAAGCTCGGGCTGTGGTGAAGGAAAAAACTCCATTCACAAGGGACTAATATTACGTGGGGGACACCAAATGATTTGTAATAATAGCACATATCAACTGGGAATTTAAGCTTGTGTGAATCTTCCCTGTCTGCCAAGCCAGAAGTCCCCTTGATAAGACTAATCTTATGCAAATGGTGATATTTTTCAGCCACAGTTTCTTAAGTTACTTATCTTGAAGATGTGAAATGTATTTCTCCCTGAAAACAGCTTTAGTGCAAACTCCCAGCCTAGTGCCCCTGGGAAATATTCATATTGATAGTTCTACAGTTCATGATTTATGTCCGATACGAACTATCATGCCAACATAGGAAATTGTATATTTATGTAACTGAGAATATAAAACGGGGCAAAATATTCCAGCAGCGTATGGTGTGCGTCAAAACCGCAGCCCTTAATGTTTCCCATGTAAGACTGCACATTGGCAGTAGTGTCATTGCAAGTTGATGTGCTGCACTGCAGTCAGAATATTCCACGGTCCTAATCTAGATTATTTTAGTGTCTTTTTGAGTTTCTTGGACAGTCAGTGTAGATACACAGGGAATGTGGGAAGAGAGATGGGTATGACATGCAACAGTTTCTCCAGTGGGTTCCGCCTTAAAGAGTCTCCAGGTCAGGGTGATAGAGCATGTAGTGTATTCTACTTTGACAGCTGTATCTGACCAAAATGATTGCTTTAAAATTATTGAACCACAATAATATGTTTCTAACCTGATCCAAGTAGTTGTGTTTATCTTACGTTAACCCTACTGTGCAGTTATTGTAGAAATATTTAGAGTACAAACCTTTTCTTAAACATCAGTGTAATCTGGTGTTTTGCAGAATCCTCCAATACCTGCATTGTGTTTGACAACTCTGGTTTGATTTGATGAGTGCACACTGCACAACTGTAATATCTCGAGTTTTATGCTGATTATTACATGAAATTTCATCATCCCTCTCTTTTGTAATCGTCATTGCCAGACTACAAGAAGTAAAGTCACTTCTAAGACGCCTACACTGTCGATGGAGCTGACATACAGCAGTGAATTTCATGTGCATGTAGTCCATCATAACCTAAACTGTCTTTTTGAAGCTTATTGCAGCCTGATAACCAGTGGATTATTTAATCCAACAAAAGAGTCCATTTTCAATAACATAGATTAGGTTGCACCAACACACAACTAAAACAGCGTTTTATATAAGCATGCAGCACATGAGCTATGCAACACCCAATCAACAAATACCATGAAAAGACCAACAGTTAAAACAAAAATACATCAATGAGCCACACTGTTGCACTGGCTAAGGATTTTTTTTACGTTGATTCCACATACTCTGGCCTTCTGCTGTAAATACTCTCTAACACTAGTTTGTTAAACTACAGCGCTGTTTGAGGAAATTGCAGATACTGCTGTATATTTGTGACCTGTTTTTAATCGTCTCCAGTAGGAGGTAAGTGCCACAGACAGAGTAGGCAGGTTGTAAAAGACACTGTTGGCTTTGGTCTTATCGTTGAGATTATTTACTGTAAACACAGAATAACACCAGCCTTATCCATTAAACAAAGCACTGTATTAGTATTTTTACTATTTATAAGTGCTCTGCAACTTTGTGTGTCCCATTTGTAGTGGAAAGCCAGGGTAAAATAAAGAATATATAATCAGACAATTATAAACCCAATAATTACATCTTCACTACACAACAGAACCATGTACTGCGCTGCAGTCTTTTTTTTTTTTGACACTGAGTAAAGATAATCATTTTTCTTTATCTGATGATTCAGTTCTGTTTCATAAGAATATTGTTGTGGCCAGTAATATTTTGCCCCTCTAAATTGACACAAAGGATTTAATTCACAACACTATATCTATGTGAATTGAGCATTAAGCAGCCAAAGGCCACCACAACAGAGGAAGCTTTTACAAGCCGTGTGTGTCGAGGTAGCCTCTTGATCTTCTCTCTCTCACCTTTGCGCCTCACCTCTGCGCCCCTGCGCCCTGCGGGGGCTATTAGTCATCTTGGCTGTGGGAGCAAGGCCATCGGGGGCACCTGGTCTCTGTTCTCCTGGAGCCCTGCACGGATGGAGGTGCAGGTGTGGTGTCAGCAGAAATACAGTATCTACTGTAGAGAGATGTATAAATGGAGAGATAAATAGCAAGAGGTGAGAGCAAGACGAGGCTGAAGATGGATTGAAGGGATTAAGATGTTGTTGATAATAAACAGGGATAGAGTGTAGTGGGACCATAACAAGGGAGGGCTTTACAGCTATGGAAAAACTGTATTTATTTTTAATAAGGGAGAAACATCTCTACAGAGACTGGAGCACAAAGTATTTATCACTCATTTTCCTTCACGCACGCACGCGCACGCGCACACAAATTTTTTATTTTAAGCAATGATAACAGAGATCATATGGCTCAAAGACTCATGTATAGGACAAGGATTTTGTTTTTCTTCAACACTTTCCATTTGTACACTACGGGCTCTTGAGATGTGAAGGGATTTTTTTAAGATTATTTTCCCCACACTCACATGCTTTCTCAAACCTACTGCAGAAAAATACATTTGAGAGCTTCATCATTTCATCCTTGGCCGTGCTGGCATTAATGTGAAAATATGAGTGAAGCGACTGAACGGACTGATGCTCAAGCCCTATATTGCAGACGGTGTGAACTAGCTTCCCTGAATCTTAAAGATCAGGGAAGATCAGGTGTGTGCCTTTTTCAAGTGTACATTTCTACTACAGGCACATGTAAACATGTACACACTACATGTAGTACACACCTACAAAAATCAGGTAAGAAACAGCAAAGTACACTCTAGAAGTTAGATCCCTCTGGAGTCGGAGCAGATGGTGTGCATCTACCATAATTGTCAGTTTTCATGAACAAAGCATGACACTCAGGTTAGTTTGTATTCAGTACGAGTGTAGATTACAGTTGGATGTTGTGATCTATAAATAGGGATGCAAAATCATCTTCTTACATACTATTAGCATGTCATTTAATTAAGTTCTGAATCCAATTAACTTTTGTCATTAAAACAAGGAAAATCTGTCAGTGGAACAAAATAAATAGTGTGTTTAACAATGTAAGTAAAATGAGCTTAATTGTAGTTATTAGTTAGTTATTCCAGTTCAATTTTGTCACTTAAAATGGTAGAACATACATTACACAATCTGTAGAATTGTAGTAGTAACACTTAACTCCATCCACCTGAAGAAAAAACAAACAAACACACACACACACACACACACACACACACACACACACACAATCCCTTGTGGCTTACAGTGTTAGGATTAAAATAATTGCAAATGCTCATTTACCAGACTTGCGAGCACCCCTGAGTTGAGCTCACCCAGTTTGTCAGGCTCGTATACCGAACAATGATTATTTCCAGCTTTTCTTCATACTTAATTATTGGGGAAAGCCCAGAGCCTGCCTCAGAATTTCATTATTTCACAAGAGGAAGCCACCTGCCACCTTCCCAAATCATTTTCAGTCCCCTGGGGTGGCCATCACATAGGGTGAGAAACAGATACCTGTCATACCATAACCAATGTGACCATGTGACTGATGGCTGCCTAGTGTGAATTTAAGCTCACTGTGGTCTCACAGTGCTGTCAAAGCTTTGTACTCCCAGATGGTTCACTAGCTCTTTATCCCTTCCTCGATTTGACTTTGCCTTTATTTTCTGCTCTCATTTTCATACCCTGTGGGCAGTCGCACTCCAAGTTGCCCAGAGAAAACATGTTGCGTCATTTCAACATCAAAATTAGCTGTTTTCTTGCATACACACTCTTTACTTATATTTGATGAATATGATTGATCTATCTGTGGTAGTTTTGTAGTTTACACTTTTTAAAGTGCACTTTTTTTGTACATTCTGCTCAACAACTTATTGGATTCTTGGTTCTTGGCTCCAGCCCCCATATCAACCCTGAAAAAGACTAAAGATAAATGAATGAATATTTGTATAAAATGGCACGTAGGTTATGGTCAGCAGGAGTCATCACAGCGGCACACCTGTCCCTTCAGTTGCCAGATGAAAAGCTTAGTTACAAAATGTCAACAAGCTGATAATAAAGAAAACAGCCTTGAATTTTAGAGAGATCCAACATGAAAAAGTGTTAAAAGACAAGTTGGAGTGAGGGGCTGAGGAGGATGACTTCCTGTTACAAGGTTTCATCGTCACAGTAGTATATGCTAGGGGTGGGAGAAAAAATCGATTCTTAGATGCATTGCGATGCGGACGTGGAAGATTCTGACTCGATTAACAAATGTCAAAAAATCTATTTGTTTAAATGTTAATTGATAATGTTGATGGAACGCAAAAGGCGGAACTCACGGAAATGCAACACATAGCAGAGAGACCAGTGTTCCCCCTAAATTCGGCACACCACTGCTGCGGAATGAATAACCACACTACTTAAATGTCACACAATCATTAATGTCAATAAGTGCTTGATCACATCCCCGTCCTCTAAACTGTCCAGACATTTCTTTAGCCTTTTATATGACAATCCTGTTCTTCGCTACATATTAATCTCACAGACTGACCATAAGGTATATTACTAATCACATGGTTAGGTTGGCAACTAGTATTTCTGTCAGTTTCTTTTCTATTATTGATGTATTCACTAAATCAGTTCATCGTCAGAACCTTTAAACCCCATTAGAATCATTAATATGTTTTAAAGAAAAATGTTGTTTGCAAAGGGGTTATTATTAAAAGATATGTCTATTTTCCCATAAGCCAATGAACTAATTAGCAGAAGCAGAAGCAAATGGTGAACCCATGCTTGTACCTTGAGATTGCAAGTAGTATTTGTTATCAAACTTATTAACTTAGTGAGTGAAATAATTCCACTGGGAGTGTAACTTTTTGAGCCTCAACATAAAGGTTCATAGCTTCTAGACATCTCTAGTGTCAGCCACATATGAAGGCAGTGTCTTAACAATATCTTTAACAAAATAGTCAACAAATTGACCTAAGGGTTCAGATAAAGAATTCCTGCTGGCCACAATGAGCTGGCCAGGAGGATTTTCTAAACTTTTATGTATCTTGGGCAATAAATGGAAAACTGGAGTGAGGATATTCAATCTTCAAGAAGTCATACTGCAAATTCCTAGTAATCCACCTTTTATCTACCGTATCATTCAAAATGTTATCCCTTTCTCTTATATATTTCTCAACAGGGTTTTGCTGCAACAGTCTATAGAAAGTGGTATTACTTAGTTGTCTCAAAGCCTCAGACACATAATCTTTTGTATTTTGTATCACTACAGCTCCTCCTTTTATCAGCTGATTTTATAAAAATCTTAGAATTATCCTGCAGTTCGCTCAGGGCCTTTCTTTCAATTAGACCAATGTTGTGACTCTTGAACCTATTAGTTGATTTAACAGCTGCATCAATATCTTTCTCCACTAGTTTACTAGTACTAGCACTTCAGTGTGTGGTAGTTTGTTTTTGACTTTTCATAGCCTCATCGTGCTATCTAACAGCACCTGATTGTTGTTCCTGTGCTCGGGGAATTTCTTGTTTTATTATCCTGATAATTATATTTCAGTTTTCAGAGGAATCAGACAACTGGTTGTTAAAGAAATGATTGTGGGGACCATAGAGCTGAGGTTAATGAAGTAAAGTAGGGATCCGAACTAGTCCTTTTAAGAAAATTAGGAGATTTTTCTTTTTTAATGTGCAAATGAATTGCTTAGTAATTATCCAGAGAGCCTGTATAGAAAAAAAAATTATGCATCAAGATGCATCAATAATTGTTTTATAATTGCATCTCAGCCCTCTGAATTGTAATCGAATCGTGAGGTGCCCAGAGATTCCCACCCCTTAAATGTGCTGAGTATGGAGGTATCAAACCTGGTTCAGCGAATCAGATAGATTTCAAAAAAGCAATATGCAGTGTATTATCAGGTTTTATCCTCTGAGCCTGCCCTGGTCTGTGACCTAGCCTCTTGCCAATCACAAACAATAAATTACCCATAAACCCCTAAAGAAATCCCCAACTATCTGGTATGTAGGGAATCTTGCGTTGCTGCAGGTAGCAGTAACAGCAGCAGCAGTAGCTCAGCTCTCAGGTTGCTCTTTGAAGAGAGCTGAGCCTGTCATTGGAGCGGCTGCAGATAGAGACAGAGATCAATACAGGTCTATCAGTTGAACCAGCCAGATGAGCCCAGTGACATTTGGTCTGAGGCACAGACCGAATATTCCTGCTCTGTAGAGGCAGATTCAGCCTCTCTCTCTGCTCTCTCTTCATTTTGTCCATGGAATTGCTGGTCACTCATTTGTGTGTATGTGGTTTATTTTTGCTGTCTTTCATCTCTATTAATCCTTTATCTTTATCTCAGTCCTCAGGGAGGGGGCCAAGAGAAACACCAAGAAATGAGAGGAAGTCAAGATGTGTTAATAAGGGACTCGATAAGTACACTTACCGTAAAACTTTGATTAATAGCCCGGGCTTTTTTTTTTGCTAAATGGATATTAATTGTATAAAAATTATCAAATAATATTAAATACACATAATTCATTTGATCTAGCTCTGAAAGACAGCTTATGCACTTTTATTTTGTAGGCAGTAACGTAACTAAAATAACACGTTGCAGGGATGAGAAAAGTGTGGTAGAAGTTAGCACACAGAGAGCAATGGACTTTACATGACAGTATTCATAACTTGGACTAATTTTTATGAAAAGCTGTTTTGATTCTTTTGTTCGGTGGACCCTTACAGACTAAAGGAATAATAATCAAGGAACAGACACATTCGGACTTAACGAGGCTTCAAAGGTTACTGGAGTCGGCACTTTTCCCGCAGCTCTTGTACCATGCCGGTTACACCGGTAAATTTGGGCTACATGAATTAGACTTTGGGGCTCGATGTTTCCGTTAAATGAACTGAACGATTGAATTGTGGAGAATCTAACCTAGTGTTTCTCAACGGAGGCGTTCCGAGGACGATGGGGGGCGCTGGAAGCAATATTTTGGAAAGGGGGGTGTTTGTTAGTCGGAAACTAAGGTGAGTTTACCCCTCACAACAATACCAGTTTAAACTTTAAACTACTTGCAAAAAAACTCTGGTCTGCAACATTAAAACCTGCCAGTTTAGTCCACTGCGCCTGGACGAGAAGGTGTATTGTTTTTTCCGTCAGCTTACTTGTGGTGCAGTTTCGTGCTGCCTTCATGGGAAAGGGAAATCAGAGTATCATCTGTAAAGTTTTACCCACATGGCATGTACTGTGTAAACTGTGGAAAACTGATGCTCTTTTTCTTGGTTTTACAGTGGAAAAGTGTTTATTATTATAATACACCATGAACATCTTGTTATTGCAGTGGTTACACATTTACAAGAGGGATATTCTACCGTCGGAAATCGTATAAAAATCGTATTTGATTGCAGAGCTGCAGGCAGCGCGTATTTGCCCAGCACATTCTCTTGCTTGTCCCTCTCTCTCTCGTTCACCCGTCCCTCTCGCTCTCTCCCTCATGAACACAGCTGCACAAAGTAGGAACATTCACTTATTAGTAAATATAATTACTTTTCATATGGCTTTTTTGTTACCTGGGAAGTAATTAATGTGTTTTTTTTAACACCAATAAAACACCAACATCTTTTTTTTGATGGGGGCGGTAAGGGACCTGGATAATGGATAGGGGGGTGCTGGCCCAAAAAAGGTTGAGAACCACTGATCTAACCGATCTAACAATGTGTAGCATGTCCTGACATATTGATCATATGTTTAAACATTAATATTTGTAGCCTATTAACGATCTAAGCAGCTTAGAACCAGCTAAAGCGGGCGACTCCAGTTTTATTGTTGAAGAAATATTGTGAGCCAGGTTCAGGTGTGAAGAAGTTTCGGAGACTGATGAAGACTTAACATAGCATGGTTTATGGAGCCTAGCCGAGGAGATACAGTGCCACCATACAACATGTGAACATGTCAAATTCCAACACCAAATCTGAAGGAGAACATCTTTGGGTTCCTTTTATGTTTCTGTCTGATGTTTAGACTCCAATGCTTCATCATACTGGAATCTCTCACTACCCGTGAGTTGTACTGTAATCTGTGGAGCCATTGAGTTCTTTGTAAACATTCTTGTGGGACTCAACCTTGTAAGATTCCCAGAGAACACTGATATCTGCTAGCCTGACGCATGGGCTACTGTCTCTAACTAATCAGTCAATTGTTGTCTCCCTGACAAGGACAGTTACATATGATGATACCTAGAGCTAGAAGGTCAGAAAACACTTATGGGGTCAGCTAAATTACTCTAAGATAGACCTATCTTACCTTTCCCTGTTACATCAACAAAGCCCCTTAAGAAATATTCTTCACTTACATCCAAAGAATTTCAATAAAAACCAAACCAGGCGTTTAATCGAGACCTGCGTTTATTTGTCAAAATGTGTTCCCACACCAGGCCAGTAAATGGGGTTGGTGGCTATTTGCGACTTCGCTATGAAGTTTTACGGTAATCAGCTATGACTTCATTCTTTTAGTGTTACCATCAGCCTCGAAACCAATATGGCAGGATGTGTATGGTCAAGTTGTTTGTTGGTGAAGATCGGTTTTTTAGCACATTTAGGACGGTCCCTAACTCTGCCTATAGTGTCAGGCGCGTTGGAGAGACATTCAGTTCTTTGTGCTCTCGACTACATCGTTGTTGATCAAAACAGTGAAACGTCTGCCTAAATTAGCAAAATCGAGTCTTCGACACAGAACTATTGAAAGTAACAGCTGCAATAACCACCTCCAGAGGTGCTCTGGGATGCATTGTGACCACATTGAACAGAAGTGTAAATGCATTGTAAGTCCCCTTATAACAACTACAGAACTACACTACATCAGAAAAATGTGCAGATCGTAATCTTCCAGTGGACTGGTCACAATTTCAGCCTCTACCTATTAGGTTCTGATTCTAGTTTCGTTATTGTGTATGTGGTGTGTGTCTGTCTGTGCAGGCTTAAGATGCCAGTCATTAACGATACATTTTCTGAATTCACATATCACTAAAACCATTGCACGAGTTGGCTGACTCTTATGTCTTCAGTATCCATCCATTCAATCAAATGCAGTTAACACCAAGCTACTGGATTACCTGCCATTAAGAAAGAGGTCATGGAGGTAATAGGTAATTTGCAGAACTTAATGGAGAAAAATGGCTCTAGTATGAAGGTTATATTAAATGTAATTATCTTCTCAAGTTACTTCATGTAGTGGTGTTGCTATAGTTGTCTCTAGTGTCCAGAGTAAGTTGAGAAGAGACAGGCTCTTTAAAATCAGGTTTACTTGGTCTCCAGTCTGTTACTCCACCACTTCGGTCCAGACTGAAATATCTTAATAACTAGATGGATCGCCCTTTTTTTCACAGGCATTCATGTCTCTCTCATATCCCCCTTTTCATTACCTCCGCGATCACTTGATCAACTTTTCACCTCAAAAAAGTGAATTTAGTGTTATATTACTCATTTAATCTTTACAATCGGTAGAGTAACATGAACATTAACAGGAGTTTAGGGGTTCACTAATGTAGTCACTTTAATCACAGTCTACTTCTTGTCTGGTTGTATTCTGACAGTCAAGACAACAATCTTTGTATTTTGACTGAAATAATGTTAGGCTACGTGTGATTTTTGTAGTGTTACTGGGCTCCACTATTCTTCATGTTTGTTTCCTGTTCCATAATAAGGGAATGTGAGTACTTAATAAAAATGTGTTGAACCACAAAAGCCAATACACTTTGCATAGTCTCTGTAGTTATTTTCCTGCTTTCCAAGTCTGAAGTCATGGTTCTCTGCCAGAAAGTGGTGGATTGCTCCCTCTGGGTTGGGAGTGAGATATTGCCCCAAGCGAAGGAGTTTAAGAATCTCGGGATCCTGTTCAGTGACAGCAATATGGAGTGTGAGCTGGACAGTGGTTTGGTGCGGCGTCTGCACTAATGCAGGCATTGTACATGACCGTTGTGGTGAAGAGGGAGCTGAGCCGGAAAGCAAAGCCTTCGATTTACCAGTCGATCTATGTTTCAGCCCTCACCTATAGTCACGGATAGTGATTGAAAGAACAAGATCGCGGGCACAAGTGGCCGAAATGAGTTGAAGGTGGTGGCGCTTTGACATTTGGAGGGAGCTCAGAGTAGAATTGCTGCTTCTTTGCATCAAAAGGAGTCAGTTGAGGTGGTTCAGGCATCTGATAAAGATGACTATCTGAGAAGGATGCCTCCTCCTTTGGAGGTCTCCTGGGCACACCCGCCCGCTGGAGGGATTACGCATCATATCTGGCATGGGGACGCCTTGGGATTCCCCAGGAAGACCTGAAAAGTGTTGCTGGGGAGAGGGATGTGTGGAATACCCTGCTTAGCCTGCTGCCACCACAAGCTGTAGTTAATTTTGGCAGGTGAATATCAGTCGTTGATGATGGTTTCTGTCACGGTTTTGTGGTGAAGGCAGGGTTGAGCAGGTTGGAGGACCCAAACGCAGGACACGAAGGCTAGCAGGTGCAGTTCAGTGAAGGGTTTTAATATAACAAAAGGCGAGCACACTTACAGAGTGGCTGATTGACTGAGTCCAAAAACAAAGGCTGTCCAACAGAAATCCAAAAGGGTGAAAACCAGAATCCAAAACTGAGCAGGGTAACAGGGAGACACGGTGAGTAAGGCTGGAGACACGAGAACAAACTGCAACACTGTGTGACAATAAACAATGACCCGACAAAGACAAGACAGAAACACCAGGTATATACACACAGGGACTAACGAGCAGGGCGGGAGCAACACAGGTGAAGACATGAGGCTAACGAGGCACAGGCAGGGAGAGAGAGAGAGAGAGAGCAGGGGAAAACAGAGACAGACATGCAGAGGGATCACTGGGGTAACAGACATGACAAGGGTTACCGAACACTAGAGGAAAGACAAGACAGACCCCCAAAACCCAACAGACCAAAATAACGCTAACTAAACACAAAAGTGCAAAACACCGCATGGCAGAGAGGGAGAGTGTGACAGTTTCTTTCAGATCATATTAGCAAATAGATTAATTCTCGGCCAACAGAGTTTGGGGTCAGATATCTTGCAAATTAATTGTCAATTTCTATTTCTTTGTACAATTTATTTAAATTAGGGCTGGGCATTAATTAATTAACGCAGACAATTATTTCATTGCACGTTAACACAGTTTTTATTTTATTAGTTTGAAAGTCCCTTGCTCACTGGCTCTGAATACAGATACAGTCAAACCATAGGTCACAGGAGGGGCGGGATGTTGATCAGCCTGCAAATCACCCACTCAAACAAGCAGTGGGTGGGTGGGTCATCTTTTTTCCATATTTTTCCACCTGCGATCCGTTATCACGGCAGCAGGTGAGCCGCTTGCTTGTTAATGCCTATCAAACAACTCAAACAGCCAAAAGCAACATCTGCACCCTGTGTTCAGTGTCGCTTTACGTTACCTGGTCTGTGCTTGTAAAATATCCATGCAACTGGTAACATCATTTCAAGTTTTTAACCGAGTGAAGTCTGTGCGAGTGAACTCACGCACCAATCCCCGCTACACCACCACCCCCCATGCCATCGTCCATCCTGATGTTTCAATGTAGTTTTGTAAACATCGTCCCAACCCTACTGAACAGACTGTTTCTGCTGCTCCCTGATAAAAGATACCTGATGCTGATACCTGTTCAGAAAAAAAAAAAAAAAAAGAAAATTGGACTCTGATGGTAACTTGTTTTAACAAGCTAGATAAAAGGTAATGCCCTGGCAGTGGCAAATAGCTTTGGTTTAATATTTGATTACGTTTGTGTTTAAGTTGAGATTTATAAGAAATATGTTATTGCTACTGTGTAAAGGGAATACTGCTGGTAAAAAGCACCTTAGTTGTTTTAAGTATTTGCAAACCACATGTTATTACACTTTTGTGTATATATAGCAGTACATTTAAATAAAAATTGCACAATACACTACTTTAGAATTCATTATTAAATTTTACACGTAACAGTGCGATTAATCGCGATAAAAAATGTTAATCGTTGCCCAGCACTAATTTAAATCAAACATTGGTGATTTTCAACTGAAAGAAGAAAAGACACTTATATTTTCAAAAACATAAAAAAGAGAGGGCAAAACATTTGTTTCCCATATCTAGGGAACTTAAAATGAAACTCTGCAGTACATTCTATCTTGAGTTATTTGTATTCCAGTTTGTTTCCTCAATGGAGTAACATCGTTTTGGGTACAGTGCAGCAAAATGGACAGTTTGTTCTTATCTGTGTGTATACCACAGCATATCTCACCTAGCACCAAGGGCTGCTGTTGTCCATTGATATTCCAGCTCAGCTTGCATGTCAGAAGCGCTTTGTCCTACTGCCCGGCACAGGGGAGACAGTGTTTGACGGCACGTCTCTGAATTTAATTATCTACAGCTGCTTCAGAGCAAATGGAATGAGCTGTACGATCAGCAGATGTGACAGAGCTTTTCTTGGACTGCAAAACATATACATCAAGTATTTCACACACGCGCAATATGCATGCACATATATGTTACTCAACTATATGCACACAAATGAAATGAAATGATGACACAGGTGCGCTCTTGGGGCTGAACACCATCTAACAAAAGCTGTCTGCTGGCAAGAAATGTCCACTCTCTGTTTCTGTAAATGTCACACACTGATATCCAGAAGGGTGTGTGACTGCAGCTTCTGTGTTTCCATAGATCAGGGGCGGTTTTAACAGGGTAGTGCTGCAGGCAGTGAGTCCCACATCAGCAGGGCAAATGTTCTTCCAGTCTAATTAGTAAGAAGCTCTGTAGTGTCCCTCTGTCTCTCTGAGGAGAATGTCTTAAAAACAACAAAGTCGCTCCCTCTGCGGAGCTGGATTAAATACAAAATAAATAGTTTGTTATGATTGCCTTTTAAATGTTAAACAGATTTAAAGAGTTTGAGATACTAGCCTCAGGTATAAATATATTGAGGCATATTTTAGTTGCTTAATAGAGCGAGGGGTTTAGACACAAGTGCTTTGCTTCCAGAGTGAAGTGATGTATCTCTTTTTTTCTGCCTGGGTGTATGATGTGTTCTTTATGCGAGCGTGCTGTATAATGCATATGTGACTGTGTGCATACAGATCTAATGCCTCGCTCTGGATTAAAATTACCAATGGCTTGATACAGCAACGATACAACAAGGCTGAGACTAACAAGATTGTAGCTTCTCCTGACGAATGAAAAGGCGGTCGTGTTGTGCCTCCAGTTATGCTCTCATCTACTTAGGCCTGCATTAAAGGAAATGAAATTATCCTTGTCTGTCGAAATGTCAAAAAGATAAGGCACAATGGTCTTAACACTTGGTACAAATCCCGCTTGTTCCCATTCAATTATCAATCAACAATGTTCCTTGCAAAACATGTCCTGGAAATCTGTGATTATAGTGGACAATGTCCAGTCTCAATTTCCCTGAAGCCCAGCAGAGCTCAGCACCAGACGGGAGTTGACAAAGAGACAGAGAGAGATTAGCAAAATAGTGAAAAAAAAAAAGACAGAGGACCCAACAAAAGAATAAAAGAGAGAGAACTAGAGTGACAGGATGCGAGGCTTGAATCTGGATGGTCAGCTTGGCATTGGCTTGGCACCGCAGAGTGTTTGAACTTGTAAGAGCCATTTATAAGCACTGTGCCTGCAGCTTAGACAGGGAGGATTATCAAACGACACTTTTAGCCTCTTAAGCAAGCAACAATTGCATCCAACATGGTCCAAGAGAACGTGAAACAAAGGACTTACAGCGAGGATGAGCACAAGCCTTAGGACTAGCTAAATGTCAGACAGCTTGTGTATTGTAGATGTAACTTTTGTGTGGTATTGTTTCTGTTGTTTGAGTGGCTGCTGTTCATGTACTCTATTCTCTGAGCAAAATGGGAAAGGGCAAGAGGGGTGATGGAGTGAAGGGAGGCAGGGAGGAAGAAAACAGGAGGAGGAGGAGGAAGAAGGAAGTACATCCACCGGTGGGTAGCTGCGGCTGGACGGTTTTTGCTAAGCGTTTAATCTCCCACGCTTGGAGAATACAAACGATCTTGTAATCGTCCACGACCTTGACATGAACAGCAAGGTCGCAAGGGAGCCGGGCTATTTTGCATTTCCCACACGTGTTTTGCCGAGACACACAGAACAATTAGTAAACTGGATAAAAAGGAATTGAGTCTGTCTTACTCCTCCTCCTTCCTCTCCCCCCACACTCCCCCTGGGGTAGTTACCTGGCACACCCCCAACTCCACAGCTACCTCAAGCAGATTCCTAATACTTAATTATGATTAAGAAGTAGTCGATGCAACCAAGTCAGGTTAGACAACACATACCTGTGGCCTGTTCCTGTTTTTTTGTTTTTTTTTTCTCTGAGCTATTGATTATTTTCACACTGACTAATCTATCAGTTATTTAATGTATCAGTTGAGTAAACATTTAATGTATAAATGTAACTATCGAAAAATGCTTCGTCTTCACATTGCTTGTTCATCTGACTCACAGTTGTGATGATGTTGACTGTATTTGACAGTGTGCCTGTGTTTGCAAGCACAGATCTTGTGTGTCAGACAGTTACTGAACACATGAGTGTATGCCTGCCTGCACACTGACACTTCAAAGTGAGTAGGAGGGTGCTAGTGTATTAATGTTTTTTTGTGTGTGTGTTTGTTTGCTTGTGTGTACCTCTGTACGTCGGCCCTGGAATCGCCTTTATGTAATTAAGGGACTTTTGTCCTCCGACAACAGTGCATTACCTCTATTATTGAATATGCTAAGAGCTGAGATATGATTACACTCCGGGAAAATTCAATTTCTGTTTTCGGCAGTTTGATTATAAAAGCCCAGACTGAACTCTTTTAAGTGAACCCAGTACGGTTTTTAGCCTTATTCCACAGAGGGATAATAATATTGACCTCTTCTCAGCATCTTAACCAACAGCAGCATCAACACAGTGGCCACAGTCCCATAACTGAAATGTAATTGTTATGAGCAGCAACTTTAGATTTTTTTTTCTTTGTTGCAGCCAACAGTCACCTCCTTTTATATTTGCCCTGGTTTCCATGGAAAATAACAGAGCTTGTTAACATCAAAGGTAATAAAAAAAGAGACAGAATGCTTGAAATTTGAAAAGAAGTGCTATAACTGAAAGATAAACACCCAACCACAGGCCTGTGACACGTTTTTATATTCTCTGACAGCATGGACAGTATTGTGTGGGAGTTCAGGGGTTCAGAAGGGTGAGAACTCTAATGGGTGCAATGCTGTTCCTATAGCCACAAAAGGAGAGAACTGAATATAGAGCAAATTGACTCTCAAATAGTCATCAAGTATAATATTATTTTTATAAATGTATTTGCGTTTGTAAATGTATTTATTTCCATGTAAAAATACACAGCTATTTTTAGTCTAATAAACTCTGGAGTTGCTCCTCTATCAATTAATTCAAACTCTGTAGGAGCCTGTGTAGGAGTAATTCATGTGTGGTAATACTGATTGAGCTTTCTCAAGATCATATGAATGATGTGTAAACTCAAGGAAGGCCTACCACTGACATTTGCTAGATGGGCTTGAGAAGCCCAAATGCCCTGCGTGTACATTTTTTATGAGCATGTTTTTTTTTGTTTTGTTTTTTTACTGTGATAACCTCAAGGCATATGTACCTATTAATCCAACCATTAGATCACAACAAGAGGGGGGGGGTCCTGGTCAAGCTCATGGAGTCGGGAAAGATCAATCCAAGGTGGAGCGTCTGGCTGGATCAGCAGCTTTTTGACTTGCTTTAAGTGCAAAGAGATTAAATCGGGGGAAGTGGTGAGCTGTCCTAGGCAGTGAGTGGTGATGATGGGGATGCTGGCGTGTGCATTTGTGTGTGTGTGTGTGTGTGTGTGTGTGTGTTTAGGGCTGCCACAAGCAGTGGTTGTTAACCGTGTGTGTGTGTGTGTGTGTGTGTGTGTGTTACGAGGGCTAGAGGAGGTAAAGCATAATGTGTGAAAGTATTCATGTCTTTGTGTGTCTGTATACAGATGTACACATTTATGTGCAAATGAATGCTAAGAGGTGTTAATTTGTAGGGAGTTAGGTTGCATTTTAAAAAGGTTTTCTACTTATTAGCGCTTACTTATAACTGCGATCAGTACAGGAGGTGTTTGAGGTGCTTGAGTTTATGCTTTTCCTGTTTCTGGTGCATACTGTGTAATTCATCTTGTTGCTGTGTTTTAATTGATATTTATCGTGTGTGTGTGTGTATGTATGTATGTGTGTGTATGTATGTATGTGTGTGTGTGTGTATATATATATATATATATATATATATATATATATATATATATATATATATATATATATATATATATATATATATAATATGCGCGCTGAATATGAATCAGCAAGGATGCAGTGGTATACAGCGTTCTCTCTTAAAATAGTTTATGAACTTTCTTATTTACTATTGCTCCTTTCATAAATAAAGCCTTGTCTCTGTCTCTTCAAGCCCTTTCTGACCCAGACGGAGGTCCCTGTCGGAGGACCTACTGTGGACGGGGTCGACAGTGTGTGCTGATGGCAGAAACCGGCCGTGCTGAGTGTGTTTGCCAGGAAAAATGCCGGCCCTCCTTTGTCCCAGTGTGTGGCTCAGACGGCAGGTTTTACGAGAACCACTGTGAGGTGTACCGCACCGCCTGCCTGGAGAGGAGACGGATCTACGTGGTGCACAGCAAGGACTGCTTCTTCAAAGGTACCACTTTACTGTTACACTGATACACTGACAGTGCAGAGGGCTGCTACACACTGTAAAAAGATTAAGTTCAATGAGCTATTTCAAAGTATCCACAGCACCGTGTTTAAAAGTCCAATTAACTGGGATACTTAATGTATAATTAGGATTAATAAATGACACAGAGGAATTCTGTATGTCATGCCCACAATGTGATTAGTCTTGGATATTGGTATTAACCTTCCCTGACATTGTATGAGGTGTGTTTGAAATCTTATTTCTTTTAGGAGGCAAATGTTTTTTTGCAGTTTGTCTTATATTTATTCCACATCTGTTGCTGTAAACCTCTGACGGCAATGCATTCTAGTTCTGTTTGAAGAACAATGGCCTCTTTATGTTTCCGGCAAGTAAAATTTCTTGCCAAAGCTCCCACTGAAAATGCAAAATTCGTGATGTTACGGTGGGTCTGCTGTTGTCTCAACATTAATGTGGGAGAGATTGATTGACATTGAAATGTTGCATAGAGCATCTTTAATTTTGTATTAAATACATTTTAATCCAAGTAGTTGCAAAAACATGAATTCATATTAATTAATTATTTAATTATTATAATACTAATTATATACTAATAACTAGCTGTTTCATGAAAAAAGTGCAAACTGTGATTTAAGAAAAGTATTTAATTTGAGATTAACTGATTTCAAGTGAAATAATTACATGATCCTGGGGAAGTTTTCTTGTTTAACCTCCCTTGAGAAAAAGCACTTAGTAGACATCATTTAGGTTGTTAAAGTTTTTTTTGCAGTGCAACCGCTGCTAAACCACAACAACACAGCGATGCTGCACAGGGACTGTTTGTCCTGGATGTCTGTCTCATCACTGCTTATAGTACAGGTTAACACTTTTGAGTTTCTTTGTGAGTGAAAATTGCCCTCAAATGATGTTCTGATACCTGTGAGGCATACTTTTGAGCAATTTGAAGGCTGCAGTGGGGCTTCGACTTCAGTTTGATGTTGAAACATTTAAACAGAAATAGAGTTGTACAGATAAACAAAGAAATTGTTTTGTAACACGTTGCCACCTGTCAAGCTCTTGTCACGAGAATCAATCACTGTGGAAATCATGCTGGTTCTTGTCAGCCACATATTTCAATCGAGCTGAAAGAATGAAGCCATTTGTAGTTTTGCTCTGTAGGCTGTGGCTCAGGGTCAAGTTTTTCTGGGAAACGGTAGCTAAGCACTGACATTGGCACTCAGACAGTAAGCATTTTTTATCAAATGCTGTATTCTCCTGTGTGTGTGTTCTGCATCAATTCAATTCAAAGGGACATTATTATTTATCACGCTTCTTTCAATTCAAGACACCATACTTACTTGGCATTTGGTTCTACACACAAACAGTGGCATCTAAGTAATTTACTGTGGCACCTTAAAGTTGATTTTAGAGTTTTAATGATCAATCTAATTGTGAAATTGTAACGTTGAGTTTTCATTGAGAAAGTAAATAATGTCAGAACAGCCTTCAGATGTCACTAATAGGCTGCACTTTCATCTAAGAATCTGTCTGGAACCAGATCTGAGTCACTTCTCATGGAGACATTTGTACATAAAAAGTCATATAGTATGTCCACATACTCATTTAACTTCTGAGAGACTCCTTCCCTCTACTTCCTCTACTAGATCAGTATGTTTGCACAAGGGTCCTGTAGATCACCAGTTCTCTGTAGTAAAATTATTAGAATCTTCACTCATTAGGAAAAGTGCGCACTCGGCATGAATGGTCTGCATTATTATCCAACATACAGCCCAGTCAATTCATCATAACATCAGTTTGAAGGTAACATGGCTAGGTAGGACTTCAACTATTTTTAAGTGTTCGCAAACGTTATTTTAAATGGGTTTTGATTTTACTTGTGGCTGGGAGTGGTTGGCAGTCATTTGTGTGCCTTATGGCATCCCCTCTTCTTTAAATGTTGTTTTCCAGGTCAGACTAGTAATTTTTAATCCCTCAGGGTGTGGATGTTAAAATAGAAAGTAAGGGTGTAGTTATTTAGAGTGTATGGTTTTATGTCAACACAGTGCAAACTCACACATACACATGGCAGCGCTTTCAGTCATATCACATTAGGGAGGGAAGGATTCCTGGCAGACACCACCATGCATAGCTAATCCACATTAGGGATGTTCAATCGGCACATTAGGCTTAAACTGGAGATGTCTGAATGCAAACCAGCAGGAGATGGAAAATTTTGGAAATCAGTCAGATGTCACGTGAATCATATGTATATGTGTGTCTGTGTAATTGGGAAGTAATTATTGCACCTGACGTACAAAGACCTCATTGGAAATGTCTCACAGTACAGTGCTAGAGTCATTATTCACAATTGCTGCTTTTTTGTACAAACGGTAGAGGAATTTAAGAGGTGGCCTTATTCCACTTTGTTTGCCTGACTCACTCAAAACTCTTGAAAATAACGACATCCCAATTTGAAGCCTGTGAAACGCATCCAAACATTGGTATCGGCTGCTGCAGAATGAGCCACCCTGATACCTTTTCCTCATTGCCCTATGAATGTAGTGTGTGTGAGTACTTCACTTAGAAGGTACTCCAATACTTAGATGTATAATTATCAAATAAGTCAACATAAAAAGATCCCTCAACGTTATTTATAGACAAACGTGTGTTACTCACTGAGTGGCGTATGGCTGTTCCCACGCAGTCGGATTTCTTTGAAACAAATTGAGGAAAGAGTAAATTAGACCACATTTCCCTCACTCGTTTTGGACACATTGATTCTTTCTTTCTTTAGTTTTATGTTGTTGTTTGTTTTAATTATACGTTTTTGGGTCCCAATTTTGAGAGCCGAAAGCTTATTAAAGGGTAGATGGCCAAAAAAAAAGGTCTCAGTCTGAGAACAAAGACCCTCACCGATGAAAATGGATGTCTCAGGTCCCTACAGCTATGCATTAAGTCACATGACAAAAATCTTTTGGGCAATTTCGCTTTCAAATTTGATAAACGTAAACACTTTGCTGTGAAAGCCAATTTCCTTCAGCTCAGGGCTGTTGTCTATGTCACAGTCCCAAATTTGGCAAGTGCTTATGCCGGCTTTCATCTCAGCATATCTGGATTATTGTGATTAACTGTGTACAGCCAGTCCAAAACTCTCCACTTTGGCAGAAGGAAGAGAACCCACATTTCTATTGTGCTGACCTCTCTTCACTGGCTCCCACTTACAGAGTTGATCCAAGGTTTTGTTTATTCATAAAGCTTTGAATGGGCTCGGCACATAATCACAACCTCCTCTGTCACTGTTCCACCATCAGGTCACTTTGGACATCTGACTTTGGACATCATGCTGTTGCTGCCCCAAGGCTGCAGATTAACATCCATCATTCACATTTTACTCTTCTTCTCTCTTGAAATATCATCTGCATGCTGTCCAGATTAAACTTGTGAAGATAAAACTTAGCTTAGAAGATCTGGTCAGGCTGTGTTAGGCGACTTCTGTTGTGTTGTGCATGTTTTTTTCTTATTCTTGTTATTATTTAAGCTTTTGTTTTTTGTATAAACTGTATGTAGCATGTAACGTCAGATGTTTTTACAAACTTTATAGAAAAAGTTGACCTTTTTTCAAGGAGAGAGCAGGGCTGCTTTAGTTTTATATTTTTAATTACATTTTCATTTTACTCTGTCCTCAGGCAGTGGGGAGAAACAAAGGACTAGGTTTATTAGTTGAAACTGCTGTGGACCTGTTGAGGCAAACATAGTCGCAGAGGCAAAAGAATTTACCGCTCGACTATCTGTGGTTATGCAGATATTCTCTTTGATGCAGCTTGAAGCAGGGCTGTAGCCTCTGTCTGACCTGATAGAACTGCTGTACTCTTAAGTGTTTTGAAATGGATTTCTGGTTTTTGACAGGCAGGAGAGGTGATTGCATGTTGGGTGAAAAGGATGACTGAAAACCTCGGGATAGGACTCTTTCTTCTGCCCTGTCACTGGCTTCATTGTATTTACACACAGTCCGTTTAGCTGGTACTTTAATCCATATTGATTTACCAATGAGAGCCTCATAATAGAATAACATTAGAATAACAATGGAAGAAGAAGAAACGCTTATAAAATGGCATATACACAAGTATATAGTTAGTTATTACACAGTGGTAAAAGGGACACAATAGTGGTAGACAGGATAAAGCTGTTTTCATTATTGTACCATTTCAATAAGCTGAATTCTGTTTTCATTGCAGCACTTTTAAGATTACTCTGAGCTAGCTTTAACTGTCCACTTTACAAAGACTCTGCTTAAGAAATGGCACAAACTACAAATGCCTAACACACACGAGTGAAAGTCACCGCATCTTCTCAAGAATGGCAAATTGATAAACCGCTTCAAAGTAAAAAGTTACTTGACCCCGAATGGCTTCAGAAGAGGCACATTGTTAATAAAAAAGACTGATGTACCAGCTGCACTCAGACCTAATAACCCATTTAGATTGCAATTGCCAAAAGTCATAAAATGGGTTTTCCTTGAGGATGTCTGTTTTGTTTTTTTCACCATGTGAAAAATGACACCCCCTCACCAAATAATGGATGCCATAAAAAGGATAATACCTTTTTTAATAGAGAGACAGTGCCACCCCTTGACTTTTCAGACTCAACCATGCATAATAATATACGTCTCTATCATATTTTTACCCTATTTGTATTTCTGAATTATCATGACAAAGGAGATTATTTGACAACAGAAACCAGTTGAAACCAGTGATAGTATGAGCTGATTTGTTAAAATAAGATTGACTTCTTGGCAGCATTGGGCTTTTCTTTATCGTTTTTATTTTTATTTTTTTTGAAACATCGTAAGCACAAAGGAGTGTGAAGGTGGTAGTGGATGAGCTGCTGCGTCTTTGGTGTCTTGACTGAGACACAAAAGGCTGAGGTTTGCTTTTCTAATAGTCTAATACAAACTGAAACTGAGTAGAGTAAAATACATCTAAAATACAAACACCTTGCAGCCTTTGTATTATGTAGACAGTTGATTAACGAGCAAGTTATGGAAGGTCACAACCAATCACAGCGTTAATTCATGAAATTAGCATCACAAGTACAGATGTTTTCTCTACCTTCTCCTATGGTGAGTATTTGGGCTTCTTCTGATTCTAGGGCCGCGGTCAAGTCAAAAAAAATCTCCTTTACTAATCACCTTTCCTTGACCTCGATGGGAAACGTCATGAGGTCAAGGAAAGATGTGAAGGAGAATTCATAAGGACTTAGGAAAAGACGGCAGCGGGTCTAAGAGAATCTGACTGCTCTGACTGCTCTTTTCTAAGGGGCCTAATTATGTGACGGCGAATGTTACTGACGTGGCCTGCCTTGATGAAACTACAATGTTTTGAAGATGGACTACAAAAAGCGCATCTTTGACACTGCGTCCCGTGTTGTTTTAATACAGGCCATCTAAAAGTGGACAACACGGTAGAATATTACTTCATAATCAAGATGGCAAAAAGGCCCATAGGGTACCAGTCACCAAATAATGGAAAGGATATTGACACTGAGAATGCTTGCTCACAATCACCCTCCTGCCCAAACATAGGCTATTTATCAACATGAATCCCAATTATTGTATGTAAACACAGTGTTTCCCACAGAATGACAGCGTAACTGTGGCGAGAGAGAGAGTGAGCGACTCAGCGAGAGGAGGTGCTGAGCGAATACACTCGCAGCTCGCAGCTGTAATCAAATACGATTTTACCCATTTTAAATTGTAAAAAAAAAAAAAACAGGCTAATAATCAGAAATCAATATGCGTCGGTCAGCATTGATAATGTGGCAGGCTGCCACAAATAAATCAATGTGTGGGAAACGCCTACTCTAGAGGTTATCCAGCTTGATCATTGCCTTTATTAAAGCGAGGGTGTCAGCATCTGTGACTGAAGTAACATTGCTGAAGGATGGAAATACATAACATGAGCCTACACGCTGCAACATTATCCTCACTGATCATATTACAAAACTAGTAACATAGTGCGCATGGGTCTCAGTCATTGTTGACAGTTCAAGGCAGGCCTATGCATATGAGCAAGTTATGGCATAAGAGAGAAGAAGCTTAATAGCCAGTGGTAACTTACATAGTGATCGATTTCCTTTATCAGTCATGGTCGGTGATTTCTTTTTGTTCTTTTTTTATTGTGGAACACTTTATAGCATATTTCAGCAATCCAAAACATAAAATTGTGTTGAAACAGCATCAGATTACAGTAAAGCCAAAAGAAAACAAACCAAAAGAAAGAAAGACATTATGAGTGTCTCATTCAAGTATCATTATGTGCGTCTGTATTGCAACGATTTTGTAAAATGTGGTCAATGGATTTTATTGTTTGAGTTTGAGAACATGCGTTGCTTTAAATGCTGCTGCCGAAAGCAATTGTGGGACGGCTTTATCTTATCTTTTATTTAGTGTACCCTATGCTAAAGGAGATATGAAAGGAAGCTTTGAGGCTTCTTTTTAGCTTTTAGAGAATTTGACCAGCTCTTATCATGTCTGCCCCTGAAATACTTCCGGTTCACATCACTCAGTTAGGAACCTTCCTAAGCAAAAGACTTTTCAACCGCAGCTTTGCTTTGATTACAACCCCATCCCTCATTTGAAAACAAATTAACACAGGTGATTAATCGCTTTCATCTTTCTCATGAGTAGAAAGCTCCAGCAAAGGCAGACCAAAGAGACATCTGTTTCCACTGGGTCACGTAGGGCACTCGGCAGGGAGCTCTTTAATGTATCCTGCTTCGACCACTTCATTAGGGGCAAGTGGTGATACTTGGTCGTGATGCTGTTGACTCCCAGATCAGACGGGGGTTGTGTTGCTGTCCACTGTTCAGAAGGTTTTCCGAGGTTGGAATTTATTGCATTAAAGCAAGTATATTGATGATTTTGGCACTGCAACGGTTAGTTAATAGTTGACTTTTTTGATAAACTGTAAAGCGTTGTAAAAAACATTCTGCGTTCTAGCTTCTTGAATGTGATTTGCTAAATTTTATTTTACTTTTTATAGACAAAATGATTCGTTTTGTCTTTAAAATAATTGACAGGTTGATCGATAATAAAAATATAAATTGCAGCCTGTTTAAATAACCAACCAGTATATGAGGATCTTTGTAAGGATCCTGATTGATAGATTTTTTTTTAGTAATCATTGGTGTTCTTGGGAACCAAAAAATGAATGAATGAAAATGAATGTTGTTCTTTATTCCTCTTTCTATCCTTTCCTTTTAGTAATCCATCCAATGCTTGCTGTGTCTCTCACTTTAAGAGTCGCTTCAACCATTCTGATTACTCTTTATCGTCCCACCTTGTTCGGTGGCAGCTGTGGTTATTGCATTAGCCATCATAGCTGCCCCCCTCATTTTTCTCTCTTCACACACTCTGCAGCCTGTGGCATCGCTCTGCCTCCGCCGTGATGTTATTGCTCGCTAACCCCCTGCCCCCTCCCGTTACTGAGGCCATTATCTCGGTCACACAAACACACAGCTCTCATAAGGAGGGTCAACTTTGGCGTGAGCTCTGATTCTGCAGCTTCAGTTGTGTACACAAAGGCTGGATAGGCTCACAGCAAGATACTTTTTAAAGTGAAAAATACACCGTGTGTGGGTGCTTGCAGGATCTTTATGAGCTTTTTTTGTTTCACGCCGTCTTCTGTACCAACACTTCATGGAGTTTAAAATATTAAAATATGCTAAACTTTTGTTGTATGGTTTCAAAACTGAAGTATTCTTAACTGTAATATTTGATCAGCTATAAAATACACACTGTTACAAAACTGTTTTTCTATTTATGAAAATGAAATGGAGGTGTCTGGTGGTATTTATACAATATGAAAACTTTCTTTCATTCGGGTGCAGGGATTCTTGAAACCAGTTCATTTGTACTAAAAATACTTGTTTTAAGAAAATAACACTAAATATAACTCAATGATACTGAATGTTTACTGTACATGAAATGGAGATTCTTTTGAGTTGAAAGTCAAAGACTGACAGGTCAGTGGTTCACAGAAGGCCAAACTCTCCAGGGTGCCTTTTGTTCAACTTTTATATTTTTGGTGTAAAATAAATGATGATATTTGTTCACGTGTGAGATTGAAGCATGATCTGATTGAGTTGTACAGACTCTTCAATTCATGTAAAATTACCCTCATTCATTCTGCTGCACCCTATTAAGCGACACCATTCAGTGCTACATCACAAATGACACATTTTATAAATGCTCACAATTTAACTGAACAGTTTCAGCAGGCGTGTAAAGGTGTCCGAGTCACATAATGCACAACTGGATCAGAAGTTGCTGTCCAACTCCCTGTTAGGTTAATAAGGACTACAGTCGGGCAGGGCCATCAGGTGTGTAACGTTCGTACACACACACACACACCCAAACGCACACCTGACACCCTCCAGGCCTCCCCTGACAGGCCTTTATTTGTTACTGGTTGGCTTATTAACGAGCAGCCCATCTATCCCCATCTTTCTTTTTATGTGTGCCCCCCCCAACACCTTTCTCCTCATTTTTCTCTCCTCAATGGTCACGTGGGTCTTAACTCATTAAGTTGATCTCCTCCCCACAGATTCATTATAGTGGAAGTATTTGCTGTATAAAATGGATGCCCTGTCCCAGATAAAGATGTCCCCTGTTCCGGCTCTAGTCCCCTGCCTCATAAACATCAGTCTCCCTTATCAAAATCGGAAGCTCTCTTTGGCCACTGATGTCCCCCCGCTGTTGTGGAACATCGTCAAGGATACTGCACCAAAATAATGTTTATTCCCCATCAGCCATGCCAATAGCCTGTAAGCTGAGCAGGCTACACCTTGTGTGGTATTTCATTAAAATGAGGATTTTCAGAAGATAGTACCAGGATAGACTAGTCATTAGTATTGTAGGGTACTGCTTTGGTTTTATAAAGTAAAAAATAGATTGCTAATTGGGTTAAACAAAAACAAAAAAAAAATCAATTGTATCATATAAAAGTTCTTCATTTATGTGCTGGATTTATCTCACTATAGTGCTGTAGAGGAATTTTTTAGTACATTGTGAAAACAAATTAGTAAAGGCACTTCACTTGTTAACAGCATTAAATGAAAGCAAGAGGTAAAATATTTAGGTCAGTCCTTCTCTGAACTGTGTTTACTCCCTGATGGTAAGACACAGTTTGTATTTTGCACTTAAGTTTCTTGTGGGGAAGATTTCTCACAATGTTGACATCAAGATTTTACCTGGAGGTAAAAAAAAAAATGGTGAAACCTAGTCAAATCTTGTCCAGATTTCCGAAAAGTGCAGCTTTAAAGGCCCTGACACTGCCGGCAGTTGGCTGTCATTGAGCATCTATAGCTGAACATGTCCTGTGGTGTTTGCAGATGTGTCATTTTTGGCTCTAGTCGGACCTCGGTCTCTGTGAGAAAGAGCATTCTGACTGACTGTGAATCAGCAATTCACCTTGCACTTTTATACCCCTTATATTCAAGTGCTGCTTTTCTTTTCCTCCACCACAAGCAAATGACCACAGGTTGAAAAGATCTTCAACACGCTAAAAAAACAATAATCTTCAAAGCTATGAAAAGTTTAAAAACATGAACAACAAACCTCCTTGCTTTAAACTATTTCAACAGATTTGTCTTTATTCTGATCTGTGTTTGTCCAAGTTATTTTAAACTTGTATGTAACTCGACGACATTGCAAATGAGGTCAACCTCACTGTTGAGGTTCAAATCAATTTGAACCATGTTTCTCCTGCTCAGTTAATCTTCAAATGGAAAATAGTTATCACAGATGAGTGACATGTTTGTGTCATTTTAATTGCTTTGCTTCCTCACAGAACAATAAGAATGAACCTAAATGACAAAAGAAAACAGACTCAAATGTTATCTTGCATCCTATGCATTGTTTTGATAAACAAACATAGCCAAATTACTTATTACTGCAGTTGGTTAGTAATCTCTAGCAGAGCAATGAAGGAAACACAAAGCTCTATTTGTCTCTTTTCTTACAAATACAGCGGCTTTAAAATGCAAAATTTGGGAGTTTCTATGATGAGAGTATTTGTAAAGGAGTTTCATTTCGATTCACGAACACATTTTTTAAAGGTATTTCAGATTTTATAAGCTGCATCTTTAATGTATCGTATAATTGAAATAGCGGAAGCTTCCGGTTTGTTTTGTCCTGATCCTTATTGACATCCCAGTCGCTTTCTTCTCTTACTACACACTCTGCTTTTTGTTCTTTTTTTTTTTCCCTTCACCTCTCAAACATAGACTGCCTAATCATCCTTTCTTGGTCTGCATGCGCACGCACACAAACACTGAGGAATGAAGGCACACCACTTCTGTCATGAGAAAAACAAATTAATCTCTTCTGAAAGAAAATGTTTATTCATGGCTAAGAGATTTTGACATGCTTGTCACAACTCTGGCATAGCCTATCACTTTGCCTTTTCAGCAGTGAGCGGTACTCAGCAGCACCACAATGGGCCCCTTGGATCAGTTGCGGGGCTTTTGCTCTTTGTGCATGTTGCCCAGCTTGGCACAAACAGCTTTATTGACAATTGAAATGTGAGATGTGAGTGTATTACATTGAAATTGCAGTGCCATTTGGAATTCAATTTTTTTATTCCTCTCTCTCACTCACTCATTCTCTCTCTCTCACACACACTCACACTCTCTCACTCACTCATTCTCTCTCTCTCACACACACTCACACACACACACACACACACTCATCCCCCCTCTTCCTCTCTGTAATTAACAGATCCCTGATGGTAACTTTGTTTGGGGGAAGCCATGTTGGCGTTCTGTCTTGTCGTTGCCGAGTTAACAGGTGGTACTGCACAATTTTAAGAGCTCTTCATCTACATGGTCTGCTTTTATTACCGTACACAACATCATGTTTTAAAAGCTGTTGGCAAACGCCTTTACACAACTGAGAAATTAGAAAGTGACAAACGAATTCATTTGGCCCATCCACTTCATTTTGCAATTCTTTCATCAGTTTTAATAGCTGCATAAAAGGAGCATACATATGGCTGACAGCGCCTCTGGACCCAACTTTGAAAACTTTACATATCATGGTTTTGTCAAAGACGGGATCCAAGTACTAACAAGTGAGGTTATTATTGTCTCTTACCACAGCAGCATTTAGAAAATAATTAAGTTATGCATTCACTGTTTTCCAGGCAACTTCTGCTAGTACACTTCCCTCTTATACAAGTTGGAAACAAATTGCTCTCCCTCTGTCTTCATGCAGATCTATTTCTTTCCCCCTGCACCGCCCTTTCACTCCCCCCTTATAGACTACTTTTCTCTCCTCTATCTTTCGCCCTCATTTCTCTCTATGCTCCCAATATGGTGCAGACAGAGATTTGAGTGACTCTGTCAAGCTTCTCTCTACATTCCACGGTCTGTGTTAAATTGGTTCAGAGCTTAAGTAGAGTGTGAGCCTGGAAAAATAAAAAAATAAAAATACAAGCATCACCTCGAGGCAAAGTGACCCTGGGTAAAAAAAAAAAAAAATCTCACGTCCCTTATGTCCCTGACAAACACACTCTGTGTGTTCACTCCTATTCCTTTGCAGCATTTTATAAAGATTTTTCCTTCCACCTCCAAGTGTATTTAGCTGCTACAATTTTAACAATTGTTGCATTTGTATTGTTGTTGATGCTTTGTATGACGATGTGTTCTTTCCTCCTTGAACAGAAAATGTATTCTTTAGCTAACTTGGATCTTAACACTGGTTTAGTGCGTTATAAATATAATACAGCACAACATATAAACAGCAAGATTTGAGACAGAAAAGAAACATATGACTGGTGTGGACTTAGGCAAAGTAGGTAACTGCATGGGGCCCCAACTAAGAAGGATCATAACTATAGATGTACAATGGTGTTCCCATCCTAACTTATAAACATTTATGTACTCTGCAGTGAGTAAAAATGCAATCAAAGGATGCTTGCAGATTTTCAGAAAATCCAACAAAGTTTATTCTAATCTCATTTATTTATGGCAAAGAAAAGTTCATGCACTGACAGATTTAGTCTGACTGTGGCCTATCTCACCAATTTTCACCACATGAACTGCAGTTACTGAAGCTGAAATGAGAGGTGCCACCTTGCCATGAAGCGCCGCAGGGCTACCATTATGGTAGTTCTTAACCCTTGGAAACTTTAAAATGATACTTGTACACAAAACCGATCTAAAGAAGTTGTCATTTCGAAGTACTGCCAGAAAACCTTAAATTCTACTTGAATTTGAATGTGCCTTTTTACGGAACTACTCTGTGAAAAGAGAGCTCAAGAAAAATCAGAGAAGGGCCATATAATCAGCACATCGATTTCACAATCAGAACTATCCCAGAGACTTCTGCCAGCCCAGCTATTTATGCACTTACTAATCATTGGCTTATTTGGACTGTAATAACAGCAAATCACTGTCTGCACTTTGAGTGATTTGCTTTCATGCTTTTGTGAATGGATGAAGGTTATCACGCAGGGACTTAAATTAATGATACACTCAAAGTTTGTCTAAACTGGGTACATGTTAAATGTTTCACTGCTCAGCTCACACATTTACTTTACTTTTCTTGCTTTTTCTCCCTGCCTCTCGTTTTCCTCCTGATCTTGAAGCTGAGCAGTCCTTCCACTGTCCTGTGTAATGTGAGCTGTCAGATTATATATTTCCACTCTGGAAGCTGAACAGTTTGACCAGAGGGCAAAGAACGAGCCCAGATTGACAACTAGCGCAGCTCAGTGTGCTGTAGCAACTGATTTGCCAACTCTCTAGCTGGCTGACTGATCAATTCAGTGGCTGTCCAGCTTCTCACATGGCTCTTTATTTGACCAAGGCACTTGAGCTACTTACACTTACAACACTATTTTCACCAGAGAATGTGAAGTTCCAAGATGTTGGTAAAAGGAGAAAAAAAAAAGTGCTCCCTGCCAGAAGTGATATCCATCCATCGTCAACCGCTTATCCTGCGTACAGGGTCGCGACGGGCTGGAGCCAATCCCAGCTGACATCAGGCGAAAGGCAGGGTACATCCTGGACAGGTCGCCAGTCCATCGCAGAGAACATGCAAACTCCACGCACCGCCCCTATAAAAATCCTTACACCAAGTTGTCTTTATTTCCAGTATCTAATGGGAACCTCACACCCCAAAATAATATCTTTAGCCATGATTGGATTATTCAAAACTGTTAAAAATAACAAAATGTATCCTAGAATAAAGAAAATTTTTGTAATTATTATAAGATATATTCATCTGTTTATTTTTAGTCTTAAAACAACAAGCTCAAGTCATCATGTTACCTCTGACTTCATATTTTATGTGGTTTATTTATTGGTTGTCTCTTTCCATTTGAAGGGCAGTCTCCTGATATGAATGGTTGATTTAATGGCTAATGGAACACACTACCGTGGAGCAACATCAGAGGCCATCTATAATGAGAGAGTCTTTATGTGGCATTTGCTGTGTCCAATAAACAGCAGTTCTGAATTGCTGATGCAGTATTAGCGTATATGAAGACCTTAGCTGAGTTTTACAGCAAAATATACATGTTGTTTAGAAAAGCAGCATGACATTGAGAAGATATTTCCTCCTGTGGGAGGAACCAGCATTTTCTTTTTTTTCACGTTTCATACCATCAACACAAGAAGCCCCTATTGCTCCAAAATATACTGCATGACACTCTGCCCTTGGTGCTCATTATTAGCAAGCACAGCATCTCGGTACCACAGAGCCTATTTGCATCATCGAGTCTCCATTTTACCATAAGTCGCTGACTATGAAGAGTGCTGTAATTTTAAGACCCAAAGGGAGTAACAACCCCAACAGCTGCCTCAGGGAAGTTATCAGTCCGTGTTCTTGAATTCAAGCTCATCCCACATGGTTTCCAGAGAGAACAGGAGCAGTATGGATAGAAGCTGCTGACCTTTTTGTTTTAGCACCTATGTTATAGGTGTCACTGATGCTAGCAGGGACCAGTGGCTGTCTCTTGAGGTGAGAGTCCATCTGGTCACAATGCCATTACTGTTACTGCGTCTGCTAGCATGATGCACAACAGTACTGTCAATTCAGCTACAGTAATTAACAATTTACTCTTTAATTAGATTGTTTGTACCTGAGGGTCTTTTATTGGGAGGGAGTTTTATTCTCTTAGCTGTTACACACAGTATTTCATTGATGCTTTATATTCTGTGTTGTTCCTTGATGGAAAAAAGCAAAAAAAACACACTTTGTTATTTGGCACCATCCAGCAATTCATAACTACGGAGATTGGCAATAATACCATTAAGTTCCTCTGGGACTACTAATGCTGTTTGTGTGCTTTCCCCCCCTCTGGCAAACGGTTTATGTACATGATAAATTACAAATGCTTGACCATACACAATAATGCGTAAAGACCTTAATTACCCATGTTCGTTACTGTTGAATGTCATATTCTCACATTTGACCAATAGTGGTTGTTCATTGTACCCTTGTATCACTAACTAACAGTTTATAAGAGGGGCAGTCAAACTCATGTCCTTGTCAGGGTTTATACTTGTTACAGCTTGCAGAAGATTGATTTGACATGTCAATGTTATTATTATTATTTTATTATATGTAAAAGTCTTGAAGATGAGACCTGGATTCCATGACACTAAAATCTTTTAACACTGATAGTTGAAACAGACTTTTTAAGTGTGTTTAGCTTCCTGTAAATGACTCACTTTCTGTGGTTCTTCAAACTATGCTTGGGCGGTGTTTATTTTTTCACGCCTTAATACTATCCTGACATTTCACTGGGGTATGTAGGGAAAGCTATATGACGCCATTTGTGTTAAACTGTTTTTGTTTTAAGTTTTAATTTATTTTTTTTAAACTGCAGGATGAGCGGCTGTCTTCTGCCTCAAGTGCATGCTAGTTGTTTGGGTGGAAACAGGAGAGGAGAGAGAGAGAGAAGAGAGAGAGAGAGAGAGAGAGATAGGAGAGAGAAGAGAGAGAGAGGAGAGAGAGAGAGAGAGAGAGAGAGAGAGAGAGAGAGAGAGGAGAGAGAGAGAGAAGAGAGAGAGAGAAGAAGAGAGAGAGGAGAGAGAGAGAGAGAGAGAGAGAGAGAGAGAGAGAGAGATAGAGAGAGAGAGAGAGAGAGAAGAGAGAGAGAGAGAGAGTTGTAAGGCTTGTATCCACTGTACAGTGCCAGAAACAGTACTGAAGACAATGAAAAGAACAAAGTTGTGATCATTTGTCATAAATCAGGAGAAATACAAGAAATCGGGAGAATGGTGACCTTGGGAGGAAACTGGGAGATTACAAGGAAAAATAAAGAGTCTCCCATGAAAATCACAAGGGTTGGCAAGTATGCTGGTGATAAGTCATTGTAACATGTATTGCATATAGCCTACTTAGACAAGTCTTGCTGCATTTAAATACTTACGTGCGGTGAAAATAATGTCAGGCAGTTTCACGTTGCGTCACCTGCCTACATTGAGATTGTACACTACAATACATCACCTCAAGACAGCATCTGCGTAACAGTTTAATAAATTTAAAAAAAAACTGTAAATTTCTACTTGAGTCAAATTACAAAAGTATCTACTTTTAAAAATACTTAAGTATCAAAAGTTTTAAAGTACTATGTTATGGTTATGTTTTTCAGGGGTTGCTGACATGACAAACAATTGCAAAATACTGTAGACGAAGTTTCCTATTTATGAAACATAACATTATAAATAAGTTTCCATTTCAATAATAATTCAAGTTACTTGTCAGTGGTGAACAAAGTATTCAAAGTATTCAAAGTATAGATCCTTTAGTTAAGCAAAGGCACTACCACACTGTAAAAATCCTGCATTGAAAATGTTACTAAAGGAGTAAAAGTAAACACTGAGAAAGAAAAATGTTCTGTGACTGTCATAGTATTTATATATCATTATTATATATAATTATATATATAATGAATGTCTCATAGCACTTCCAAATTCCACATTTTCTCCCACCTCTTTGTTAATGTTTTGAAAGAGATTTGATACAGAGTATCAGCAGCAGCCCTTTAGGTAAAGTCCTACAGAAAGAAACAATTTATCATCCGAATCCAACCAATTATGTCAAATGAGAGAAATCATTCTTGAATAAATAATACTGTTGTACTACATAAAATGAGGGTTGGACTAAATACATATTTTGTAAATACATATTTTGTTGAGAAGTCTCACTTGAGACTTGACTCCACTGCTATAATTACATTGTACCCGTACAGTCAAAATCTTGTACATTCTTTATGTAACATTAGATATTTAGTTTGCGGGGGAATGAAGTGTGATCTCTGGCCTCGCTCATTATCATGCAAAACAGTTGCATTATTCAAGTGCGCTGCTTGGTGATGTGAGATCTTTTCAGTGATGTATACCATTTCATATGAATTAGTCACTGCACTTCAAGTGAATTACTTACAGCTGGTTGGAAGGCGAGGGTAGCTTATTACTCATGATACTTGTGCTGCAGTTTGTTTGCTTTACTCCTTTCGCTGCTCACTCATCTGCATTAATTTTCCACATTTGAAGCATTTGTCTGAGTCTAAGTGATCAGAGGCTCCGTGACTTACTAAAGGCCACTTTATTATAACATTTGTCTGCTCAAGTGGTCAAACCCGTGACCTTACTGTGACAAATTACTCTCTAATCACTTGAACTACTACTGCTGTTCCATACAATTCGCTGCAAAACAATTTGTTTGCAGCAGACCTTTGTTAACACTTAACACTGATCCAAATGCTTATCTGTGTGTGTGTGTGTGTGTGTGTGTGCGCGCATTTAATTAATAGCTAAACTGCTAATTGGCAGCATTACCATTTCTTGAAAACATGGCCTTCTACTGCAAGAAAGCAGCCTGTTGCAATCCCCTAATGAGGAATGTTTGTAGTGTTCACAACTCAAGAATTTCTATCAAGTAATCCAATTTTTCAAATTCACACTGCACTGTACAGGTGCTGCTTCACTTAATTTAAATGTGTAACATGACTTAAATTATTTGTTATTATTAGTATTTGTTGTGTGTATCGACACTGAAGGCTGCTGTGCCACAGATGGGCAAAGAAGCTGGAGCTGTTCTGGTAAGTCAGAGGGAATCTTTATCATAATAAACATAAACATCACACTCTTATGATCTGTTTCCATGATGACAAGATATGACATGGTGAATGAACAATAAGTATTATTATTAGTAGTAGTATTTTATTGCTCAAAATGGTCATTGTGCTGAGTATTGGCCAAAAGTATAAGCTTCAATTGGCAGCTTCAAAAAATCAGAAAATATCAGTATCACTAAAAGGTCTTTTCAGATGGGAAGCAACACTCCACCTGCTCGCTTGGCCGTGCAGGGCTGCTCTGTGCTCCTCATGTGAATAGACAGGGAGTCAAGCGCTCCGCGAGTAAACGGCAGGCGCTCTGTGGATGGTAACCATGACAACGGCTTCTGTGCACTATACAGCTGTAGCCTATTTAACTTAAGTTAAAATTATACATAACGTTACCTGATACATCCAGTTTTTCCCGGGATGCTCTGTCGTGCATATTCCCTCCTGTTGATGTCTCAAACTATTTAGTAAACTGTAAAAGAGTTCTGGAAACTCAACAAACAGCGAGGATCAGTCTCTCTTCCAATGATTTGTGCTGTGAGACGCATGCAAAAAGTTCAAGACAATTCAACTCCGGCAGCGGAAGGGCACGTGTCTGAGGCGAGCAAAACTGCGACAGTTTCACGGGAACACACCTGGTTGATGCTCTGCCTGTCAGAATGCCCGTGCCTCCCTTATTGCACGCTTGGCAGTCATTGAAAATGAATTACTAGGCGCATAAATTGCTTTCCGTGTGTAAAGGTCTTTAAGAAACCTATAATGGTCTAACCCTGTATAGGTACATTAAAACTATACAGCTCATCCTGAGTGCTGCCCAATACCTTCTACCAAACCTCTCTGCCTCATCCCATGCTTTTGTTTTTATTTTTTCCCACTGCTTGTTGTTACCTCAGACAATGATTGCAGCTCTCCTGGCAGATGATAACAACAACTCTACGTGAATACTTGAAATGTTTTGGTCCTGTTATCTAGTTAGATGAAGTCATATCCATTGTGGGCAGAGCTGGTGTCTGCTACCTTATCTGTGCGAGACGGAGGATGTTAGTCTTCTGTAGTAGTCTTACGCTCTGTGTATTAGCGCGGGTTCACAGGCAAAAAGGATGATAATTGAAATCCTGAGTGGCAGGTCACTTTCATAGTAAACAAACACTGCATGCTTAAGCTTCAGTAATTGCTTTTGAAGAGTGGCTGGAACAGTAGACTGGTATAAAATGCAAACACTCTTGCAAAAGCACATACACTAAACACGTGCGTGTGTGTGTTGGGATCCCATACGCAGCTCTTTCCTGCAGGGTCATTTGCCATGGAACGCTGCACAAGTGGTTGGCCTGGGAGCGTCAATGACAGGGCAAATACACTCCACCTCCTGTGACTGAGACAGACACACACACACACACACACACACACACACACACACACACACACACACACACACACACACACACACACACACACACACACACACACTCACTCTGGAGTGTGGAGGCCCCTGAGCTCATGGAGTGACTTCCATCTCTGCCTTCTTTCTAGTGCAAAAAGAGCAATGGAGCAACCATCCCTGCAGCTACACCCGTGTCTCTCTGAGCATCTTCACTCATGTGTCCCCGGAGCCCTAACCTAGCTCTCCAAGCCCTCCATTCTTTCCTCTCCTTTCCCCTCTGCTCCTTTCCTTTTATCTTCCTCACTTCTGTCCTCACTAGTTATTCACTCATCCACTTCACTGTCCAACCCTAAGGCCATGTTCTCCTTTTCTCTCCTCTTCTCTCCTCTTTACTCAGCCATGCCACCTCAGTCCGTCCCCTCTCAGTGCTTTTGTTTTATTAGACAGAGTTAAACCATGGGCAGTGTCTTAATTACAACCTGGCTAACAGTCTAACTTGAATAGTAAAGTAGGAACTTTGGTTAAATGCCAAAAACTTGTTTATTCATTTATTCAGGGCTTGTTTTCCTCCTGTGCCCTTTTAATCAGGCTTCAGTCTAACATTACTTTTTCAGAAAAGCTGAATTTGTCACGACTCCCTTTTGAGATTGTTTCTGCCTCCAGAGCAGCTCTGCCTCCAAGAAATGTGTGTATTACTAAAACTCCAATCTGCCTCAAGAAATCTCTCTTCCTTTGATTTTCCCTTCTTCTTTTGCATCTACTCTCTACCACAGGCCTCTACCTCGGCCATCCCTTTACCCACACCTCTACTCTTATCCTATCAGTATTATCTTATCAGTATTTCAGCTCTGTACTGTAATGTGTATAGTAGTTTTTTGTTTTCCTCTTCTTTCCTGACTTTGTTCTCTTTTTTTTTTTCTTCTTCTGACACCCTGAAGTTGAGCCCTCTGTAGTCAGTCAGTGCATTGAGTGCTCCCCTCTTCCCTCATGTTCCAACCCAACTTAATAGGACTGTCCCTCTGTTACATCCCTGTCCGTCCTCCAACGAGCCTGCAATAATCTGTCTAACACAAAGAGACACTTCCCGTCTCCTGAGCTTTGTGAAAATGTTTCAGGCCACTGCGTTGCTTCCCCAAATGGTTCACAGCTGCTGAGAAGTGAGTATTGACATTAACCTCAAATATCTTGAATCATGCATTAAGTTATAATAGTGAATATGAATATGCCTGTGAACATGCGGAACAACTCTCTTGTATAACTCAAAGGCATTAGAAAACTTTGGAAAGTGTTTTTTTGTGCATTTTAATTCAGAGCTCTGCTGACCGGAACTGAACCTCTGAGCATTTGCTACTGAAACTACACAATACAGATACATTTGTAATGGTACAATATGCTGCAGTGTAAACCCATATTGACATGTTTCAGTTGAAATATTGCTCAGAATATTGTGTCCTCTGCCACACCAGCAGTAGTAAACATGGGCAGTGATACATATGTTACCTTTTTAGCTACTGAAATGGTGCCGGTAGTTGATTTCTTGGTCCGCGTCATCCATCTGCTATCATTACATTGGCTATGTTCGGACTGCAGGCCAAAGTAACCCAAATCTGATTTTTTTGCTTATATGTAACTCAGATCTGGTCTTTTATGACAGTGTTGAGGGGCAGATGCGTTGTACAGCACTTGTCATAATTCGGGAGTGATGTGACCTGTGAGAGGACAATGAAAAACAGGAGTCTCCCATGAAAATTGGGAGCGTTGGCAGGGAGGAGCTGACCTCTGTGGCTCTGTTTACTTCTGTACGACAGCGTGCTGCGTGTAATGTCGTGTTATTCTTCTGCGCATGGAAGTCACTTTCAGGCTGCGGACAGTACACACTGGAGTCTGAAATGTGCCGCATAATATTTGCCGCAATAATGTGAACTGTCAAGCAAAAAATTGGATCTAGGAAATCCGGAATTGAGCATTTAAGGCCTGCAGTCTGAATGTAGCCATTGTGTCTTTTTTTTTTTTTTGCAGGGTGAGGATTGCTCATAATAGGTATGTAATTGGAGAATGTAGCTAGGATTGGATCTGCAGTGCATTAATGTAGCTGGATCTCTGACTGTTGTTTCTTTTTTTCCAATGTGTTCATTTGTGAATAGTTAATCTGCAAACACTTTTAGACTAAAGCATAATTATTAATTACAATTTTCATCTTGGTTGCAGTCAGTAGTGCGGAACTGTGCTACTGACTGGATGCACAAGATGCTTAATTACTCAAACAGGTGCTTGCCACTGAGGCAGGATTGATGCTTCAAGAGCACTCAATTAATTGAAGCCCATTATCAATAACAGGCTCTGAATCATCCCTTAGATCTTCTCTGATTTAATTTAGCAACACACAAGGATCAACAGTGTTAATTAGAGATTTACAAGAAGGTACGGGACATCAGAAATAAATGTGAGCATCTGGTGTGATTAAATTATCATATGCTCTCTGAACGATGACTCCATGCGCTTTTACTCACTTTCTGGTCTGTGGCTGGGGCTTAAATGAGCTATTCATATCACATTACCAGGTAATATATTTCATGACTCTTGAGAGAGCACACACAATAGACATGACAAGACATTAGCAGGTATGAAGAAAAATTAGGTGATGATGTCCCCTGTCCTAAAGCTAATTACAATGGTTGCACTGACCTTGTGTAGAATGGGTTAACCAAAACTGGTTTGCGCACACGGAAACCTATAATCAACAGAGACAGACTTGCATACACATCTACTTATCAATGCTTACACACACACACAAATACACAATCTTTCTAATGCGATTACCTCAGCAGACATTTATAGACCCAGTTAATCTAACAGCAAGAGCAGTGCACCATTCCATATATTTGTGTTTAATTCCAATTAAACCTGGGCTGTGGACAAACTCATTTTCTAAACCAATTACTCTGGAAGAAGATAAAATACAGGAGCAACCTTTGAACAACCTTTTTCTCCATGAAACCAAAATAAAACCCAGATGTCCAAGCCTCCTGGTAAGCCTACCCACATGTCAGCATGGTTGCAAAAAACTGCTGCTGACATTTGTCAGATTTACGTGTGTGGGAAGTGTGGCTCTGCCTGACTGTCTGCAGTCAGTCTTTCTTAGGCTAAACAACTAATAGACCTAAATCTAAATGCTCTCCAGGCTCCACATCAGTAACAATGAGATGGCACGGTGGCTTAGTGGATAGAGCTGTTATTGGATAACTGTTTTACTCTTTGTACAGTAGATTACATGGCGGTGTGAGTGTGTGAAATATAATTGTGATAAATGTTTGATTATAGGCATATTAAACAAAGGCTACAGTTAAGGAGTCATTCAAAATCAAAGATATTTCTATAACAACTTTGAAACAAGACTCAAGATGAATCAAATAACTGCAGACTATATGAATTTTAAAAATTATTTCTTAATCTTGAAAACAGCAGATGACAAAATAGTTCCACCTTAAGGTCCATTTAATATCTGTTCTTGAGCTCTCGATCATATCACATGACTATCATCAGTAGTAGCAGTAGTCATGGAAATGTAGATGTTCCGATGTTTATGAACAGCAAATTATTTTAATCATTCAATATTTCAGTAATACGTTTAGATTTTACCTCTATAAATATCTTTGCCATTGGTAGAGAAACCTCAATCCTATTAAAAAAACATGCAGTTTTATGAGAAAAGAATTTTCACTGAATAAGACCTTGAAGCCTTCAAAAATCCAATCTCCTTAACCCACCACCACACCAGCAGAGGGCCTGCAGAGCCCCTTTAGCTCCAGGTCTTTGATCAGCCAAGCCAAGAGCAAGCCAAGAGCGTCCTAAAGCCCTGCCTTTTTGACTGCCGGTGGACCCCCTTCTGGAGAAGCCTTGCGTCACGGTGTGGCTCCCCCGCTGGTGTGAACCATAGATCTTCTTCCTGGCTGATCTAGACCTCTCACCTCCCATAGGATAAATGTGGATATTAATGTGGAGATGAGTCTTGACACGTGGGTTTCCAAGCAGCGCCTTATTTCTAAAATTATTGCAATTAGAAAATGGCATTGTGTGTGTTTTGTGACCTCCTTCATCTGTCTGTATCCTCATCAAAAAAGCCTAAAAAATTCAGATATTTAGAAGCCCAGCCCTAACTGTTCACGGACTGATCATGCTTACTGTTGTGTGTGTAGTCACCCCTCAAAGGCCCATTTTAGGCCAGGAAAAACTCTTATGGTCTCCTTATTGATATGGTACTCTGCTGGAAAACATTGCAGTGATGCAGGTATTATACTGGACTGTTGTGGTGAAGAACGTACTGAGCATGAAGACCTGAAAATTAACCACTTGATCTACGTTCCATCCATCACCTGTGGCCATGAGCTCTAGGTAGTAACCGAAAGAATTGGATTCCGTTGCGTTGAAAGCAGCCACATAAGGTGGTTCGGGCATCTGATCAGGATTCATCCCAGATATGTTCCTGCGGTGGTGTTTTGGGCATGTCCAAATGTGTGGAGAGCCCAGGGAGGACATACCTAATGTGGTCTGGGAATGCCTTGGAATCCACTAGAAAGAGCTTGAGCAGACTGTTGGGAAGAGGGACCCTTGAGAAACTTTGCTTAGCCTGCTACCACCACAACCTTGATCGTGATAAGCGGGGGCAGACAATGCATAAATGGAGAGCGCACTGCAAACAAAAACACATACCAGCCACTTGGGAAATTCATTTGCATCCTTCAAATCATCAGACACTCCTCATTAAACTCAAGTCACAGCTGTCATGACAGTAATTATGTAGAATTAATACTTCTGCTGTGTGGAGACAGAGGGCAATGATAAAATATTTCCCTGCTTGGGAAGATATCAAACAGCCAACATGCTCCTTTGCTAATATGGGTTTGTTACCACGGGAACAGATGCAAATGACAAAAATTAAGCAACACCTTGCATTTTCTTTAAAGCAGTCCACAACTCTATCTAATTATGCATACCTGGTGTATGAGAGAAGCAAATTCAGAGAGCATACATGCCATACAGTATGAACTACATTTGTCTGTGTGGGAGAAACAGCAAGTGGGGTAATTTAATCTTTCCACTCACATAAATATTTAAATATATATAGTAGGGCTGTCCCCGGCAAAGGATTTACATAGTCTAATCAGAATCGTCAAGTCCTAATCGTCAAGGCTGTAGTCGACTGATAGTCGAATCATGTGTGTTTTTGTGCACGCCGATTGCGAGCTGGGGTTAGGGTTACAATTTTGGATTTATTGTTCTTTTAAAATAGGCTGTATATTAACTTATTGGGAGAAAACTGGTAGTTGTATGTAAAATCAGACGTTGAGCACCCCCATATCTCCAAAATGGCATGTTAACTGACTGTAGAAGTTGCATGTAATGTTGTAGATTGTAGATGCACAGAACTACAAAAAGGTGTTGGTTTTGTTGACTGAATTAAAGTGAAGCTGTGTCAAAATCTTGAATTGAACCTTGTTCACTTGTTCACAAACTATACATAAAACACTCACTCATTTACTGTGTGGTGGACAATAAAATCAAGTTTTTAACAATTAAAGGTGGCCTGTGGAGTTTTCTTGTAAACAAATCAAGTTTTCTGTTTACTTTCAGTGTTACTCACTAGAAGGCATTGTGCATATCCTTGAGGCTTCACGAACATGTTGAATGCATTTCCTTCCTCATAAAACATTTGCAAAGTAAAACCGGTGGCAGGAATGTGTATCATGAATCACACTGTGCTTGATAGGCTGAACTTTCTAGAGTTTTTGTTTTCTTCTTTTCTGGCATTCGTTGTGACAGTTGGATGTGGTACAGGTGTGCATATATAGAAAAACTAGGACTTGCTGTTTGGTTTTTCTGCTGTATTCAGACATTTCATCACATGTACACACTGACCACAAATAACCTATATAATTTAATTTACTAATAGTGCTAACCCCATTGCCATTGCCCCATCCCATCAAAGTGATGGAACTTATAAATCTAAAGCACAGAAAAATTCCTAAATCCACTGCTATTTAGAGGTCAATATAATGCACATTGACTCAGTATCATAACATCATCAACAAAACCTAGCTGCCCTTCTGTTATACAATATGTCAGTTTCCCCTTTTCACATCAGACTAGAACCATCGTATACATACATATGTCAGTATGTTATTTCCATTTCTGGGAACATTGTGTATTGAATGTTCCATTTTCTTTAAAGATATGACGAGTCTAAATGTTCTGACTGAAAGTCTGTGGGGACTTTCTCACATTTCTTTACTCCTCCATTACCCTCCCTAAAGCCTCAATTACTGCAAAAGGCCAAGCTTGTCATTATGTAAGGAATGTTAATTTCCCCTCTGAAATGGCAAATTATTGTATGAAACATTGCATTTAAAATGCCGATTTATCAAGGCCACAAGAGAAGGAGAAAGATGGAAGGAGAAGAGTAAGAGAGGAAGTGTGCAGACCATTAAGACATGCAAAAGAAGTCTAACCAATTACTGAAGTGTAGATCAAATAGATTGCATTTAAGCTCTGATGTAAGGAATTTCTAGAAGACCTCAAAATTTGAAATAGAAAATAAATAAAAATTGCTGCTGTGGAAGAGAAAACAAAAATTGATCACATTACCTTGACTTTGATGCACTTTGCAGTGCTTAGTTTTCAGCCAACTTCGTGGTTCTCAAATAAGGCCAAGACTTTTATATATGTGGCATCAGCGTAATCTTGTTCAGTATATCTCTGCAGGAATCCTGCGATATGGGGTTTTATCTTTAAATCAGCCTGTTGTTGAAGACCCCTTTGGATGTATTATATTTTGGTAACCACCCTCTACTCTTCCTGTTTTTTAGATCTTTATCTCTGCGAAAAAAAATTAAAAATGGAATCCAGCTCACAGAAGATGCAAAAGAAAAATAGCCCAACATTTAAAAAATCCGGTACCATTGACAACATTTTCTCTCAAAAATGGTGGGGCCATGTTCAGTTACTTCTCCATACAGAGAGTAACCTCTCACCATCAGCCATGCTGGGCCACTGTATCTGTCTATTCCCTACTTGAGAAGAGGACTGAGGAGTGTCATTGCAGAGTGGGATGTGACCTACTCCACAAAATCCCTCAGTACCACACGTGGAGCCCCGCTTTACACAGAAACCTATGAGAGAATAGTGACCTGGGGTCTCATAGCATGAAGGGACACTCTTTGAAGACCAATGTCCAGACTGATGTGAAGTCTCTAGAGGATTATCTTCTTTTTCTCATGAGGTGCTCTCCTTATTGTGCCCTTTTGAGGCTGCTGTGGCAGTTTTTCTTTACCTGAGTTTACTCAACTTTTTTATCTTTCTTTCTTCAAATTTAGCCATCCATTGATTGCTTGATTCCTCTGTCTGTTTGAATGCTTTTCATCTGCTTATCTTATTCTATCATCCCACATCCCATGCAGGCCATCATCATTAAAAAATACTATTTTCCAAATGTAGGTTGCTGTTTTTAACAGAAAACTGTAACTGTATTTAATCTTAGCTTTAATCTTGTAATGATTCTGAATGAGAGAACTTAATTTCTTGTGACATTCCGTTAATCTTTCATTACACCAGTCTTTTTCATTGTGGTGTTTAGGGTTCATCTACTAGTGCAGAAACACACTGTCAAGTAATAAAAGAAACTGCAGGTGTCTACACTTTACTGTACATGTTTATACTTTGCTACTGTGCAAATAGGAGCAAAAACACATCTAAATGGATGTTTTGTTCATTATATATCTGAATTAGTATAAACCTTCTGAAGCCACTATTGCTATCAATGGAATGAGACCGGTTAAAAAAATTTTCTTGGGCAAAAATAAAGACTGAAGCTTAGTATGATATGTTTTGTCACAAGAAAGTTGAGAAAATCCCCTCACACAAGCCAAAAAGGGACCAAAATATGGGACCAAAAATAAGATATGTATGTTTTGGCACTTCAGAGCTTAAAATAACAGTTAAGCATACTTGAGGATGTGTAACATGCCTGTCCCTTGTATCTAGCTAAATAACCCCATAAAGATAAATTAGGTCAGTTTTGGATATTTCAATCCATACTCAAACAAAGCCAGACTAGACTTTAAAGGTGCCACAGAATACTAATTTTCAGGTTTATACTTGTATTTTGGGGCTCTAATAAAAATGTTTACACGCTTTAATGTTAAAAAAAAAACTTTATTTTTCTCACACTGTCTACTTATTTAGCGCTTCTTTTCACCCTGTGTCTGAACACTCAGTTTTAGCTTGTGTCTCTTTAAGGCCCCCTTCCCTGAAAGCCTACTTGCTTCTAAGTGGCCTAGTGCCATCACGCTGAATCAGATCAGGCAGGAACGTCTGGGTCTAAAAGCCGATGCAGAAGTCCCATAAACCTGCATTCTTTCCAATAGCCAGTAGGGGGCGACTCCACTGGTTGTAAAAATAATTCCAGTTCCATTAGAAATATCGAGAGACTAGGTTTCACTGATTACTGTACAAAAACACAACTTTATAACTTTATTCAGGGTTTTTGGTGAAACTGGATCAGATTTGATGGAGCAAATGTTGTTTGGTTTTTCCTCTGATGTCCTCCGGCTGCTCTGCCTCCACTTTTGGTGATTACAGAGTTTGTATGTTACTAGTTAATTTAGCCGTTAACTACTGTTATCAGCAGCTGCTGCTAGCTACTCAGTTAGCCGTGCAGTTACCCAACCTATTGCTGATTCTGCCTGGACTGGAATCTTGGTGTGTGTTGGTGTTCACACCTCTAACAGTAGTACAGAAGCTTTGGACTGGTGGTTCATAGCCAGCTGATAACAGCAGCTACCATTAGCAGTAGCTAGCGGTTACTGTAGCATTAGCAACAAGTAAAGTTCTCTGTCCATCAGGAAACTTTATACAGAGTTGAGGCCAAGCAGCCAGAGGACATCAGAGGGAAAACCAGAAAAGACTTGCCTTTCCTTCATAACTGTAAAAGCACTTTCTGTGAGACAGACTGAACAACCTCCAGCTCTAGCTTGAAGTGCTCATATGTCCGCTTCTCTGGAATGTGGGCTGGTCTATGTTACTTTTGGGCGTGAATATTAATGAGCCCAGATGTTAGTCGGATCAAGCAGTTGCTCGCAGTTTTTGCCCATTTTTCCGGGGTCTTTTGCATGTGCGAGACTTGCATATGAAGGAAGAAACAATGGTGATTGAGGCTTAGGCTATGTTCCATGTACTGATCTCTTTTTATTCAACTATACCATGGTAAACACAGTTTTCCATTCAACGGCATTTATAAATAAAAAATAATATAACACACCTATTAGCCATAGACCCCTATTGCTGTGTAGCCTTCCAAAATAACCATGCTTGTTTAATCTTCTCATCCTGTTTTCCTTTGCCATAAACCAAAATCTCAGAAACAAAGCATGGCTGCTGCCTGCAAAAAGGCCAGCTGTGGCCAATTGTTCTCAGCCAAAAACCATGCTGATTTTCCACCCAGTGGAGAACTTTCCCCAGTTGCTCTGAAATTAATGGATTTGACTTGAATGTAGTCTAACAGTGTGGATTTAGCACTGTAACGTACTGTTTCTCCATGCTTGTTGGCGTGTATGCATACCTTCCACACACAGTACAGTGAGTTCATTACAGCAGCTGATGAATAGATTTCCGCTTGGGTGGAAGAGGAGGCAGTGGTGGTTTCCGCCTGAGGATGTTCCTTCCTAAAGAGCAGGTGGGACACCAGGACGCAGACTCTCAGAGCGCTGAACACTTCCCCAGGTAGCTGATGATGTCTCCAACTAGGCATACATAGTTCATCATGATACACCCCCTGGCAAGCTGATATAACACTGGGACAATATTTGGAAAGCGATATTGTGTGTGTGTGTGTGTCTCCCAGAGGGTAGGTGTATGCATTGGTGTGATTTGTGTTGCTTTTGATAGCTCAGGCACATTGTAGAAGATGAAGCTGTAGTTTTACAATACTTAATGTCATACATTATTATACATTACTGATACACCTTAGATGTCTCACATTTTACATTGATCCTGCTGAACTACTCTGGTAAATCAACATTTTTAACCCAACAAAAATTATATCACTGTTGAAATATAAGAATTAACACTAACTTATATAAGAATTAATATTAACTTTTTATTATTTTTCTTTATTGGGTTATATCCAGACTGCTCACTTTTAAGGGTTTGGTTTCTAATGTGCTAAGAAATGTCAGGTTTGTTTGTGTAGTACTTAATGTTTCTGTATTTATGTTTGTGTAGTAGATACACACATGAACTGAAGCTGAGATCAAAATTGAAGCAGTAATGTTGTATGAATTGTTTCCTGTGCATGAGCAGGGTTAGGGAGTAACGGATTACATGTAATGGCGTTACATAATCAGGATACAAAAAAAAGTAACAAAATAATAGAGAATAATCAGATTACAGGTACATTTTGTAAAATTGGGGATTACTCATAGGGATTACTTTAAGCGCTGCTGTGGGCAAGAGTATGGTGGTCGACAGCGAAAGAGACAGTGTTTACCGAGAGTGTTTGGAGACCGCGGCGAGCATGTGGCAGTTGGCAGAGACAGTAACCAGCAGTGGCAACAGTGGGAGTCCTGCGGTTAAGTGTAATGATTTACTGTTTTTGTTTGCACCGTGTGCTTGGGTGTGCTAGTTTGCTATCACTACTTTTGCGTTTGTGTTTATCAATTACCTTAGTTCCCTTTAAAAAGGACCCCTGTTGCTCACTTCCCTTTTGGGAATTGTTTTCTGTTTATTGAGCTTTTGTTAAATATTGTAGAGAAACCCCTTTTTCTTTTCTACTTAGTCCTGTTTTCTCGATTTCTTCTGCCCTGGAATAAATTAAGTGTACTTACCTCATCCCCCTGGGCTTCAATCTGAGGGTCGTTAATTTTTTTTCCATGAAATAGAAAATGCAGTGCTATCTGCTTTTTTTTATACAGTCTATGGTATATGTACATGTTTCTGTAAAAACACAAAGCTAGAAAGGGACGGGTGGCAGATATTGATTGGCATTTCAGTCACCAGTAGTGCGAATGTGTGTTTACGCCCCCACCCTGTCATGCAGACTGGTTCGGCTCTCAGTGAGTGAACACGGCAGCCCGACCGGGACCGAGCACAGCATTCACAGCCTATATACTACAGTAGAGACCAGTTTGACCACTGTGAATATAGCACCGAGGTGGTTTTCTTACCGGGTTTGGTTCTTG